>NC_137464.1:1002831-1389905 GCF_964235325.1 Thermobia domestica | reverse complement strand
GTGCCAATTAGCATAAATACAATCTTCAGCATTTCCTCAATATGTGCAACATTCATCAATGCAAACCAATACTAAACAATTCCCAAGCAACGTGTAAATTGTAATACTCCACCCATTCCAAATCCATCGTGTGCCGTTCCGCACATTCACTACGTTAACGCAAACCAATACTAAAACTGCACCCGAATATAATCTTAAATACATCTATACAAATAAAATATAAGTTTGTTCTATTTTATAGCAATTCAATATACTTCTACAAACCATATTATTAAATAAAAATCCTAAATAAATAATAAACAACCCTACAAAGTGCATACGTATCCAGTTAAACCCAATTTAATAACCTCATTACAAACTAATATATTACGCTTAAATGGTGCTTCAATTCAATAAACAATAATAGCTTTCTCTATTTATTTTATTCTCTTCTCTTTCTTGTACATCTAAATCTCATGTAATTCACCTTAAGTCTCCCCCTTCATTCTGTATCAGTCTCCCATATAACGTGGCTGTTAAATAAAGTTGTAATTATTGCCAATAGATGGTAGCACAGTTGCACATATCGTAGTACTGTGGGGTTCCGCTTTCTTTATCAAAATGTCTCGTTATCTATTATTATTATTTCAATTTTATAATAATTAAGTACATGCTAAAACAAAAAATAATATAAATTAATCACATAATGCAATAATATGTTAAACTATGCAACTTCGCCCAGCCAAATTCTTCACAATTTTAATTACCATCAATCTATACGACAATGCAAGCAAAACGCGCGCATTCGCATTTCAGAGTCCTACTATGGAGGAACCTCTGTTCAACAATCACGCAACGCCGCCATATTGGAAAAACAAATCCGTCCATCAAAACCACAATCGGCAACGCTCAATTCTTCATACGTAAGTATATACATATAATAAGTATTATAGGTTAATTAATATTGATCATTTCCAATTATATAAATAAAAGAATGTTCAAGGTAAATTCATAATTAATCTAGTAAAAATTAAAGTATAATTCATAATTAGGGCTTGGTCTCATTACGTAAAAATTATATTATAGGTAACTATACGTAGTCTAATCACTGTAGAGCTCCTCCCTGGCTAATCGGTTAACGTACGCAACTTTGGCGTGGTCAACCCGGGTTCTATTCCCGGCGGAAGCTCATGTGGTTCGGATTCCACGTTAATCAGTATGTCCACGTCTCATATAACCTCACTGCTAAAAGAAACGCTAAACTAAAGTCAACAACAATCTAATTAGTTTTCGCTGCAACACTACAAAACATCCCTAAAAGAAAAATGTACCTATTTATGGAAAAATCAGTGTAATTATTCTCATTACAGACAACACTGCGATATGGACATAAATTATATACAACTGCAACAACAAACAACCAGGAAATAGCCAACAAAATAGCGGCCGTGTCATCAAAGGTGCGTAAACTTTCTCTTCTTACTTAAGTCACAATAATAAATATATATACAAAGTGTGCCGGTATCTATAAATGAAAACACCATTAGCGTCCACGGCTACCAAGCAGCAAATATACAAATCGGGTGTGCAAAACTCGCAACAGTAATGGCGCCAGCGCAAAGGTTACACATACGTAATAAAATATAAAAAGCAAGCGGTAAAAGTATAAAGGGAAGTCAAAGCAAAACCAAACAGTAAGGGCGCCAGCGGAAAAATCACACATACGTAATAAAATATACAAAGCGAGCGGTAAAAGTATAAAGGGAACTCGCACTACGGTCAGACAGTAATGGCGCCAGCGAAAAAATCACACATACGTAATAAGCTATACAAAACAAGCTGTAAAAGTATAAAAGGAAGTCGCAATTAATTCCAACAATAATGGCTACAGCAAAAAATCACATACGTAATAAAATATATAAAGCAGGCGGTAAAAGTATAAAGGGAACTCGCACTACGGTCAGACAGTAATGGCGCCAGCGCAAAAGATCACAGAGACACGTAATAAAATATACACAGCGGCGGCAAGTCCTCTGCTGTGTAGAGCTTTGTCTGTTACTACTGGTCGAAGGTTTTAGAAAAGTCAGTATAGATTACATCCACCTGATTACCTTTATCTATCTCCGTTGAGATGTAGTTAGTAATGATGGCCAGGTTCGTGTATGTTGATTTATCTCGTACAAAGCCGTGCTGATAGGTCGATAGCACGAGTTTCACATGATTTAGAACGCGTTGATAAATAATCTGTTCAAATACCTTTGAAAATGGTGACAATACTGATATGGGTCTAAATTTATCTATATCTCTACTTCCGTTGGCCTTCGGTATCGGACAGATTATGGTTTCTTTCCACTTTTCTGGAAAAATTCTTGTCTTTACTGAGATATTCGCTATAATATGTATGGGATATTTAAGAATGTCCATACAACCTTTTAGTATATAAGGTGGTATGCCATCTGAACCACAAGACGTTTTTGGCTTCAATTTTCTTATCGCTTCTTCTACTTCTTCCATTTTTATTTCATTGAGTACTAACAGATCTAATGTATCATATACAGGTTTGTCAGGAGTGTAATGTTGTATATTATATTTAGCACCGACATCTGAGTATACTGACCGAAAATAATTAGCAAACGCATTAGCAATATCGTTGTTGTTTTTTAATTCCTGACTATTAAAGGTAAGAAACCCAGTTGAAATATGTTTAGTTTTACTTTTAATGTAGTTCCAGAAATAACAAGGGTCCGTGCCTATTTTATTTTCCGTTTCTAATATGAACGTTCTAAGAGCTTGCGATATTTCTAGTTTTATTTCCCTGTGCATTTTGCGAAAATCCTCTCTGTGAAATGAAATATTCCCCTTTCCACTTTTCCACTTTTCGTGATGGTATGATTTTGCTTTAAGTTTTTTAATGATACTAGCCGTAAACCAGCACGGATAATTATGGTTAGTGAGTTTCTTAGGAGGAACACTTGTACCTAAAACGTTATGAAGTATTTCGTAAAATTTATCTACTACAACATCAACATCATTTGAAAGCTTAAGATAGTCCCAATTCACATTTAATAAATCATTATACATTTTTAAGAAGTTAGCCCTTCTAAAGTTGTAACCCTGGAAGTTATTTTGGGATTTCATTTTTGGTGGTCGTTTATATGACCATAAGATTACCAGTGCTGGATGATGGCGATCTTCCGACAGCAATGACATTTCCGCTTTTTCAACTTCCACTCCTTCTATGCTAGATATTACTAAATCTAATGTACGATTAAAATCGTTTCCAACATTGTTATATGTACTTAGACCAAACAAGCTCATGAAATTATACAAACTTTTACAAGTACCAGTTGAATGCTCAAAAGAAAATGCCACTCCTGTTATTTCTGGAATATTAAAATCTCCAATACACAAAACAGCACTTCCCACAGAAATGTTGCCCTCAATGAATTGAAAAAGGAAGCTGCAGTTTTCTTTGTTTATTTCGAACTGACAAGAAAGGGTATAAAAACAGACACGTGTGTCGAAAGTAGTACAACACTCTTGCCTGGTTTTGAGCAGTATCGTCAGGTACATACTTTACTTAATTCGGAGACATGGGAGATACAATTACCTTTGATTTTCTGACCAGATAATAGCTTGATACTTAGATTAAATCCATTTTAATGTTCAGATGAAATAGTTCCAGGTAGCTCAAAGAAAAGGCTCCTAGGAACCACTACTCTATTCTCTAAGCTAGTTATGAACTATTTTTTTATATCAGTATGGCAACTATGTGTAACTAAGTATGTGTAACTAACAAATAATTTTTAAAAAGACCAATTGGCTGGTAACACATTTTGTTGTTGGTCTTTTTATTTTTATAACAAAAACTATCTTGTGGGTTCGAGGAATCTTCCCCCCTCTTGGGATTCTTAGGACTAATATATTTTGAGGTACATTTTGAGCACATGCCAGCATTTGGGGCTTCACTAAGGCTACAAAAACATGAGTTGAGTTGAGTTGAATTTCAGTTTAGCGTCCCTTTCAGCAGCGAGGCTATATGAGACGTGGACCTACTGATTAACGTGGAATCCGAACCACATGAGCTCCCGCCGGGAATCGAACCCGGGTCTCCCCGCGACAAAAACATAAAACAACATTTTTTCGGTAAGTTAGCCAAATTTTATCCGATTTTTTTGTATTCCCTGAAATTTGCATCCGCCAAGCATGTGTGGGTAATACCATTCAAAATCGTTGGCCATGAATTAGAGTATGAGCAGAAGGTTTCTAATTAATTTTGTTTCTTTTTACCAATTTTGCACTATCATTTGGGTTCCAAAACACTTGTCATTTCCATACCTATATTTTAATAATTCGTAAAACGTCCCGAGGTAAGAGAATATATTATTATTATTATTATTATTATTATTATTATTATTATTATTATTATTATTATTATTATTATTATTATTATTATTATTATTATTATTTGGATACTTACTGTACCCTGAGCCTATTAGGGACGAAACATAAACCTATGTGTAACGGAAAATCCCGGAAAATACTCAAATTTCTCCTGATTTTTGCTTCCCGGAAGTATGTGTTTGATATCGTTTAAAGTAGTTAGGTAGCAGACAGTAAAGTAGCAGTTTCAGAAGTAAAAATTCTAAAAAAAAAAAAAAAAATCTCCTTTACAGGCACGTAGCCAAGGGGGGTCCGGGAGTCCGGACCCCCCCCCCCTTCGAGACCAGAATCAAAAAAATTAAGGAAGAATGAAGCAAAATGAAATGAGAAAAAGAAGGATCCGCGTTAAAAATAAACTACAGGAAGCTTTTGGTTACTCTTTCTTATGAGGAAATTTGTATTACTTGCACTACATGGTGCAAGGTGAGCGATATATCCTGGAAGAGTCAGGGAATTTGAAATTTCTAGAAAAGTTGCGGAATTCTGAGAATTTTTGCTACTGGTCAGGGGGATTTCAAGCTTCCGAAAACATATTGCCGTTGTGTAACAGCGTGGACATTTTTCATCATAATTTTTCGTCATCGCATCCTTGCAATATCAAACACGTTATTTCAAAAACACTTTTCTATTGCTCCTTTAACCTGTCATTTGAAACAGACAGTAGTTGACGGAATAATAAAAACAAAAATATACGTGGAATTAAAGTTCTGTTAACATTTGATTCAACAGAAAAAGGAAACAAACATACATAAAAGGGAACAACTGATATTGCAAAATATTTTACAAAACATTATTGAGTATGTACTTTTTATAATAGTTGAAATCATAATGAAAGGAAAATTGTTATATTTGAATAAACAGAGGAAGGATGTAAATATTGTATAATCTTTTTCAATACGTTTTTTTTATTTCCCTCGAGATTACTTGATAGTTTATTAAAATACTTACCAACATATCCTCACAAACCAATATATGTTGATAGTAAAGTAGTTTAGATTGATCGAGCTTCTGGGCCTTCAGAATTTCATGGCACGCCCCCCTCCCCTTGTTACGAAATCCTGGCTAAACGAACCAATATATGTTCCAGTAAAATTGTTTAGAATGACCGAGCCCTTGGTGTGATGACCACAGTATTTCATGTCACGGACCTCCCCCCCCCCTTCACGAAATCCTGGCTACGTCCCTGTCCTTTAGAAAAAGTACTGGTTGTGAGAGGATTAACCCTATGATTGAGACACAATTTCCATCAAATGGAAGCGATTTCACGTGCTTTTAATTACAATAAAATGCTTTTTGGTAGGTCATGACTTTTAGAAAAGTAACAAAGAGAGAGAGAAGGGTCTCTGGAACTGGACTGAATTTGAAACTTGCGCTTTCGTTGTATTCTGAACAAGAAATGAAAAAAAAAAACTAGTAAATATTTCTCTCTCTATCAAAACTCTGTGACTGGCCTGCACAATGTAGAAAGTATATACACTTACACCTATAGATCCAGTTTTAATTACTGTATGCTTTACTACCGATATAAACTCCGACTTATAGATACTACACACTGAGTGAGTATAGTTGGAAAATGAAGAAAACTTGCCGTAATATAAAATGTACTTTTCTTTTTAATTAGCAAACTAGCATCATAAAAGACCATCTGCCACTCATTATAAAACGCTTCCCAGCTTCCAAGATTTTTTTATTATTATTATTATTATCCCACGCAGAGAGGGAGAAGAGAGAAAAAGACTAACTTTATTTGAAGCTGTAGTCAATTGTTTTCCTCCTGTCTTTGATGGCTCCTCATCTGAGAGTCTCATGAGCGTTGTTAAACCATAAACTCAACTCTAATGGCAACAGAGTAAATACGCCGACCACGGACTGATAAAGTCTTTCGTCTCCACTACTTCACCAACAGTGTTGCCAACTTTATACCTTATTTTGTCTCCAGTTGAAATCTGAAAATCTGAATCCAGAAACTTAAGACATAGCTGAAAATCTGGTGATCGAGGTGAAAATTGTGGGATGGAAATCAATGGTTACTAAAGACAAAAGCAGTGTTCTCTGAGGTGGTCCAGAGTTCGACTCTGCCAGTTGGCATAATAGGAAGATTTCGGCAAGTTTTCATTATTAGGATCATGCAGTGGGGCTTGTAAGATTGTACTGTTCCTAAGTAGAACCATTATTCCACACAATAATTTTTGAACGAAATCTAATTTTTAAACTCTCTTTTATCCAATAAATAGCTAGATCAATTATGTCAGTCGAGCTTGTTAATGGAGTTAATCCTTTAACATCTTCACGAGTAACAGCGACGTTAATGGATCTCGTTTAAAATATCTAATAATCCTTAGCACTTATGCGACCTGCACACAACCAAAGAGATGTTGGTTGCCTATCATCCGTTAACATCTTCACAAATAACAGTGAAGTTAATGGATCTCGTTTAAACTCTAGCAGGTATATAAGCTTAAATACTCTGTTTGCTATAGATGGCGTTCGCGAGCGTATGAAGCTACCATGGGCACGCCAGACCTGTTGTTTGTATGGGTTGGACATCTGGCAACACGAATAAGTGCACGTCGTCAGCAAGTGCAGATAACACATAGTGTTCCGTTGATAAGCATGTCTAGTTTTGTGCCAGACAAGGAGCATATGCGGGGAGCTCTGCTTTTCTGCTTCCACTTGAAGAAATTGGCTGCCGAATGCTTGTGGAGGCCTATGGTAACAGTGATGTATAGGAAAGAACGTGCCGAGATTGGTTTCGTAGGTTTAAAGACGGCAATTTTGATCTGAGTGGCATGAAAATCGGCCCCTGAAGTTTGAGGACCATCAATTACAGACTCTTTTGAACGAGGACAATATCCAATCGAAATAAACTTCTTGCCGAGCAATTGGATGTTACTTAGGCAGCAATTTCCATGCGTCTACGTGCCACGGGAAAGATTCAAAAGATCGGAATATGGGTGGTGCATGAATTGACCGATCGATAGCTGGAGAGATTCCAAAACACGTGCTAAATCTCGCTCTCCAGACAAAAAAGAAAGTCGTTCCTACATCGGATTATGACGGGCGATGAGAAGTGGATATATTTCGGGAATTCTAAACGCAAGAAATCGTGGGTTGATCTCGTCCAACGCTCAACACTTTCCTCAAGATCAAACCGCTTCTAACGGAAGATGATGCTGTGTGTTTGGTGGGATCAGCAGGGTATCCTTTACTTTGAGCTGTTAAAACTGTCAACGCCCACCGCTACCACCAACAGCTGATACACCGTGAGAAAAGGCCGGAGTAACAACATAACCGTAACAAACTGATTTTCCTGAACGACAACGTCTCATCGCACATGTCAACATTGTTCCAAAACTACTTGGTGATACTCAACTAGGAGGTGCTAACCCATTCCGCTTATTTACCAGACCTGGCCCCTTCCGACAACCATATGTTTGCGTCGATGGGCCACGCCGTCGTTAAGCAGCTCTTCGATTCGTATGCAGACGTCCGCAAATGGCTTGATGAGTGGTTTGCCTCAAAAGAGAAGGACTTTTTCTGGCGTGGTATCCACAAATTGCCCGAGAGGTGGGCAAAATGTGTAGCTAGCGAAAGCAAGTACTTTGAATAAATTTCTATTTGCTAAGAACAAAACATGTGTTTTTCTGACTACAAAACAACGGATTTAAGCTTATGATATATCCCTAGCTTCTATGCAACATGCACAACAGCAAAGAAATGTTGGTTGCTTATAATCGGCCAAGTATTGATTCTTTGTGGTGGACAACATCGTGTGTGTGAGTTTTCTCAGGTTACTCTCGTTTCCTTCTACATTTTCAGTCCACCATTTATTTCATCATCATTTACTTGCCTGAATCATCGTCTTCTTTAGCCGAAAAGGTATAAGATTTTTTAAAAATTCTACCAAATTGATGTAATGTTGGTCTCAGGTTAGTTTTTAAAATATTATGAGTAGTAAAGTTATCGAGAGTAATCTTTTCAGATTTTTCGAGATCGTGAAATTAATATAATCTTTGTCTTCCTGTGGTTTTTGAAACAATGTGAACAATATAATTGGATTGATTTTGAGTTTAGCGGCTCCTTCAGCAGCGAAGCTAAATGAGTCATAGAACTACAACCTGGCATAAAGATCACGTGAATTCACGCCAGAAATCGAAACCAGGTCTCCTACGCCAAAGGCACACGCGCTAACCGTTTAGCCACGAGAGAGCTCGTGAACAGCATAGTAAATTATAACTCTCTTAAGATTTTTTTAAAAAATATGTTGAAATGACTTTTAAAAAACTAGGTTGTTTTTTAAAGGAGAAATGTGGACAAATTACCTCATGAACACGAAGCCAAACCAGTCTATTAAAAAAATTGCTAAAAATCAAGTTACACTTTTTTCTTTTAATTGTTAAAGCAGATGAGTAAGTGAAAAAGAGACAACTGTCTCTAAACCAATTGACTCCTGAATTATCTCAAGAAATTTGTCGTTAAAGCAAAGAGAGACGTGCACCGAATAGCCTATAGCACAAATTGTTCTCTTCTGTTTCTTCTTCTTCTTCTTCTTTCTTTTTTTTTTTAAAAAAAAGCAACCAAATTGAAAATTTAACCACCTTAGATAATTATAAAAACATGCGTAAATTTTTCTTCTTTCAGAATTTTTGTTCTCTATGCTAGGGTAGGGGAAGAGGCTGTTGCAACAATGCACACACTATGTTCAACAATGTTTTAAGGCTTATGGATAAATTTGCGGGAAATTGTCTGATAGAGGAGAAGGGCCATTTACAAAAAAAAGAGCTTTTAATGGTCCACAGAGGATTCAAGGTCTCTTGTATTTAACACACAAAGTGATTCTTTTTATCCTTTTTTTCTTTTATCGTTGTGTGCATTTTTTTTGTGTTTACGCGAGTTCGTTTTAATTTTGTTCTCCTGTCGATGGCCCTAGCACTATAAAACGTAAGGCGTTGACTTTCACGGGCGCTTAGGCGCTTCCACACTCCTCACTCTATGCTCCATAAAAACTCTCTTGACAACAGTGTTTCCAGCTTTCATAATATTATTCTTATAGTTGCTCCATTTACGAGAGTCGTTCACATTAAAAAGAAAGTTAAGAGTATTCATCCCGGCAAAATTAAAATACCGCTAATTTTACAGTAATTATGTGATATTTTCAAATAGATGAAAGATAATCGAAATGTGGAACAAGAGCGCCCTAGACAATATTACTTTACATGAGAAACCGTTATCACGACTCACTTATCTACTTTTGATTTCGAGCCATTTTGAAAATCGACATTTATTTTCGCGTTTCTAAACAGCTAAAAACGGAAAGCCACTAGATGACTTGTGATAACGGTACCTCATGCAAAATAATATTGTCTAAGGTGCTCTTGTTCCACGTTTCAATTATCTTTTATGTATTTAAAGATATCACATAATTACTGTAAAATTAGCGGTATTTTAATTTCGCCGGGATGAAGACTCTTAATTCTTCACAACTAACAATGTAACATCTATGTGTCTTTATTCTGCCCATTGGCGTCCGCAGCACATAGACTTTGGAGATACGAGCATATGGAATACCCCTAAAAAGCGGGGTTCCGGGATCCTCTCCCAAATTTTTTTTTAAAAAATTTAGTACATTAGATTTTAAAGCATCTTTGGCTTGGAAAGCTAACAAAACTTTAATTTTGTGTGTGTGTGTTTTATTTTTACTTTTGATAGTCTAGGTTTTTTTTTTTTTTTTTTTTTGAAATGTGGTAGTAAAATACACACACACATACAAACACTTTACAATATGTTTGTTTAGTCAAACAGTAAAATCCAACCTTGTTTTACAATTTTAGTTAAACTTAAATAATACCAAGTGTATGTCAAAAACAAAATAATGATAAAAGGTAGTGTGAAGTGAATACTCAGAAACAATAAAGTTTCGAAAACAGGTTTTAGCCCTACAAGGCTACAACTCATGTAAATGAGACTCAATAACGTATAGTTAAAAAATTAGTTGAATTCATTTATTTTTAGCTAAACTAAACTCGCTTTTTGCTGCTCGCTATCTAAACAAAAACTTTTTTTTTTTTTTTTTTTACTTTACAGTTTACTGCACCTTCACCTTCTCACATGTTAGAGCCAAAAACTGGTTTCCTTTTTTTCACAATTGGAAAGAAACTTTTGTGCTTCTTTTTTCACGTCTACTTGGTTTAACATTGGTTTGTAGCCTTAGCAAACTCCACATGGTGGAGCCTCTTTTGGGTCATAGTTCACCTAAGATACTTGAAAAAACTGGTATACAAATATTGGGGAAATGTCCCCGGTGTTCCCGGTGGAATTGACGCCCGTGATTCTGCCCCACCCTCTTGAATTTACCTAGAAATCTAATTTTTTTTTCATCGCCAAAGTTTTGTGCTGTGAACCTCGAGTTTAAATTTTTAAATAAATTTGCGGGAGAATGGTGGAAAAGGAACGCACAGTCCTCCACTTTAGAAATTGAAAGTTATTATATGCCAAAGTTCTATACTCTAGACGTCTAGTTTTGTGTCGTAACAATATGTTAGTCGAAAATGAAAATGAAATGAAATCTTTGAGTTTTACGTCCCACGCTTATGCCGGTTAGGCTAAAGGAGACGAATATTATGAGAAATGAGTGAAATGGTGGAATGAAGAAAGTGGAAGGAAACGAGAGAACCCCGAGAAAACCCACGAGCACGGTGTTTGTCCACCACAAAGTCCACACGGCGCGAGCTGGGATCGAACCAGGGACCCCAAGCACCGGAGATGTACGCTCTACCACTAAGCCACCGCGCCCCCAATCTGTTAGTAAAGTAACGCCATTTCTGATTTTGGCAGGGGAGCAAGATTGTCCACCCACACACGAGTTACATTTTTATTAGTATATTAATATACAGTTTATTAAAATGCAGAGAGCAAGGTAGATCATTGATAGAGCTGTTATCTCTGGCGCGTGGGATCCCTAGTTTGACCCCCGGTCAAGTAAGTTTGTGGTGGACAACATCGTGTCCGTGAGTTTTCTTGGGAGTACTCCCGTTTTCTCCCACATTTCGATCCACCAATTTTTCCACTTGCTTTAATCATCCGTCTCCCTTAGCATAAAGGGCATAATCGTGGGGCGTTAAACTGAAAGATTTCGTCTCATTTCAATTTATTAAAATGGGTATGTTTCTCAAACTCAGGGGAGGTAATTACCCATCCTACGCTCCTATATGACGCCCCTATCTTACAGAAAAAATAATTTTGAGACGATTAGAGGCAGGAACGCACTTAGAAGGAGCACTGGTTCACGTGTACACACACACACACACACACACACACACACCTTCGTTGTAAATACAAATTATCTAAAATGAAAAGCTAGCAGTGAAAATAGCGTACATGTTTCCGTTTGATCTGTAAAAGAAAGCGGAGTTTTGCAAAAGAAGTTGATTTTCTGAATATTGAAGGAAAAGGATTTGCAAAAAAAAAAAAAAAAAAAAAAAAAAAAAAACCAATTCAGGCCACAGATCCCTTAAGGCATTAAAAGAATCAAAATTTAATTCAAATGTACTGGTAAATTGGTACATCCCCCGTCAGAAAATCTTGGATCTGACCCTGGATATATGCAGTCCGCTACTTTAGAAACTGATTTTTTTTTTTCATAACAAAATTCTGTGCATCAAATCTCGAGTTTTGTGCTTTTATCACCTCTCAGTTATTCGAAGGGAACGCAGGTGTCCAGTCATTATTTCTTTCACTATCGCTGTATACTTTTCACTGATAAGCTTTTCCTTTTTGATAATAGTCACATTTTATGAACAAAGTCAATGTCACTTAATTTGCCTATGGTTGTTTCAGTATATCTTCAAAGTAGTTTCTCTTTGCTGGGGCTGGTTGGCTTGGCTCTGTAACCCAGCTCCTTTGTTTGGTTGAAAATGGCATATACTGTGACAGTTGGTGTTACATGATGTAGTCTCTTTGCTTGTCCGTGATTCTATAATACATATATCTTTAAGGCGAAATAGTGTGGTGCGGAACAGAGTATATTTTGAAAGGTTGCTCTTATTTTTGCCACGTTCAAATGGCTTGCTTTTATACTCAAGCAAAAAAATTATCCTAACCGCATTCATAAAAAAAAATAATAAAAATAAAAATACTCCAAACAAGCCATAAACGACACGAGTGTGGTGTCACGGAACGCGTTGTTGCCATCGCTAAACTTAGATTGAAAATGGAAACATCAGTAATAGGGATGGGCACGAGTCGAGCTAAAACTCGACTCGACAAAAATTAAATGAAATCTTTAAGTTTTACATCCCACGCTTACGCCGGTTAGGCTAAAGAAGACGGTGAGGATGAGAGATGAGTGAAATGGTGGAATGAAGAAAGTAGGAGGAAACGGGAGAACCCCGAGAAAACCCAGGAGCACGGTGTTTGTTCACCACAAAGTCCACACGGTGCGAGCTGGGATCGAACCAGGGACCCCAAGCACCGGAGGTGAACGCTCTACCACTGAGCCAGCGCGCCCCCAAAACTCGACTGGACTCGAAACTTGAAGCGAATTCGAGTCGAGTCAAAGATAATATTCTCGAGTCGAGTTCCGAGCGTAGTCACTGTTTTAAGGTCGAGTTTCGAATCGAGTCGAGTTTTATAAATGGCTGGCTCGTTTCGCTCGTTTTGAAATCATTGCCTGATTAGACTGGAAAGCGAAAGCTATCAGAAATGTAAGCAGTAATGTGGAATATTTTTAGTGTTGCTCACGAGATGGGACACTGCTCGCATCTCTTCTCGTCTCGATTAACAAGATGGCAATGCATTTTTATAATGAGACAGCCTCAAATGTCGTGAGCACCAATATATAGATGTACTGTAGTTCTTACCACCAAGACTGAGACCTGCACGGTCGAAGTTTTTGAGCGCAAGCAGAAGCCCGGTTCAACTGAGAAAACAGCTCGAGCCGGCTCGGTTGAAATGAGGCACCGACTCGGCTCAGGTGAGCCATCGGCTCGAGCCGGCTTGGTTGGGGTGAGCCATCAGCTCGGTTGTTTCGGCTCGTGCCCGCTCGGTTGCGTGAGCTGTTGGCTCAGCTGAATAGTGAATGAGCTGTGAGCCGAGCCGCTCTTGCCGTTGACAATCCTAAACCCGGGCCGAGCGTTTTTGAACATGTTTGGCCGGTGTCCTCTAACTTTTAACAACTTTTGGATCCAGCCGGATATATGCTCCTCCGGAACTCAAACCCAGTACCTTGTGAACGACTCCTAGATTTCACGACTACCGAGGTCACCAGTCAACTACTTTTTAGTATTCAGATACAAACCGCCTAACTTTCATGTTTATACACGGTATTGTTATAATAATAATAATAATAATAAGAAGAAGAAGAAGAGGTTGTAGTATTGTAATAATTATATTGTCTGTGTAGGATACTTGAAGAAAGTATTTGAAACTACACACAGAATTTAGCTCGATTTGGCTCGACTCGACTCGAAACTCGAGTCAAATTCGAGTCGAATTCCGAGTTGAGCTGGAGGAAAGTTTTCGAGCCGAGTTCAGGAGTCGAGCTCAAAGATGTCTGTTTCGAGTCGAGTCGAGTTTCAATGAAAACTCGCTCGAACTCGCTCTTGCCCATCCCTAATCAATATTAATAATGATAGTACACTCACATAAAAAACACTGAAGTAGTCATTTTAAGGTAATCCAACACCTTAAATATGGAATTATAAAGTACAAAGAACGTGTTGGCTAAATTTGTACATCATTTTCTGTATAAGAGGGTTAAAAAAAATTAACGTCGTTTTTTCTACCCCGTAGGTCAACCGGAAGACCACCTTCAACTAGAGGGATATGTCAAAATATTCCTGTCATAACAAAAAAAAAAAAAAAAAAAAAAAAAAAAAGTGGGTTACTTCAATGCTGTTCCGCTTCCTATGAAGCCACCTGGGGATGATTTGGCCGCGCCGATTTTACATGATTCAAGGTGGCAAGGACGCAAATACCAAAACCCATTAATTTTTAAATAGTTTCAGCACTCGTGACCCATCAAAATGTACCTGCAAACTTATCTCGCAGTAATCCGTAAATAATAAAGTAATGTTAGTCTCAGATTAGGAAAACTACATCTACTTCGACAGAACGAGAAATCAAAATGCCCCTTGCGATGCTTTTAGGAAAATCTACCAAACATAGACTTATCGCTTCTTTGATTAAAAGGTGGAAAACACAAATATTATTCTTATGGACACATTTTGTCAAAAGCGATCCTAAAGGCTAGGAAAGTTTTGCATAAAAACATTGCAGATAAAAGGTATATGTTCTCTCTCCTCTTTCTGCTCTCAGGGAAGCAATTGTGTCACCTCAGTAAAGCCTTAACAGTCAGCGCTGCAAATGGCGCAACGCACCGTAGTTCCCAAACGAAGGGACCTAGCACCTTTTCTTTGAAGGTGAATATTTCAATTACCCTGTTATTCATTTTGTGTATGTGAGATTTGTACAACGCACAATTTCAGATTACTAGCAAATTTCTTTTGGTTCCACTCACATTAAAATGAAGTAAGATTCAAAAGTAAGTAAAAATCAATTCAATATTAAAAGGATTAAAGAAAGTTGCATTGCATAATACTCAATGTGTTGTAGATAGCCAATTTAGGCTGGGACCTTGAATACAGAAAAAAAAAGTCACTGAAATGACGGCGAAACGGATTTTCAATTACCAAACTATTTTGTGTAATATGTCTTCGTTGAAAATGAAAATGAAATTAAATCTTTAAGTTTGACTTCTCATGGTTATGCTCTGTAGGCTAAAGGGAACAGCAATGATGAGAATGAATGAAATAGTGTAATGAACAAAGTGCAAATAAACGGAAGAACCTTGAGAAAATCCATACACACAGTATTTGTCTACCATGAAGCCCATTTGGCACGAAAGACCCTACGCACTAGTGATGAATGCTTTACCACTGAGAATCCGTGCGTCCCGCTTTGTTGAAATCGAATGATCTGCTTAGTTCACTTCTTTTGTTTCGATGGTGTTTCTCATTCACGACCTCAGAAGAAGAGACCACACTATTGCTGTAGCAAAGGTCCGCAAATAGAGAAGGCGCCCATAGAACCAACTAGGGAACCAGGTTGTTATGTCTTCTGAGTACTGGATCAAACTTCAACTGTTACATCTTCAAAATAACTCTCTGATTTTGGTCCCCAAATTCCCTCTGCACCGGGACCAACTCGCTGATTGGTGACCTCCACACCATCTGCTCTGGTAACAGAGATCCATTTCTGTTACCAGTGCAAATACTACAGCAGTGCAAATATTGAAATCACTCTGTTAATGATGTATGTCTCAGTTATTTATTAAAGGAAAGAAATATGATATGATGTAAATGAACAAAAAGTAACAATAGCTCCAATTAATACTTCTCTTGTGGCATAGTATCAATATATCCGAAAGTTTTGAAACTATGCAAATTATCTTCCGGAGGAGACAAAATTCTACTCCTTTCCCTTGTTCTTTCAACGGATATAAAGATTGGAGTAGGATTTCTTGAATTCTTAATAATATTCCAACTACACTTTTGATTTAAAAAGTTGGAGGTCAGGAATCCCAGTGTACATATTTAGTATGCAATAAATATTCTTTCATTACAGTATCAGAATGGAATGTTTTGACATGTGATTTCTTAAAAAGAAGAAGAAAAAAAGGTATACTGAAAGGCGAAAGAAATAGAAACTTCGTAACCATTGCCAACATTAGCAGCTGAATTAACAGCATCATTCATGTGGTGAATGCAACTGGGCACCCTTCGTTATAGAATTTCATTCACACACTTTTAACGTTTGGCCTCTACATCAAAAGATCGGTTGAAAGTGACTGGCAGAGATGCATGACTTGGAATGCGTACAATTCTACCCAGCTAATAGAATACATTCTTCTCCAATACAATACATCCGCTTCAAGTACCGAACTCAACGAAACAAAGAGAGGAGATTATCCGAAAATAAACACGGGCCAACAACAAAACTTCTCTGCCTTCCATCAACTGATTAATAGGTGCTAAATACGCTTAAGAGAATAATCTGAGTAAAATTTAAGGCAGGGAATGTTAATTTTTCTCATCCACTGTGTTGTATGACTCTTACTTCACTCCTAAATGCTGGCACAAAAATTTCGATAATAGCCTCAAATATGGGAAGCGTGAAAAATTACCAAGTCATTCTTGTCTATTTGTCACTCAAAATGAGCAATTGCTTAGAATATAACATCTATATATTTCAATATATTAATAGCGGTATCTGTGAACAAAAACTTCAGATCCAAATTGAAGCTGACTCTTAATCTCTTGAACCACAAGACCGATCTCGATCAAATTTTTGACGTAGATGCAGTCCTGGCCTAGAAGTGTTTTTAACTATTCACTTTGAGCAGGGGGAGGAAGGAGAATTATATAAAAAAATAAAACTTAATAACTCTTGAACCACCTGACCGATCTCGATCAAATTTTCAACATAGATGATGTTCAAGCCTGGAAAGTTTTTTTAAAAAAATATTTTCACTTTGACAGTAAAACCTAGGGCAGAGGGAGGGAAGGGGGAGATTAATATATAAAAATAAATAGAAGTTAACTCTTGAACCATCTGACCGATCTCGATCAAATTTTCAACATACGTGACATTCGGGCCTGGGATAATATTTATCATGCCGTGCCCCGCAACATGGGGAGGGGAAAGGGATATATAAAAATCACCGAAAATGACCAATATCAAAGAGCGCTTTAGTAATAGTAAAAACGGAACATATTACTGTTTTTCCTTAATTTGACCCAGCAAAATCGGAGTGCGTCTTAGATTTGAGGACGTTTTAAATCCCAGTAATTACCGAGAAACTCTTAATTAAAGATATTATTAACATGCTATTAAAACTATTTTGCTAGCCATAAAAATTTTTAATTTTGTGTCATATTCAATCATTCAGACAACAGTAGTGTCCTGTGCTTGCGCAAGACATGCGGGTTTGCTAGTTAGTTTATGGTTATGTTATACATACAGACTTAGCTACACACTGGTGGGAACATATTCAATAACCTCTCGTACTAATTCACTGATCTGACCATCGGCGTCCGAAGGGGGACAAGGTGGGTCCCGAGCCCCGCTGGCTCATGAAAATGTATACCAGACGTAATATAGCAACCATGGAGATGCTTCCCTTGAAAATTTTCTTCAGGTGCCCTGGATCTGATCCATAAAAACAAAGTGGAGTTCGTGAAATATTCCGATAAGTCATACAGGGTGTTCAAAGAACATATATTATCCAGCTTGTTAGCACGTGTAACAATTCCAATCCAAGCGGCCATACAAACGTTGTTCGAGTTGAGAGTCTCGTATGCTGAATATCTGTCTCGGATATAATTATCTCAGGCCCACTGTAGGTTTTGGCGTAACTGGACGGTGGTCGTTGTTAGAGCCCGGTTAGCGGGAAGGCATTTCCACCATGTCCCATGTCATACGCATGTTCAATGGTTCAGACCAAGAGCGCTGGTGGGTTAGGATAAAAGAAATATACCAGTAGATTGCCCTGGCGGAATAGGTAACCTCGAAGATAGGAATCCTGTTGGAAAATTGATTTCTGCAGTGTCCAAATAAGACCGGACTACAAGACTGGCGACATCACGCTAGTCTTACTCCGCTGAATGATGACACAGGCGAACGAGAGTATAGCCATTGGTGCCAAATGGTATGGGTCATGTGTACAGGGTGCGAACACATGCTACTTTACCACTCACCTTAATGCCTAGAAACATGCATACCACCGTATCACAATAGAAACGACTGCCAACGCCGAATGCCACCGCCTTCTATTTATCTCGTCACTGCAACTTTTTACCACATCTCCAATGATGTTCTTGCGATGAGCAGGTGTCCAAAGAGTTAGAGAGCACACGGGGATGTAAAAGTACTTCCAACAGCCTATTGTTCGGTAAACATACACTGACAGAGGGAATCACTCTGGCTCCCTCTGAGTGCACTCCTAATAGCGGACTATAATTCTTTGGTGCATAGTTAAAGGGGCTTATGTCAAAAAATTACTTTTTCGAAAAAGTCAAAACAAATTTCATATATGTCAACAGAAACTTGGTACATATCTGTTTCGTAATGAGTTTTGACCCTGATGAATCAGTTTTGAGGTTATTTTTACGGTATCTCGCATCGTTTAGAAATAGGAACTATTATAGGTCAATGTCCAAATTTTGTGTTATAAGGCGTTTATAACCAAACAGCTGACACACAATCTGCTCTTACACGGCTCACTTCACTGGTCTAGTAGCTAGCTCTTGTGTCTGACTACTAGACGCATTTATAGTGTATATCCTTACTTCTTGTCTATTGTCAGTCTACTTCCGGTTTGAGATAAGCTCTTAGGAAGATGACAAAGTTTTTTTTTTTTTTCGAGAAAATCACGGGCTAAGGAATCCTTACCAAATTCAAGATGGTAAACGTATTATTTCCAAAGGGTGCGCGCTATTAACAGGTTGACTGCCAATGTGATTTGAGGGTACTCGTCCCACGAGACCAATACAATTTCTTCTTGCCTTTGGCTCGATTATGGATAGTTATCTATATCACATTTTTGTCGCGATATTTTGTTTCTTCCGAAAATTACCAATGGAAGTCGAGCACCATATGTGATGCTCATGGTCCTTCACAGTAATTTGTAACAATGAGCATAATATATGATGCTCAAGAACTTGGATAGTTTAGTAATTTGTGATATCCAACATGAGCGTCATCTATGGTGCTCATGGCCCCACAGAGAAATAAGGTGAGCACCACATATGATGATCATGGCAGTCAACCTGTTAAAATCAATATCAGGCATTTGTACCTGCAAAAATGCCTGGTATTTTACTATACAATCCATATTAAGCATTCGTACCTGCAAAAATGCCTCGTACTTTGTTTTAAAACGCCGAAGAAACAGAAGCCTGGATGGCCTGATATGAGCCGAAAAGTGGTGGAAAACAAGGCTTTTACATACATGGTAGGCGAAGCTACGCTTTGTGATAGAATGCCCATTTCTATGCTATTTGACATAATCTTTATTTTAGTTTATAGTTCGTCATCTAAGGCATTGATGGTCAATGCATTGCGGGCCAGAACCAACTAAGAACTATACTTGATGTCATTTTTTCATTTACTTTGCCGCTCCCCCTCCTCCTGAGATGATTGTTCGTTGAATTTGTGTAAATTTTTTTGAATCCAAATTCACTTTGCTAACCTCCCCCTCATTTTTCAAGGCAAATTTTTATTTGAGGTACGAATATATAGAAATATGAGATGTAAAACTTTCCGAAAATCACCTCGATATCAATGGCTTCGCACTACAGCATGGGCTTGATAACAAAAAGGTTTTTTAAAAAATATTTTCACAGTTAAAAGCCCAGCCTCGATTCTGTACGATGGACACCTGTGCACTTCTTGTTACAGGAAGTTGAAAAAGGAATAAACCAGAAATCATACATTTTATTAGCAGGCCAGATGATGGGTATTCGTGGATACGAACACAAGCCAACTATTAATCATTATTGATCTGCGTCAATGAAATCATAATTAAATTGAAAAGTTATTCTTTGAGAATGAGGTACAAATCGACAACACAGACTACTCCACTACAATAGTGGTACTTGGGTGGTAATTAGGTAGATATTTATTTTTTCGAATTATTTTTACTTCTGCAATATTTGAAAGTGGAAAAAATTGAGTACTCAAGATCAACATTTCAGAAGGCTAGAAAAGATTATTGACCTTAAAGTCGGACAGCACAAAAAGGCAGAAAAATATTCTTTTATGAACTACCTGTTACCTTGTCCAAGTAGTAGGTGCTTAAATTTAACTTGTGAGATTTTTAGTACGTTGGTCAGAATGTACAAAATTCCGCATCATTCAATTTCTTAATTATATATTTTGCATAGTACTATTTTTGAGTTGTCTCGAAATTCGCGATGAGACGAGTTAAACTCCTTGATACACGAGACGAGACATATTTTTCAAGACGAGACATTTTCTTGATATGAGACAAGACAAGGATATACTTTTGAGATAAGACTGTCCTAGGTATCGTCTCTTGTTATTCCCTAACAGGGGACTCAGCTAACCTAGCAACACTATAATTTCATAGTATGAGTAGCGGTCTAGGTCAAGAAATCACCATCAATAGCGATGTGGTGACCAGGGGCGGACTGGCAACCATAGGGCCCACCCTGCTAAACTGAAATGAGGGCCCACAGTATAAAAATGTAAAAAATGCACTTGGCATTCTTCATATGTATTACATATAAAAGTCCATCTTCGAACCCATAAATAGTATTCCATATATTCATACAAAAGCAAAACATTAATTACAAAAAATCTGAAGTAGGAACATTTTAATAGTAACTCATGCAGTGTGTAATTGGCATTATCATTTTTTATTGTAAACACACACAATACCGGAATTGGTGCTTTCAGTTATTTATATAGTGCTATTGTTTTTTTATGTAATGAATTTAAACCATTTATTTAAACAAATGAATGTCATGTTTTAGAAAACCCAAAATATATACATGTGCAATAAGTAAAAACTAATCTCAAATCAACTTTGAAACACTAAATAATTGGGAGTCACAGACTTGCGCACACTTATCTTCTTTATCAGCAAATGAGAGGTTGATTGACAGTATCTTTGGCCAGGATTGCGCACAGGATCAGGAATCGACGTTGCCAAATGATAAAAACAGAATTGTGCACAACATCTAATGAAGAAATGAAAATGAGATTTCTGGATGCTAAATCTGAAATACTAGTTATTCGTACTTGGAAGGGAAACAACACCACCTACTTTTATTTGTAAAGACAAATTTCAGGATATCAGGAATCAAAATTATTCTAAATGGTTCAATTGTAATATTTTTCGGCTTTCCCCAGTTTTCAAAATCTAATGGTAGGTCAATAATTTTGTAAAATGTTCAAGTCCAATAGTAACTTCAGAAGCATATTCTGAAGCTACTATTGGACTTGAACTTCAGAAGCATAGTCTAAACGAAGCATATAAGAGAAAAGCAATAGAATATGTTAGTGAGAGACCTAATAAGATTATCAGAACAGGAGCTTTTAAAGATTACGATTGTGTACAATTTACCCATAAAGATTCGAGATGGGCACGAGTCAAAGGTAATTTTCTCGAGTCGAGTTCCGAGCCGAGTCAGTGTTTTGAGTTCGAGTTTCGAGTCGAGTCGAGTTTGATAAATGACTCGCTCGTTCAGTTCGTTTTAACTCGTTTTAAAATCATTGCCTAATTAGATTGGGAAGCGAAAGCCATATGTAAGCAGTAACGTGGAATACTTTTAGTGATGCTTTTGACAGGGGTGCATTTCATCTCTTACTTTTAGTGCATCTTGTGGAGTACTTTTAGTGCATTTAGTCTCGTCTCGAAAACGAGACGACAGTAGATTTTTATAACGAGACATTGTATATACTAGGCGGCTGCAGATATGAAAAAAACCTACCTAACCCTCAAAAAATTCCTACAATAGGTTTCTCAACGGTTTTTTGTAGTATCAACTGTGCTGAATAACATATTAAAAGTTTACCAAAATTTGACCACCGGAAAGACCCAATTTTCAAGATGGCGTCCAAAATGGTTGTTAACTCTTTTACAATTTTAGGCTTTCATTCAAGTAGCTACTGAATCATCACTATCTATCCTAGGATTATGGTTCATACATCATTCTCTTCGGAATAAAACAAGCTTTCAAGTGGTGCCATCCAAATGTGTGCATGGCCTACATGGAAAGGGAAATTGAGAATAATTTAAGAAATTTCCCTCTTAAAAATCCCTTTTCTAAAGTTTTGCGCCCTCTGAAGCGGCTCCAGGTAAGAATACATGAC
Source organism: Thermobia domestica (assembly GCF_964235325.1). Taxonomy (NCBI): domain Eukaryota; kingdom Metazoa; phylum Arthropoda; class Insecta; order Zygentoma; family Lepismatidae; genus Thermobia; species Thermobia domestica. The sequence goes on along the minus strand of NC_137464.1, from coordinate 1,367,588 downwards.
CCAGACCTTCCTAGAGAAGTACTATGAGATATAGACTATGTAGGTGCCAAATTACATTGTGAAATCTTTAGTAGTTACGGCAGAATAAAATATTTACCAATATCCTACTCTGAATATATCTAACCAAATATATAAGTAGACATTAAATAGGACAAAACATAAAAGTTTGTAACACAGTATTAAATACTATTAATCTGGGTATTATCATTCGTGACTTATTGTTTTTAGAATGAAGCAAGCTTTCCTATGGTATCATTCCCATGCGTCCATGATACACGTGGAAAGGGAAATTGTGGATAATTCGGAAACATTCCCCCTAAAATTCCTTTTTCTAAAGTTTTACGCCCTTTGAAGCGCCCTTGGATAAGATTACACTACCTTAATGTTTCTAGAAAATTACTATGCGGTATAAGCTATATGTGTGCTAAATTTCATTCCGATATCTCATTATTTTACTATGTTATTTGTTATTACTTTACTGGGTTAATTGACATAGTATGACAATACAATAATGTTTTATTTTGTTCCTTTCAACCTTCAGTATGAATGCTAACCTTGCAACCCGAGAAATCTGTCCTATTGGCCATGAAAACTTAAGTTGTGGCTCAGACATTGTACGACTTCGTCAGAAGGGAGCTGAAGGAGTCAGCAAAGCAAGTTCAGAAAGAAGAGATAAGTTGTTAATTTCAACAGGAGAAAAAATACACTCAAAATGCAAGCAGCGCTACAGCAACACAAAAGACATTAAAAGTAAACAACAAAAAAGACTTGAACCACCAAAGAGAAGTGCTAGGATATCTTAAGGTCCTTCTAACAACCAAATAAATTGTCTCTTCTGCGGTATTACAGTCACACCAGGAAGTGCTGGTGTTAGTTATGTGAAAACAGAAGTAATTGTGAACAGTATTATTGAGTGTTGTAATAGTCGTTTAGATGAACGGGTGAGTATCGTGAAAGGAAGAATAGAATATTATGGACATTACCTGCACGCCGCTGGCTGTGTTTACCATCACTCTTGTAGCAATAATTTTCGTTCTGAGCTTTGCATATTGCTACAGTTCCATAAATACTAAGAGGCGAAACGCAGTAGATCTGGCCGACCCAAAAACAAAGATTAAGAGCAAGCATTCTTCAAAGTTCGATCTTATCTAGAAAATAATGACGATGAACCCTTTCTTTCATACCTGATTTCCTGTAAAGATTGTTAAATGGTATTTTGTAGGTAAAATATAAAGTATGATGACCGGGAAACCAGTACAGAGGACTTTACGTGGACATCTCTTGTTAGACAGATGTCTCAACTTTCTAATTGTCTCAGATCTAGAAAAAACAGCGCACAAATTGTCACTAGTGAATGAAGCAGAAATGCTATATTCATCAATGATATCGAAACAGATTACAATCGAAAGTGACATAAAGTCGGATACGCTGATCGAAATAAAGAAAATTATTGACACAAGAAATACAGAATTTGGCCACAGGTCAGAAACAAGTTTACTTTGGGCAAACTATAAGAAAATGTTGCAGGTTGCCCGATCACTCGTCAAAGCAGATCGCAAGGGCCAGGATGATGCACCTGCAAGCGGTGTTAGACTATCTGCCAATATTTGCTGCTGCTGGACACTATAACTACCTAAAATCTGCATATATCTATGTGCAAGAAATGAGCACCGCATTTGCCAAGGGATTCCATGTGATTCGCCGCAGTAACCAGTTCTGGGCAGGCCTTAGTCCAGATCTAGTAATCGAGCAGACATTAATGAGATCCTTGAAGAGCAGTGGCAGGTTGATCTACGGAAGTGGCATGACTGAAGAAATGCGTGCTTTGTGGACAATGTCCAAACCTATCTCATCTCAATATCACGATGTCATCCAGGAATTCAATGGTCTTGCATACACAACCAGTCATCAGCATCGAGAAACAACATTGTCAAGGATGAAAAAAGATCACTGAGACTTGGAGAAGATTAAAGAAAACTTGTAACCTTTATGCCATTCTCACCAGACTTTTCTTTGAGAAATATTGTTACCGATGTAATTGCCAAAGAGGATGTCAATGTCCATAATTCACAGATGATCAGGAAAAATATTGTACAAAATATAATTGGAAAACCAATTTTAATGTATCATTTAAAAGAAAAGACCAAGCAAAAACCCTTGCCAACGAGTCCAGCATTAAAATTGACAGACAGAACCATTGATCCTGCTCTTCTCTATCAACGATTTTTGGTTGTCAAAAACTTGAGAACTTTCTTTAGAACGTGTATTGAGCTATGAGCTCAGTCTATTTCCAGTAGCCATGTTTGACGCCAAATAAATTTCGTAAAAGTGATAAAGCTCAACTGGCTCATACGATTGAGGTGTATATTACTAAGCAATCTAAACAAGCTATCATGGATTCGGTTTCAACAACTGAACATTATGTGTTAGATGGTAGTTCACTTTTTCATCGGCTGCCTTGGATAAAGAGCAAGAGTTATGGTGGCATTGCACGTTTATACATAGAATTTACCATAAAACATAATGGTAAAGCAAATGTTATTTTTGACTTTTACGAAGCTGGCCCTTCCATCAAGGATAATACACATCATCGAGGAGGCCAAATCACCCATTTCACTATCAGCTTCAATGAAGCAACAGAGTTTCTAGGGGGAAAAAGATGATTTTCCTGACACAACTAGCAACAAACAGGAACTTTTCACATGGTGGCAGAAGAACTGCAGAAAAGTGGCTGCAGTGTTATCAATACATCAGGAGATGCAGACGTAGACATCGTCAAAGCATCTGTCAAGTTATCAGAGCAACATTTAACAACATTGATTGGGGAGGATACATATTTACTCATCCTCCTTCTTTATTGTGCTCAATTTGATAATAAAGGCCTATATTTTCGTTCGGACAAGTCTACACTTCATAAGATATATGACATCAATGAAATGAAACGTGTTCTGGGTGGTAATGTATATTTGCAACTGTTGTTCATTCATGCTTTCACAGGATGTGATTCAACTTCGCACATGTTTGGTGTAGGCAAGAAGTCAGTATTCCAAAGATTTATAAGCAGTGAAGAAAAAAATCAGAACTGTGGAAATGTGTTCCTGCTGCCACATCAAACAAAATCTGTTGTAGCATCGTTAGGGGTAAAGGTAATGGCTATCTTGTTTATGCGCAGAAGTACTGACCTCTTTGCGCTACCAACTTTTCAGTAAAAGAAAAACTGTTTCTTCCATGTCACTCATCACTCCTCAGAGTGCCTTCCTCCTACTGAGTCCTCTACAAAATACCACAGCTTTAAAGTTTATTACCAAATCAAGGTTTGGATCAGAAATGACAGTGCTATGAATGCAGTTGGTTGGAGGTGGAAACTATGGAACAATCAGTATATACCTGTTATGACAGATACATCTGTTGCACCAGAAAGTCTTCTTCATATGCTTCACTGTAATTGTTCAACTGCCTGCCTAGCAAAACGGTGCAGTTGCAAGAAATATGGACTACCATGCACATCTGTTTGCAGACCTTGCCAAACAGAAAACTGTGAAAATATTTTCAATGAATCTGTTTCGGATGAAGAATGTAATAAGTACTATTCGTAAATGCGTTAATGCTTAATAAAACGTATATTAATTTTGTGTAAACTGAGGACAAAGAAACTATTCTTTACCATTTAGATGTAACAAATGTATTTTAAGACTATAAAAAATACACTTCAAATACATTAGAATGAAAACTGAGGAAACAAAATATTTTGAATGAAATAGTATGGGAAGAAAAAAATCTTACAATGATTGTTTGTAAATATGTTAAAGAAAAATTCTGTTAATTTTTGCTAAAATAAGAATAAAGAAAGGACTGTTTAGAATTTCGGTGTAGCAGATGTGTGTTAAGTCCATAAAATTATGAGTAGACACTAGAATAACTTTTGTACGATGAAAACTGTAGGATGTGCTATTTATTGCCTACTTATAGGTTCGGTTGGGTATATTCACAGAGTACGATATTGGTAAATGCTTTGTTTTCTCGTAACTATTTTAGACTTCAGAATTTAATTTCTCACACATATAGTCTATTCATCATAGTAATTTTCTAGAAACATTAAGGTAGTGTACTTTTATCTGGGGCCGCTACAAAAGACGCAAAACTTCTGAAAAGGGAATTTTTAGGGGATTTTTTAATTATCCACAATTTCCCTTTTCACGTGTATCATGGACGCATGGAGATGATACCATTGGAAAGCTTGCTTCATTCTAAAAATAATGAGTTACGAATGATAATACCCGGATTAATAGTACTGTGTTACAAACTTTTATGTTTGTCCTATTTATTGTCTACTTATATATTTGGTTAGGTACATTCAAAGAGTAGGATATTGGTAATTTTTTTATTCTGTTGTAACTACTAAAGATTTCACAATGTAATTTGGCACCTCAATAGTCTATATCTCATAGTACCTCTCTAGGAAGGTCTGGGTCATGTATTCTTACCTGGAGCCGCTTCAGAGGGCGCAAAACTTTAGAAAAGGGATTTTTAAGAGGGAAATTTCTCAAATTATTCTCAATTTCCCTTTCCACGTAGGCCATGCACACATTTGGATGGCACCATCGGAAAGCTTGTTTTATTCCGAAGAGAATGATGCCCGAACCATAATCCTAGGATAAATAGTGATGACCCAGTAGCTACTTGAATGAAAGTCTAAGATTGTAAAAGAGTTAACAACCATTTTGGACGCCATCTTGAAAATTGGGTCTTTCCGGTGGTCAAATTTTGGTAAACTTTTAATATGTTATTCAGCACATTTGATACTACAGAAAATCGTTGAGAAACCTTTTGTAGGAATTTTTTGAGGGTTAAACCGTATTTTCAGCCGCCTAATACTGTATATACAGTATATACACACACAGGGTGTTTCAGACAAAACGTCCAGTGCTTATAAATACAAAATGGCTGAGAACAAAAAGATGAAACAAAACTGAGATAGGAATGTGTCATAGGGAACATCACATGGACCCACAGAACCTACTTTTTGCGGCCATTTTGAAAACGGTGGCCGAAATCAAAAATTGTTTCCCACAAAAATTGTTTCGTTTTTCAAGGACTACCGAATGAGGTATGATTCAATACATGTTCCTATTTGAAAATTTGAAGTTGGCCCCTGGGCCCCTTCAAGGATCGCTTCTGGGGTCACCACAATAACCATGTGATGTGCCCTATGACAGTTTCCTATCTTAGTTTCTGTTTCATCTCTTTATTCTCAGCCGTTTCTGATTTATAAGCACTGGACGTTTTATCTGAAACACCCTGTATCAGGTCAATTGAGCCGGCTTGGCTGGGATGAGCCACCAACTCGGCTCAAGTGAGCCATCAACTCCAGCCAGCTCCGTTGAAGCGAGTCCATCAACTTGGTTCGACTCAGCTCAAATGAGCCAATGACTCCACGAGCTCCTTCGTGGCTAAGCGGTTAGCGTATGCGCCTTTGGCATTTGAGACCCGGGTTCGATTCCTGGCTAGAGATCGTGTAGTTTGGATTCCACGTTAATCAGTAGGTCCTGTCTCAGATAGCCTCGCTGCTGAAAGGGACGTTAAACTTAAAATCAATCAACCAATAGCTCGAACCGGCTTGGTTGGGGTGAGTAGTCGGTTCGGTTCGGCTCGGTTGAGTGAGCTGTTGGCTCGTCTCACTTCTCGGTTCGGCTCGACAGTGAATGAGCTGTGAACCGAGCCGCTCGAGCCGTTGATGACTCTAAACCCGGGAGGAACAGTTTTGAACATGTTTGGCAGGTGCCCTATAACTTTTAACAATTTTTAGCTGGAGCTCGAATACTTTCTCCTCCGGAACTCAAACCCAGAACCGCGTGACCGATGTCCCTGCCTTCTGAAGACTTCACGACGACCGAGATTGACAGTCAATTAGCTCTTACTATTCAGATACAAATCGCATATCTTTCAAAGATTATATACGGTGTTCATATAATAATAATAATAATAATAATAATAATAATAATAATAATAATAATAATAATAATAATAATAATAATAATAATAATAATAATGATAATAATAAATGCAGTTGTGGTATCATTGATAATTATATTATCTATGTAGGATACTTTAAGGGAGTACTTGAAACTACACACAAGATTTAGGACGAATTGGCTCGTTTTGATTGGACTCGACTCGAAACTCGACCCAAATTCAAGTCGAGTTCTAGAGTCGAGCTCAAACATGTCAGTTTCGAGTCGAGTCGAGTTTGAAAGAAAACTCGCTCGAACTCGCTTGTGTCAATCACTAATAAAGATGTGAGGAATTGCAGAAAGCAATGTATAATTGTCGAAATAAATTAGCCCCTACTCGACTCATATGCACTTTCCAATCTATTAAGCAGATGGTAGAGATCCAAGATGTTATTACAGCAAAAGAAGAAAAGTCCGTTTTCGTGGATGCTGAGTCAGATTAACATTAAATTAGTTTTTTTTTTAATTTTCATAATAATACAGGATAGCCCAAAAGTAGGTATACACCTCTGCATTGATAAAGTATAACATTCTAGTTTATGGGTTTATTTACTTCGGGTCTTTCTAGCTTAAGATGTAAGTAAAAATACATTAAAAACAAATAATAAAGAAACTAAGCCTATCTGAAATATAACAATAAGAAAAGATACAAAATGCAATGAGCCTGATCAAGGGTGCCCATGTTGTGGTTTCCAAAGGGGGCAAGTATAAGCAACGTTTCAAATATAGTTTCAAATTTTGCTGTAACTAATGTAAAAATTCTATAAGTTTTCGATATTCCCAAGTACAATTTCCTCTTACGGGGGGACGAGATCCCCACCTTGCTCCCCCGATGGGCGCCCTTGAGCCTGATCAGTACGGTACTGTATACCTACTTTTAGGACACCTTATAAAACATCTAAGTTTGGCAACGTTGTAAAAAAAACTGTGCGCAAACTTGGATTTTTGGATCTTGATCTGTATAACTGAAAAGTGTGCGCAATCTTGGATCTCAAGTGTGCGCAAGTCTGTTGCACCCAAATAATTAAAGCACTGACAGAAATAATGTAAGTTTCTTTCCTCATAAATCAGTTCTAATATCAAATTGGTTGAAATTTTCTACTGAATTGCATACTGTAACCTAATATAATATAATATTAATATGAATGCCAGAAATGTATCCTAATATTAATATCTTCATTATGCCCCAGCTACACTCACAATTTCAAATATCTACCTAATTCTTTGGAGCTAGATACAAGATCGTCAATCACTGTCGTAATCAAACATATATGATCTTTCTATGTATAAAAGAACAAAGTCTTCCAACAAATCTTGTCCAAGCAGTGGCGTATTGAAGGGGGGCCCAGAGGGGCCGGCCCCCCCAAAGAGGTCCGACAATGTACTTTCGTACTTTGATGTTTGTAATTTTTTATATATTTTTATGTTTATATATTTTTTTGTTTGTAATTTTCCTATATGTACCTATAACAGCACTTGAGCCCCTCCCCCAAACACACATCCTGGCTACGCTACTGTGTCCAAGCGATGAACGCAACCGATTTTTGATCACTTTCATAATCGAGAAACGGCGCATAAGAAAGTTGACCCGAGCCGACCCGTGGCTAGAGCAGCCCTGATCCTAGCGTAGGTGACCCGACCCGACCCATGTCTCAAGCAGGCTTGACTCGATCCCTGACCCATGAAAGCCTGATCTGACCCGTTTGAAAGCACTACGCGGCAGCAAACGGTTCAGTTAATTTTGTGTTCGCCTGTTGTTGTGTAATTTCAAGTAAAAATAGCCATAAACGATAAACTACAATTGACTGAAATCATCCAAAGACGTGGTGTATACATTATAATTTATAAACACCTTAGACAGAAAAAAAAAACCTGACAACTGTCCTGCAGCACTCGAATGAGTCATTCGCGCCGTGTGGACTTTGTGGTGGACAAACACCGTGCTCGTGGGTTTTCTCGGGGTTCTCCCGTTTCCTCCCACTTACTTCATTCCACCATCTCACTCATTTCTCATCATCACCGTCTCTTTTAGCCTAACTGGCAGAACGAGGGACGTTAAACTTAAAGATTTTCGAATGAGTCACATCACGCTCATTTGTTTCTTGGGGCTTTATAGATTCAAATAGCCTACGTTGTCTTGCGTCAGATGCAGCTTTTTGTAAATCACATCTTCGTTTGTGTTCTCGCTTTTTAGCACCATATTTTTTCTTTATAGTAATCTTACAATCACTCCTACCATCCATACTGACACAACCACATCAGTCTCCCACGACAAACGACACGTAATTTGTGTTCCAATAATTTAATTGCTGCTATCGGATTTGCTCTTCCATGTAATATACAAATAAAACACGAGCCGAGGGCAGCAACTTCATAGTAATTGTTTGAGGTTTGTATAAAACAATCGTTGAATTTCTTTTTGCTTTAGCGCACTGAAAAAAAAAAAAAAAAAAAAAAAAAACAACGAAGCCTGATCCGATTTCTTTCTTCGAAGCTTGATCTGAGGACAATGCAATTCAAAAGCGTTCCGGCTCCCCCTCTACTTTCCGCAATAACAATACCTACGAAACTATTGTTTCTTTAAAACATCGCCACTCGCCGGTTTGTAAAAGGACCGGAGTAGGCAATGGTATCCAAATCCAATAACAGCCTGAAATCTACTGTGTTTCTTATATTTTAAAAAAGTAGTAGTTAACGTGCTCGTTTTTGACAGCTACTGTATCACAAACCCCGCAATGTTTTAGGGCCTGATTGACTCATAGACGGAACCTTTTCAAGTCGATAAACGTGAAGAAGAATAAGGTCTGTTCATGAAAGTTTAACTTTACGTCTTTTTTATGCAAAACGCAAGTTTGCAGGAGTTACCCTGCCATATTTTTGATGCTGGTAGGTTTAATTGAGCACATCTTTTTAAAATTGGTGGAGGGGGCCCATCTGCTTGGGGGGCCCACCCTGCATTTGCAGGGTAGCAGAGTGGGCCAGTCCGCCCCTGGTGGTGACCACAAATCTCCATTTTTAAATTGCCAGTCGGGTTCCATGCATATCAACTTAGTCTAGTTTAGATTTCGAACCAGGAGAAGTCCAAGCTTTGGGGTAGGGTTCGATATTACAAGCCATTATGTCTATGTAGCATTGAACGGGTATTATTCTGCACAAAAAAAAAGACGATAAGTAATTGTAAATTATTTCCACCGATATTTTCAGAGAAAAATGATAGCACTAGATTGTTTATATAAGAGAAAGAGTACAGATGAAGTACAGTCACGAAAGAAAGTATTTTTCAGTTGAAAAAGTTTCTTTTCCTAATAACTCAACAATAAATTAACCTATTAAAGTTCTGACTTTGGCAAGTTGTCAAGTTATAACTATTCAAAGGATAACAACAAAAAGATCCAAATGAATTCATTTGTTCCCGAGTCATTGCCAAAAGAAAATTTGTGGACTGTCAAATACTTTCTTTTTTTGTGTGTACGATCAAATTTTCATGCTATATCAATCATTTCCCTGTTAAACACGTATAGTTGTATTGAGAAAGTGTGGTGCCTACAAATATTTATATTGAGTTATGAAGTTTTGGAGATAGGGTTCGTAGCCGGTGGACTCCCTCATGGGTACGCCCCTGTATCGAACTGCCTTAAATAACTTAAGAGGCCTCATCCCGGCGAAATTAAAATACCGCTAATTTTACAGTAATTATGTGATATCTTCAAATAGATAAGAGATAATCGAAATGCGCAACAAGAGCGCCCTAGACAATATCATTTTACATGGCATACCGTTATCACGACTCACTTATCTGCTTTCGATTTCGAGCGATTTTAAAAATCGGTATTTATTTTCACGTTTCTAAACGGCTGAAAACGGAAGGCCACTAGGTGACTTGTGATAACGGTACATCACGCAAAATAATATTGTCTAGGGCGCTCTTGTTCCACATTTTGATTATCTTTTATATATTTGAAGATATCACATAATTACTGTAAAATTAGCGGTATTTTAATTTCGCCGGGATGAAGCCTCTCCGTGTAAACTCCGTGAACACTTGTAAATCTATAGTTAATTCTGATATTTCTTTGACGATGCTTTGTTACGGATCTTGCCTTCAAAGAAGACATGCAAAGAAGGCAGGGGTTCATGACGTTAGGGTGTGACAAGAGGGCGTGAAGAGAAAGAAAAAAAAGAAACAAGTTTGTGTGCGTGAGAGAGGAGAGACTGGATGTCACCTGATCTCTTGGAGAAGAACGCCGCAGCCTAAATTTAGGATGCAGTCGAAACAAAAAAATGAAACTTGAAGATTCTGACAGGCAGACATCGGAATGTGGACATTTTGAAACACGTTACGAGTTAGAGGTCTGTTTCTAACCAATTTGTTTCAACAACGGATAAGTGACGACTAGAACGTCGCTTCACTGATTCGGTTTCCCGCAAAAACAAAGAAAGAAAATAAAAAAAAAAAGTCAGTAACTGTCAGTGTGTTAAAAAGATAGGAATTCTAATGAATTTGGCGGATGCCATAGAAAGAGAGAGAGACAGATCATACAAAGTCATTTTTTTATCATCGTTTTGTGCGGTTATTCAAAAATCGACGTGTCATCACTTGCAATGCCTCATTTACATATTATTTCCTCCCCGACGGCAGATAAGCATTTCTTAAGATGAATTATGATGGATTGGCGGAAGTATCAATAACAGAAAGGGGAAAAAGCATGGTTGAGTTTGTGATATACCTACCTATATATAATTCTCCATGTTTACTGCAGTGTCCAGAAAGTTCTACAATAGAATTGTCATATAACAACATAAATAAATAAAGACTCCATACAGAGAAAAGAAAACGCATGTGGCGTACGTAAAAGCGTAGGTTACATGCATAAATCCTGTTGTTTTTGGAGTTAACGTACAACTATATTTAACATCCTCGAGCAAACATACAACTGAAAATGAATGTTTTATGCGTACTTTCTGTATAAGTGTTCCGAATAAACATACTTTCCGTATGAACGAAATAACTGTAAATAGGCGATAGGGATCTCACATTCAGATGGACGTTTATAACATATAGCTGAAGTATGTAACATATGTATACATATTTAACACACGGAAGACTGTCAGATGTCAGACATCTTGCAGCTGCATGATGCAACATCTAAGGTAGTACGTATGTAGCATATAGTTAACATAAGCTCCTTACAGATTTCCGTAGTAAACATAAGGATACCGTATGTTTGTACAATATACTGCTGTCCGGAGAACGGATTTTTCTCATTGCAAAGATGAGATATAATCGATGTATCTCAAGTAGAGATGCAAGGGCTCGGAAAAAAACCGGCTTTTTTGGAAAAAAACTCGGTTTTTTCTGCTTTGCTTTTTTGCTTGGGAAATTTTGGGCTTTTTTCAAAATTCTGCTTTAAATCGATAAAGCAGACTTTGTTTCGCTTCTCTATAACACAGAAAGTCATTTAATTAGTGGTTGATGCCGATAATAATATAAAACCTCGAAAGTAAACCATGAATTTCGAAAAGATATTTTAAACAATTTTATTTCAAGATTTTTACATTATGAATTCCAAAGGATTAACCAATGTATATAATAAACACATTTTAACCTCCTATATACAAAAGTAAGCAGAGTTGGCAAGAACCATGGTTGTTTCTGAAAATGCCAAAAACCCGTTTTGGGGGGCAGTTTAAACCAGGCTTTTTTGGGGTTTAAACCAGGTTTTTTGATTTAGATATTTTGCTTTATGTATTTGTATTACATATTCACAGAAATAAGTTTGTTTCGCCTTGGTGTTATTATTCAACAACGGGGTTATGCTGGAAGAGGTCCCATAAGCTTAAAGAAGTCCGGTCAGTAAATTTCTTAAATTGAGAAACTCCCGCCCTAGCCATCGGGAAAATCCCGTCATTCTTTTAAATGTAAAACAATAACGGGAAAATCCTGTAAAATTTAATTTGCATGTAAAATTTAAAGGTCAACGTATTATAATCAGTACGCTAAAACTGAGTGACACACAATCATAGTCAACGTCTTGCGAATAAAATCAGAAAAATAAACACACTGCTGAACAAGACTGCACTTATTTAATATAAAAACACATTTACACGTGACGTTTCGATCTTCTATTCAAGATCCTCATCAGACGTGAGTGTACGTCTGATGAGGATCTTGGATAGAGATCGAAACGTCACGTGTAAATGTGTTTTTATATTAAATAAGTGCAGTCTTGTTCAGCAGTGTGTTTATTTTTCTAAAACTGAGGTATTAAATTACAAATTTAGTATGAAGGTATCATTGAAAGTCCAATCCAAGCTAATGTTGGAAGCTAAGTAGGCAATCGATAAATTTTACCAATTTTAATCAATATATTTAAGCAACCTTCGCTTCTTTATAAAACAACAGGCATGCAGAAATATATAATTTGGTTTCGTTTTGTATGTTTAGGCTTAACATCCTAACGTAATACCGAGGTTATCAAGGAGAAGACTTTCGCTTAAAGTGACATCCGAAAGAGTACTTGGTTTACACATGAAAGAAGGGTTGTGGTTCGACCGACAATTGAACATGGGACACCTTGATTAAAAGGTGAAAAGGAAATAAGACTAATGCAGATGGTTTGACATGTGAAACGTCACTATGAAGTTCACACGATTCGCATTTTTGTCCTTTTAATTTTTTTAGTTTAAACAAGTTATTTTTTTTGTTTAAAAAAACAGCTGGTGTAAACGAGCCAACCCTAAGAGTAAAAACTTCTTTCAAAAAATACACAAATAACTAGCAAAATTGTATGTAGTATTTTTACTTCAAAATATTCCATACCCTCTTTTTGAAACAAAATAAAATTAAAATAAAACATAAGAGAAATACTTAGATTTGTATGATACAATTAAAGGCTGCACATGGTTCTGTATATTCTTGAAATTCTACAGTCAAGTTTTTTATAACCACCATCAAGGGCGCCCATCAGGGGGGTTAAGGGGGCGCTTGCCCCCCCTAGAGGAAAATGTACTTCAGAATATTGAAAATCCAATAGGATTTTTACATTAGTTACAGCAAAATTTGAAACTATTTTTGAAACGTCGCTTATACTTCCCCTCCTTTCAAAACAATACCTTGGGCGCCCTTGACCGCCATCACGGTTTACCCAGCCCTCAAGTTTTCTGAATTTTTAACAAGAGGGATTCAACATATCATTACGGAACAAAAAAAAAAGACTACGGAATATATTTAAGTTAAGCTAAATACAACTGCACAACAAACGTGACTGAGTGGTTGGCATTTGCGCTTCTATCGGGAAGTCCGGGATTCAACCCAGCATTCGACCATTCTGACAAAGCCTTCCTTCATTCCATCTGAGAATGTAGAAATAGTGCGTGTACTGGCCGACTAGGAGTGTAGGAGTTGGCCGACTTCCTTTCTTATTGTTTTTAAATCGTTATTATTACTAATTACCAGCAGCGACGGTTTTGCGAAGGTTAGAGGATCGGTCTTTCGGACTGAAGCCTGTTCTCCAAAGTTGTGGAATGTCTAAAACGAACGAAATATCTATTAGTTATGCCTTTACTCATAAACTTTAAGCTCCCGTCAAATAAAAATTACGAATGTTTAGAAAAACTAAACATTAGTAGTAAGAAAACCCCTCCCAAAACACTTTTTTAAATTCGCCACTGATTCTCAGTATAAAATGATCTTCAAGGTTGTATCCGAAAGATTATTGCTAAACATATAAACGAAACGAAATATTAGTTATGCCTGGACTCATAAACTTCAAGCACCTCCCAAATAAAATTAGGACTTTTTAGAAAACGAAACAATCAGAGAAACCCCTCCCAAAGTACTTTTCTAAATCCGCTATTGATTATTTGTATAAATTGGTATTCGAGGTTGTATCTGGAAAATTATTGCTAAATCATTGCACAACTACAGTATAACAGAAATGTGCAAATACGGTTTGACGGACATATTGAAAAACGTATGCTTTGACGGATATATAGAAAAACGTAAGTTTAACTTTCGTGCTAGAAGCTGGAGTACTAAGCTCTTAGAAATGAAACACGGATGACAAACTAAAATGATCTAGAGAAGGAAAAAAATGTCGATAACTCAAAAGTTAAAATAAAGTTAAATAACCTGTAAAATTGCCCTCAAATACTACATTCTTCATGTTAGCTTTAATTCGTAAAATATGTGCTCCATCCATCTTGATGGTGAATTACAGAGCTAAATATGGCATTCAGGTCGTGGAAATCTTATCTAACTATAGAATATACTATAAGAAAGCTATTTGGATAGAAAAATCATGAAAATGAAAAAAGCCAAAATTTCCAAAATTCTCGGTTTTTTTCCAAAAAAGCCGGCTTTTTATGTGAAAAAAACCATCGATTCAAAAAAGCCGGCTTTTTTGCATCTCTAATCTCAAGCAGCTTAACAAATCAATCCTCATACGTCCTTTTCGAAAAATAGACAGAAACTATTTTCTTTGGAAACCTAAAAAGTGGATGTACCGCAGCATCTATGAAAGTGAAATTGATCCTGAAGCATAACCTCATCAAGATATTCATTATGGCGCTAGCAAGAAGACAGTACTGCTCACAGACGACGAGAAGAACTCTAAAACAGGGGAAGCGGGGAAAGGTCAACGACACGGTTAAGAGCCTTCATCCCGGCGAAATTAAAATACCGCAAATTTTACAGTAATTATGTGATATCTTCAAAGAGATAAAAGATAATTGAAATATGGAACAAAACCGCCCTAGACAATATTATTTTGCGTTAGGTACCGTTATCACAAGTCACCTAGTGGCTTTCCGTTTTCAGCTGTTTAGAAACGCGAAAATAAATGCCGATTTTCAAAATGGCTCGAAATCGAAAGCAGATAAGTGAGTCGTGATAACGGTATCTCATGTAAAATAATATTGTCTAGGGCGCTCTTGTTCCACATTTCGATTATCTTTTATCTATTTGAAGATATCATATAATTACTGTAGAATTATCGGTATTTTAATTTTGCCGGGATGAGGCCTCTTAAGTCCATTTTCGATTTTTGAGGTGTGGTCTATACTTAGATGTCGTTTGCTACTCCGCGTAGTTATCTGTGTGCTACTCCGTGGTGTCATTTGAAACCCCCGTGCGAAAAGTGGGCCAGCCCATACCTACGTCACACTACTTCTGCTAGGGTTCTTCTCGTCATCTGTGAGCTGTATATACAGTTAATTAAGATGTACACCAACATTGTTTAAGTGTAATATCATGCAAAAGATAAGACAATATCAATTGGTAGGTGACATGGAATTGAACAAGATGATATTGAAAAGAAATTAAATGGAACTAAATCTTTGAGTTTAACGTCCCACGATTATGTTCTTTAGGCTAAGAGAGACGATTATTAGGACAACTGAATAATGGTGGAAGAATTGGTGGAATGAGAAAGTGGGAGGAAACGGCAGTACCCCGAGAAAACCCACGGACACAATATTGTCCACCATAAACTTACTTGACTGGTGCTCGAACCAGGGACCTCACGCTCCAGAGATAAGAGCTCTACCACTGCACCACCGTGCCCCCTGGTATTGAGTAGAGTTGACCACGAGATGAGACGAGATGAAAAAGACGATTTTCTCGTCTCCTGTCGTAAATTTGATAGAAGTCTAATCTTGTATAGATTTTCGAAATATTCTTTGTCGTTTTGTGTCGATTCTTGAAAAAGTTTTTCTCGTCTAGTCTCTATTTTTTCTTGTTTTGTAAATTTAGGTACAAAATTTGTGATTTTTTTTCTAGATTTCATCTAGAAGCGTTACGAGAGGTCCATGAAGGGTGCATGTGTGCAATGCAATATTCAAGTCATGTTTTATTATTGGAGTTCCACATGTAATAATTTGGGTATTGTACTTTTAAACGTTGATAAATGCTCTTCATTATGTAATCATAATCACTTTATCAATCAATTTATAGTCTTTTTTAAACTATGAATCAGCGCCTGAGATCTAATAGACTTTGCCCCACGAGTCTTCAGAAATGTCTCGGAAACGAGACGAGAGATGTCTCTTGAATTTGAAAATATTCTTCTCTTCTCGTTTTCAAAATGATAATCGAGACGAGACTATAATTTTCTTGAGTCGTGATCGACACTAATATTTAGGACATATTTCCATGCGTACGTTTTGATAAAATTAAGAAAAAGGAATTTTTATGACGTTAAAAAGCATACCGTTCGTTCTCAATAACTGATAGTTTTTATTTTCCTCGAACAGATTGTGTATTCATGCACTGTATATGTAAAATAAAATACACTATAAAGTAGTGTATTATATCTATTGACATTTGTCCTCTCCTAGTGACGTTTCTGATTTTGTAGACAAGACAATATTTATTTCAACCAATAATACAAGCGATATAGAGGGAAATAGGAAAAATAAATGTTGATTACATTGAGTCTTTGACTCAACAAATCAACTTTAGCGCGCTTATTTTTATCATAGCTGTAGCACTAACAAACAGGCATTATGTTTCATATCTCTAGCATTAAGAAAAATTCATTTTTATCACATCACTAGCATTAAGGAATAGGTACGCATTTTTATCACATGTCTAAATTAAGGAATAGGCATTTTTATTATATCTCTAGTATTAAAAAGTAGTCATTTTTTATCACATCTCTAGCAGTAAAAAAGCCGTATTTTTATCGTATCTCTAACTTTAAGAAATAGTCGTTTTTATCATATTTCTAGCATTAAGGAATAGGCATTCTTATTATATTTTTATCATTAACAAATAATTATTTTTATCATATGTCTAGCAGTAATAAAGTGGTATTCTTATCAGATCTCTAGTATTAAGAAATAGTCGTTTTTGTCATATCTCTAATATTACGAAATAACAATTTTTATTGTATCTCTAACAGTAATAAAGTGGTATTTTGATCATATTTGTAGCATTAATAAATAGGCATTCTTTATCATACGTCTAACATTAAGAAATAGACAATTTTATAATATATCTAGCCATTTTTATAATATCTCTAGCTTTTTTATAATAGCCACTTTTATCGTATCTCTAACAGCAATTAATTTGCTATTTTTATCATATCTCTTGCATTAAGAAACACTAGTTTTTTTTTATCATATATCTAGCATTGAGAAATAGAAAACTTGGAAATTTGGAAGTTTCTACCTCTAGTTAACACAGACTTATTTTGGCTTCAAGAGTTAGAAAATTTGGTTGTGCATTCGAGGATGACGCATTAAATCCGAGTACATATAATATTTCCCGAAGAATGAATATGTGTTTGATTTGTTTCTAACATTATAATAAAAACAATAGTTAACTTACTGTCATATATTTCAAAAGGCAAATTTTCTTATGGTACAACATATTACTTCAAAGAAATACCGGGCATGATACAAAAGAACAGAAAAATATATTGGAACCCCTTTAGGAGGTGCTTGTTCTGCTCTCCGTGTTTTATATGCAAGAGAGGTGGGTCCAAGTGGTTAGTGTACTGTAACAAACATCTCATATATTTAGAATGTCACACGTCGCGATTGCGTTCACGGAGGAACGAACCGAGCTTTCTCTTAATATCTTGAGGCTGTAAACGCATGCAATAAGATCATTTACTCTCCTCCTTGCAAAACAAGGAGGGCTGTGTAGCCTTCTTTAACCTCATTTCGCGGTTGTCAAGTTTTCTCTCGAAAATCGTGACCGTGCAGTTTGTATTACAGGTGACAGCACATCGCCTTGCGGGACGCCAGAATCTTAATTGAAATATAAAAGCACAACAACAACAATGTAGACGCTATGGTCTGGAAATAATAGATAAAATGGCATTATTATATTGAATTATACTTTCCTTTAATTATTAGGCTTCCAAACTATAATGTAACTAAATATTGGGAGTATTATAGAAAACGGTCTCCCGTCCGCTCATCTATTTGTTGAAGGGTGTAACAGCAGAAATGGTCAGATATACCAAGCCAATGTGGATTTAGTGTCCCAAGAAAAGACTTTATCCCCATCTTTGTCCCTTTATTCAATCAAATATAGTATAAAAGCGAAAATGGTTCGGGATAGTGGGAAATGACTTTTAGTTGCCAATTGTGATCCCACGAGTATTTTCCAACTCCACCGCTTCTATCAGTTATATTTGTAACTAGTAGCACTGTCATAGTCAAGAAATTTGGTTTGTCACAGAGTACATCATTATAAGAATTCTGCCATCATTGACAGGTCACTCACAGCACCTAAGAAGCTTCCATGCTCCACGGTCTTAAGTTAACTACTTAGTCTTCACGCTTGATTTTTCTGTTTTAATATCATCCATTAATTGTAGTCTCCTTCGCCTTCTCCCTCTCTTTCCTGCTACCATACCCTCTAGCACGTCCCTCATTCTATAATTTCATCTTATCCAATGTTCCAAACAGTTTCTCTTACTCTTCTTAATAATATCTAAAATTGTTCTTTTCTCCCTCACCACATCTAAGACTCTCTCATTCGTTTTCCGCTCGACCCAATTAATTCTCTCCATTCTTCTCCATACCCACATTTCGAGATCTTCCAGTCTTTTTTCATCATTTTTGCATAATGATAATGTTTCTGACCCATATAGAACAATAGTCTACACTAGTGATGAGCAATAACAAGACCAAGACCAAGACCCGGGTGGTCTTGGTTTTGGCCTTGCACACCCAGTCTTGGTCTTGGTCTTGCTTGCAAGAGTCTTACAAGTCTTGCTTTTAAGAAATCTTATGTTTTTCATAGGTAAAATGTACTCTGGACATAAATAATAATAAGTTCTACAATTTGGCAATAGTAAAAGAAATAATTTACAATGTATGTTTCTAAATGTAATATAGTTTACCTTCTTGTAAGTATGATGATAGTGTACAACATAGGTTATGATCTTTATTTTTTCTTAATGAGTGCCCACAATTCTCTACTTATAAGATAAATTACAATGTTTCATAATCTTTATATATATATTAAACAGATCTAGTACTCCACTGGTTCCCAAACTGGGGAGGCTACC
This sequence comes from Thermobia domestica, assembly GCF_964235325.1. Lineage (NCBI taxonomy): Eukaryota > Metazoa > Arthropoda > Insecta > Zygentoma > Lepismatidae > Thermobia > Thermobia domestica. The sequence goes on along the minus strand of NC_137464.1, from coordinate 1,348,552 downwards.
CCTGAGACTAGGGTGACCAGATTCTGACAAGTGAAAAAAGTAGGACACAAGTATAATAGTTTACTGCGTCGGCAATATGAATGTCTTATTTCATTTAACATTAACCTTAAATTAATCATTCGTTTTTGTTAACAAAAGTATAGAAGAAATTCAACACAATTCTAAATGCTTTGATGAATGACAAAGTGGTTTATTTTTTTATAAACGTACAGTGGAAATTCGTGTAGGCAGCGACGTAACTGGGCTGATTGTCGGCCGGGGCAAGAACTCACTTTATTCCCCCCCCCCCCCATTCCTGACCAGCCAAACCAAAACGACCCCCGACTACAGCTGATATTGGTATCACACAGTAATTCTCCTATTCCATTTTTTCTTCAAGTGTTAAACCTTGATTTCAAAATTGCAGTACATAATTTAATTTTTTTAGTACAAGATAAAACACCAAACTAATTAGTATTTGATTGCCAAACAATTTGAGAGTAGCGTGCTTGACATGACAAAGAATCAAGGTGTTGTCTCGAGTATTATACTCAGACATTTTGGAAATCTCTTAGACCTAAATCAATGTAAGTTAAATGAAAACACAAAATGCTGGGACTAAAATTTAATTTTGTGGGCTCTTTTGACTGCAAAGGTTTTTTACAATGTCCTCAAGAGATAGACTTGATGCTAACTTATGCTCTGTGGATATGATGCTAAGATTGGTGAGTCGTTGTACTTTTATGTTTTTGAGATGAGATAGTTTTTTTTTTCTGATCTTTAGTTTGCTAAAACTCCTTTCCTTGCTTTATAATAAATATTTGCCTATTTTTCCGCCCCCACAATCTGGCGCCCGGGACACAAGACCCGTTTGCCCCACCCTAGTTACGTCACTGCATGTAAGGCTAAAAACTTCTTTTTAATTGATTCTTGGTGCGTGGGATTATTTTAAGTAATGAGGAAAAAATTACACTGGAACTTCTACTTAACTTGGGCAGCATCACTGTCGTAAGTTGGAAAGGAAACCTTTCCTACCTTACCGATATCTAAACAAGCCCTTTACAATGTATTGCAAAACAATGGTTTGTTGATTGTTCTCCTTCCCTAATCTTTTGAAGCGTGTTAAAAACACAGTGGTTCATCATTCAGGAAACGAGTGTTTGTGATTCAAAATGTTGTGAATAAAGAATGAAACATTAAAATATTGCAAATAAGTTAACTCAGGACATTTTAAAAAAGAATGACATTTCTCGATTTTGTAGGCGTCTTCGCAATGCGTAGGACAGCTTTTTTGGAAAACTACTGTACTGCGAAAATCAGTACGTCTGGCCATCCTACCTGAAACGTATGAAAGAAAATCAAGAGGACACAGATTACTTAAATACCATGAATTGCAAAATTATTTTTACACTATAAAGCGTCAGATTTTATTTTTTTTTCTTTTCGACCACGATTAACTAATCTTTGTATTGAACAAACTTCCAATTAAATATTCAGATTTTGTTTTACTGATTTCAATATGTACTGTATGGGACAGAAACAAGGACATTACGCAAAAGCGATAAAAAAAAAATGGAGTCTTTCGAAATGTGGGCATGTTGAAAAAGGAGAGAATTAGCTGGGTTGAACGGAAAACGAATGAGAAGGTGTTAGAAATAGTAGCATTAAGGGAGAAAAGAAGAATTTTAGATGTAATTAAAAGGAGGAAAGGGAACTGGTTGGGATATTGGCTGAGGAGGAACTGTATTATGAAGGACGTGCAAGAGAGTATGGTGGAAGGAAAGATAGGGAGGGGCGAAGAAGACTGTAGTTGACTGCAGGTTTTAAAACAGAAAATTGCTACGTAAAGACGAAGAGACTAGCTGAGAACCACCGTATATCAAAACTTTTCAGTTGCAGCAAGTGATCTGCTAATAATGGCAGAATAGCTATTATGATGATGATGATGATACGTTTAGCAATATTGGCCAAAAAATAAAATAATAATTATTATAATCAAATTTCTTAATATTTTAGAATAATTAGAGTGAAAACTGAAAACTACTCAACTGTCTGTGTCTTTTGTGTAAATTCAATTTATATAGGGTACTTTTGACCTATATTAGAAATACAAAATAACGGCTTTAAACTCCAAGTTATTTGAAGTAACTGTACAAAATCATTCTCACTTGTGAATATGGATTATTTATTGTTGTATAATGTTATATCGCTCAATCCTCGATGTGCCGTATATCTAAAGAGGCTAAAAGTTATATTGATAAACAATTATTCGACATATAAGCATCCACCCATGAAATCAAACTTACTGTCACATGCACTAAGTTTTTATCAATGTAATGAAAATGTTATTTCGATTTTAATTTTATGAGCACATATTACAAATTTGCAAGGGATGCTTGAGCCTTGGAGCCAAGGCCATATCCATGTAGTCGGCACCTATGGTCGGCACCGAATTACCGATGTTCCCTATATTTCTCTTTAGTTTTGGAAGAAGAACACAACTAATATGTTTTTAAATGAAATATCTTGTTTAACGTCCCACAATTATGCACCGAGGCTAAGGGAGACGGTGATGAGAAATGACTGAAATGGTGGAATGATGAAAGTAGGAGGAAACGGAAAAACCCCTAGAGAACCCATACACACAGTGTTTGTCCACTAAAATCGCTCACACAGCGAAAGATGACACCTGTGTGGCTGGAAAACGAGTAAAAAAATAACTACGCGAACAACCGATTCAGAAAACGACGTACTGTAGCTAGAGGGGCAGATCAACTCACACGGATTGCATAAGCGGGTCTAGGTCAAAACCCCCACAGCCAAAACCCCCACACTCAAGAAATGTCAAAACACCCACACAAACGGTCATAACCCCCACACAAATGGACAAATCTCCCAAACGCACGAACGGTCAAAACCCCCACAGCCAAAACCCCCACACTCAAGAAATGTCAAAACGCCCACACAATCGGTCATAACCCCCACACAAATGGACAAAACAGCCACACATAGCAACGGTCATAATCCCCACATAAATGGACAAAACTCCCACAAAATCGGACAAATCCCCCACACTCTGAAATGATCGTCATTTCACGTCTTTGTTGCGGCTCTTTATGACGCCCAAGAAGAATAGTTGCAACATCAGTTTAAGTGGAATAAAAAATGTTATTAAAAAGTACAAGGGCAATATATGAGTATGGGGGTTTTGTCAATTTGTGTGGCAGTTGTGACTATTTTTGCATGTGGGTGTTTTGTCCATTTGTGTGGGAGTTTTGTCCATTTATGTGGGGATTGTGACCGTTGTTATGTGTGGCTGTTTTGTCCATTTGTGTGGGAGTTATGACCGTTGGAGGTTATGACCGTCTACCAGTGTGGGGGTTTTGGCTGTGGGGGTTATGACCGTTCATGTATTTGGGAGATTTGTCCATTTGTGTGGGGGTTATGACCGATCGTGTGGGCGTTTTGACATTTCTTGAGTGTGGGGGTTTTGGCTGTGGGGGTTTTGACCGTTCGTGCGTTTGGGAGATTTGTCCATTTGTGTGGGGGTTATGACCGTTTGTGTGGGCGTTTTGACATTTCTTGAGTGTGGGGGTTTTGGCTGTGGGGGTTTTGGCTGTGGGGGTTTTGACCGGTTCCCGCATAAGCTACTAGGAACACATTCACTCCAGCGACATTTTTACTGAAGCCAAGAAATTCAAGTAAAAGATTTAATGATTTTCCTCCCCTTCCTTTTCACATTCTATAAAAGGATTCAAGTAGTACCGGTACTTGTACAAGACTCTTGCGCAAGAGTCTTGATCTTGGTCTTGGTCTTGGTCTCGCTCTTGGTCTTGCATGCAAGACTCTTACACAAACTGCAAGACCAAGACTCTTGCGCTCACCACTAGTCTACATAAGACATTTTATGAGTTTTTTTCCTAACTTTTTATTCAAGGTCCCACAAAATAGTCTTTTCTTCCTCCTAAAAGCTCCTTTCGCTTTTCCTATCCTTCCTTTTATTCCACCTTCACAGTTCATATCATCATTAATAATACTATCCAGGCATCGAAAACTAGTCACTTGTTCTATTTTTCTCCCTCCTACTTCTATGTTTGACACCGACAACTTCGTTCCAGTCACCATGGCTTTTGTCTTCCTAACATTTTTTTTCATCCCATATTCTTCACAGTCCTTTCTCAGACCGTGAAAATTGAATTTTGAATTCTTTGATGTCCCCTCATCTTCAATTTCGCATTCAACAACCTTAGTAACACAAATGAATGTTTGAAAGTAGAAAATATTTAACTTTTCAGATTTAGTTTCATTTTGGCGGTGAATTCCTCGGACAGACTACTATTTTATATCCTGAGCGTTATACTAACCCGAAATCGTAACAGTATTGTGGGTAGTCTACTAAGAAAGGGTGATATCTATAATTACTCCCATAGGAAAACATTGTTAATTAATTTTTTTTTTATTTATATCGTGGGATCAACCAGATGAATCACCTCCATCAACAAACACCATTCCTAATTTTTTCCCTCTACGTATATCAGGCTCAATCCCTCCCCAAATAAATTTGTTTGTTTTTCTAATTCGACATACAACAAGAATTCCTCTTAATATTTCTAAGAATGTCATTGATTTTCCATTTTATGCTCTTTGTTCAGAAATAATGCTGTATTTGTCAAATGTCATTCCATATACGAATTGCATTATTTCTTTTCAATCGTCCATTCTACTCTTCTGATTCTTTTTTTAGTTCTTATTTTCTTTCGTTTCTCCTATCATACTTTGAACCGTTGTTAGTTGTGATTCAAATCAGCGTCGTTAGTAACACCAAAACTATGGAAATATGTGGCATATTGTTCACAAGGAGCTGTTTTTAAAATGTAAAGGTATTAACTTAATCGTGAAAAATTGTCGTAAAACTGTCTGTTGTTTAACAAAATATAGTGTAATAATATTAATATCCTTCTATTTTTCATAACTATTTTATTCTTTGATTATTTTATTCAAATTTCGAGTTTTCTTTAAAGGACTTACATTTCTTTTCCTTATCGCTGGACCTGTATTTAATTTTAAACAATGAGTTACTTATTTTTCCAAAATATTCCAACACCAAATTTCAAACCCCCCTTTGCTCATTTCCTTCTTGTTAATTTAGGTATTATCTTACCTTTCAGTTATTTCTGCTCCCTCCCCACTCTCACTCAATGTGTTCATTCCTGATACCTGGAAGTGTCGTTATACAAATATTAAAGGAAGGAAAATAAACTTCATTAAAATTTGTCGACACCCAAAAGGAAAAATATAAGTGATTATTCACATGTTGTGCATAGTCCTCTCGAAACAAAATCCTAAATACACCACTGGTCATATGACTCAAAATGCTTCCTTTGAATTCTTAAGGGATCAAAAAAAATCAGCTAGCAACATAAATCTATGTAGGAAATTTATAATGTATGTAAAAACATTTTAAATCAAAGTTGTACCATAAGGTTGGGACTATTCTAGATCAGAACCGTTGACAAAGTAGAACTTACATATTTCTTTTCTTGGGACTGGGCCTTGGGGAGAGAAATGCCAAACCTATTAAGCACCAGGGAAGAGTCTTAACTATTTATGTATATAATTCCTCCATCATTTTGACTGATGTAATTAATTCAAACCCGGAAAAGAAACCTCGCAAACGAAAATTGTTCTGCCTCAAGAGCATTTGTTTTCCTTTTATTTATTTTTTTCTTTCTTCTTTTTCTAATTTGAAAATAAAAATAAAGAAAAAACGTTATTTTTTTATTAACTATAACTAGGAAAAGGTGCAAGGAAGCGTTACTTTTTCTGACAGCAGATTTAATTTCTATTCCCGTCTTTTAACCTTCTTCCCCTTCCCCTTTTCCCTTCCCATGCTCCGCCTCCCGCCTCTACCATTTATGCTTGCCTGGCTTAATTTCAAGAAAGCAAAAAAAACAATAAAAAAACGCTATCATCCTTTTCTCATCTCATCCAAGGCATCTCCGAAGAACTGCGAAGAAAGGTAGGAGAGAGAGAGGGAATCTAATGAATTTTTAGTCATTTCAGAGCAATGAAGGAAGAAGGTGAGACAAGGGTCCTGAAGAAGGGGCGAGGGGTGAATAATACCCCCTCGATCCCTCCTTGCATCCACCAAGCGTTGAAAGTTGTACTGTTTTGAAGAAAACTTGAACGGGATGTTGATAATGAGAAAGCAGAAACTTGAACATCGCACAGCACTCCTCTTCGCTTATATCAAAAATTCTTTTCTTATTTTTTTCTTTGTTCGTTTTCTCTCCCTTCAGGGGGAAGAACTTCGTAATCTTGTCTTCCCGTATTATTATTACTACCACCACCTTCAAGTTTAAAACAAAGATTCCAGACGTAGGGTGTTTAGGAGAAGATGGGGAAAGATGGAACTAACAGACTGTAATTAATAAAATGCGAGTTGGCACACTGGCTTTTTTTTTACGTTACGTCAGTGTGTAATCATTTTTGGAACACCTTTCCTTAGAGTTCCCGTCTTTAATTCTGCAAAATTCATGCTTTGTTGCTGTACGAGATATTTTACTTCGCCTCCTGTGAACGTTGTTTAAGAACAAAATATTCTAGAACAAAAACAGAACCCTTTTCTAATCTACTTTTTCTCCCTTGCTTTGCAAATTAATTATATAAGTCGCACACAAAAACTTCGGAATAAAAACTCTAAAACATCTGAGATAAGAATCTGTAATTAGTTCGAGTTTATACTTCTCACTTCTTTTCTTACTTGTTCTGGATAAGAGAAATCAGTTACTTATGTACCACCTGGTATGTTAAAGTTTACATTTATTAAAATGTTAATTAGACCTTTATTTACACAAATGACATTTAATATATATAACCATATGTTCTAGTAACCTAAATTGAATTAGATCTATATCTAAATTACGATTTTTTATGTAGTAAGTAGAGAAAGGATTATAGAATACTTTTTGGGCTAGCCGCGGTGGCTCATGATAGAGCGTTCACCTCTGGGGTGTGGGGTACCTAAAGGATTATAGAATACTTTTTGGGCTGGCCGCGGTGGCTCAGTGAAGAGCGTTCACCTCTGGGGTGTGGGGTACCTAAAGGATTATAGAATACTTTTTGGGCTGGCCGCGGTGGCTCAGTGATAGAGAGTTCACCTCTGGGGTGTGGGGTACTTAAAGGATTATAGAATACTTGTTGGGCTGGCCGAGGTGGCTCAGTGATAGAGCGTTCACCTCTGGTGTGTGGAGTACCTGGTTTGATCCCAGCTCTCGCCAAGTGGGCTTTATGGTGGACAAACACTGTGTGCATAGGTTTTCTTGGGTATCTCTCGTTTTTCTCACTTCCACCATTTCATTCATTTCTCAACATCACCGTTTCCTTTGGCCCACACTGCATAAGCGCGGGATGTAAAACTCAAAGTACTTTTTCGGCTTCCAAGCTATGCAAAGATTCAGTATAAAAGACTTGTGAAACACCTAAATCCGTCTGTTTATTGACAGATATTAATAGGAAAAACGGTAATAGGTACCGAGAACCGGTTACTTGATACGGATTCAGTGCCACAAGACTGGGTTCTGACTGCTTCCTTAACATTCTATTCAAACCGGAAATGGTAGAAATTCATCATTTCCGGTTTCAATGTTGATTTCAATAGAACAAGAATAGAAATAGAACTGTTTTTTTTTTTTAATTCATCATCTTAGGAAGACATTACAAGTCCTTCATCAATGTATTTAAACCGGAAGTGATGCAAATCTATTATTTACATTTTCAACCCAGATTTCAAAGTAGAAGAAGGAAGTTGTGATATATACAAGATATATTCAAAAAGAAACTGAACTTTTGAAATAGTTCCCAAACCGGCAGAGTGAGTGCGCTGTGGCTACTGAGAGCGCACCTAATGGCAGGTTTAGACAGCAAACTGACTATTTGCCTAATTTCGCTATAACCGTTAGTCGCTGAGCTACAGCCGCTAAAGTGATCACGTGCACAATCGGTTCGTCGGATTAATGATATAGTGACAGTGAAAGAGCTTGAAGAACATATTACGTCTGTGAAATTTTGCTACAATCTTGGAAACATTGACAGAGACATTTCAATTGTTTTTCAATTCATTCAGGGTCTTCTCGTTCAAGAAAAACATGTACGATTCAGTCAAAGATGAAGATGATCTTGGTTGGGTTTTTTGATTGGAAAGGCATCGTCCATCATGAATTTGTATCACGTGATCAGATGGTAAACATACATTTAGACCAGGACATTTTAGCGCAATTGAGGGATATTGTGCGCAGGAAGAAATCAGAATTGTGAAAAAACAAGACTTGGACAGTGCACCGTGCCAATGCGCCTACTGATACTTCGCTGGCAAAATATCAGACTACTGTTGTGCCCCATCCACCCTGTTCTCCAGACCTAGTTCCAGCAGACGTTTTCCTGTTTCTCAAAGTTAAAATCACTTTGAAAGGATGGCGTTTCCAAACCGTAGAGGAGATTCAGGATAATACGACAAGAAACATGCGCACCATCACAAAAGTGCGTTCCAGAAAGCTTTCTAAAAATGAAAGAAACGTTGGAAACGGTGTATTGTCAGTAGAGGGGACTACTTTGAAGGGAATAGAGCTTATAATGTACAATGAGCAATAAAGATGTTATGGCAAAAATTCGGTTTCTTTTCGAACATACCTCGTATGTAGATGTGGAGAGAAGGCTCTTTGATAAGGATCCAATTAAAGGATAGATTCTATATTCGCTCTTATCCCTCTAATCAAACTAGAAGTGTTATAAATTTACTACAGCTTCCGGTTTCATTATTTATTTCCATAAAGCAGAAACGGTCCTAGGAGGCAACAAATGATGTTTTGATATCAATTTAGAATTCAAAATGGGTTCCAGTTTAGTTATTCTTTTATCGACATCAGAAATAGAAAAAAAAAACTGGTGAAATTTCTTGTTTAAAAATCAATTGAAATAGTACACTATTACTATTGTTAAGGAGCTATTCTGCAGTCAAGTTGATCGTAAATTAATAGCATAACTTTCTAGTTATAAACATCATAATGTTGTACTTTCCAAGGCTACGTTGCCAAATAAACAAGTTTATATTTGTTTAGACTTCATTTACACATCCTACAAAGCTCATTCAAATTATATACGTACGAGTTTTTTTTACACGACACCAGACCCTATCCAAGGGGGGACTAGGGGGCCGGGCCACCTCATAATTTTTGCTGCCCTCCCTAAAATTTTCACGGAACTACTACTATGGTGATAAACTAAAATATGGTTGAATCGGGCTCCCCTAAGTTCTACTAGGCCCCACCCCTACATTTTTGGGCTAGCTATCGGCCTGCAGGACACCTGTCAGATTGGCACATACAAAATGTGCAGACTGCCCGAAAAAGATTGTATAATTGTCTTTATTTTTTTAGATGTGGAGAAAGGCGTCAGTGACAAGGAGTTGAGTTCATTTTAAGTTTAACGTCCCGTTAGGCAGGGAGGCTATATGAGACGTGGACCTACTGATTAACGTGGAATCCGAAGCACATGAGCTCCCTCCGGGAATCGAACCCAGGTCTGCCACGCCAGTCAGTAACAACGATTGCTATTAGATACTCAAAGTTTTGATTGAAATACTCATTGTTCCCAAGGCCACATTTGTTTTCAAGATGGCGCCCACACAACAGCAGAAGACAATAGAAGGCATATTCTACCAGGGCCGCCCACAGGGGGGATGTATGGCGCAAGCTGCGCCATTGAGAAAAATTTTGGGGGGGATTTTACTCTACTTTCGAACTAGCAATTTTACTGTCGGAATAGCATTAAAACACGATTTTCAGAAGCTAATTTTCAAAAATTTTCCCGGTTGAACCCCCGTACCCCCTGCTTCGATACCCGATGAATGAAGTACCGCGCAAGTAGCCGTATGAAAGGAAACGTTGGTTTGTTTTAAGAGAGAAGGGCCGCCCAAGGATGAATGGCGCAAGTTGTGCCATCGAGAAAAAAATGGGGGGAATAAAAAAATTGGGGAAGAATTTTCTCTAATGTCGAATAAGTAATTTTGCTGTCGTCAGAATAACATTGGAACACGATGCGATTATTTTTTTAATCTCCAGAATGAATCCTCCTACCCCCTGCTTAGAAACTCTATGAATGAAGCACCGCGCAATTTGCTATATGAAAGAATGGCGCCAAGTTCTGGTGAACAACAGTTACAAACACTCAAGGAATCACTTTCAAATTTAGATTTGAAACTTGCCTATGTTGTCTGTTGAAAATTATAAAGTAGTTTGACATAATTGTGAGCTAATGGTAACCATACAGACAACAGCCAAGTTTCAAATCTAAATTTGAAAGTGATTCCTTGAGTGTTTGTAACTGTTGTCCACCAGAAGTTGACGCCTATTTTTGTGATTTCAATTCTTTTTAAGGCCACTCGTACTTGGCTCTTTTACAGGAATGTTTTTTGTTGGATATCACTTCTTTTTGTAGGCTAATTTCGAGGACAACATTTTCTTTTGGTATCAAACTGAATAACTTGTAACTTGCGTCTTACTTTTCTTGTACAAGGGAATTATATCAATATTTTGTAAAGAAAAAAATAATACTACTAATTGTAAAAAAAGAATACCTGTGCCATACACAGTGTGTAGAAGATTTTATACCCTTCAATATCCTTATAGAACATATTTAGTATTGTACACTACTACGAAGACTACTAATAAAAGTAATGCCATTTTTATAATTACTACTGCCCCTACTACTATCACAAGTATTATATAATACTACTACAGGAAATAAAAACAACAAAAATAACAATTACTAGTACTATAAAAACTACTGCTACACTGGGCAATTGTTTTTAGAGGACTTGAGTTTTGAGAAGGGAAGACATTATTAGTTTTGGGGGGGAGTGCGCCATCAGCTTTGGGGGGGATGGGCACCCCTGTATTCTACTGTATTGTGACAGCAGAAGGTCACAATAGAATAAAAACTGTATTAAAAAGCAAGAAACGGTTTTGTGCTAACATTTAAGTGTTGTAACAATACATTCCATCTTCTATCCAATCTCTCTGTTAAAAGCGGAAGTGGTATAAATTTCAATTGAGAAAATGTGTTGTACACATGTCACTCTTACTTGTTACGAAAATGAAGATTTTATATAGTTGCTTTCAAATGTTCGTACCTCAGACTCTGCAATTGAACTAGAAACACAAAAACGAAAATAGGATACCCAGAATAGTAATATTATTCAGAAAATATATTGTAATATCACACACATGGTTCTATTTACTAACAACCAACATGTGCTCATATTTATGAATATTAGCCATGTGTGTCCTATTACGAATTGCTACAGTAGCACCACCAGCGCCACCACCACACTGGGGTATCAAGAAAACCAGGAGGACGACATCAACTACTATCAGTCTTCAGCTGGTCACCTCCACTCCTTTAGCTTGCTTAGAGCTCTAGGAGGTACCTAACCCAAAGCCCTTAGCTTGCTCCGAGCTCTAGAACTCCTTTCCTTCCCACTTAGTTTGCTCGGAGCTCTGTGGGTACCCCTAGCCTCAGCCACCCAGCTTGCGTGACTTTTAAACCCTGCTTGCTTTGAACATTGGGAATCCTAAATCCGCTCCACTTAGCTTGCTTGGAGCTCTGTGGAAATCTTTTCCCTATCTCCTCGGGCTTTAAGATACCTCTCGTTACCCAGTATTGGTGGATTATTTATATTAGAGTGATTCTGTATTACACTATTTATGATAAAGATGTTTTTATAATAAAATTCGGTAATAGGAGAGACCTTCCCGTAGATCATTTAGCACTATCTATGCTTTACTTATACTTGCGTAAACAGAACTTACCAATACGATTTGTACATATTTCGCGAATCGTTGAATCAAAGGAAAGATGGCCCCAAGTATGACTGTTATTTAATCATGGCCCATAATCTAATACAAATAAAATAAAAAGTTTGTTTGTGTGTTTGTGTGCGACCTGGGGTCCAGACAAGTGGACCAAGAGTTATCAAATTTTGGTCACGGGTATCCTAGTCAAGGCCCCAGACCAGGATGAAGCGTTTTTTATTCTAAATTCGCACTAGGAGTCTCACGGGAGAGCGTTTACCGGGACATGTAAAAGTAGTAGAAAATAATCTATATTAGTGTTGAATTCATAGAATTCGCAGCGCTGAGATCAATGTGAAACTCCAATCGCATTAACTTCCAAATTCATCCCATTCGACTGTTGACAGAGGATCGCCAGGAAGGAGGGGGATACCGAGACATGTCAAAAACAATCCAAAATGACTTATATTAGTGTCACATCTATAGTTTTTGCAATGAATGGTGATTCTTCCACAGGTTGACTTTCAAATACACTTCCCATCGGCTGGGAACCAAGGGATCTCAGAGGGCTTTTACCAGGATATGTAAGAGTAGTAGAAATTGGCCAATATTTTTTTACTTTAGCTGTGCATTTTGTTTACATAGATATTTTAATTGACCCATGCGAAAAATGGGTATTTCAGCTAATGCGTTGTAAATTGCTTAAAACTGGTCTCAATTATATAATTTGTGTTAGAAAATCATTAATAATATGAGCTTTCTTTTCTTAAATTACGTTACAATACTATTCTTATAGTTGTATGACGGGAAGTACAATGAGATTAACCCTTTTCCCCTCTCTAAAGAAGGATATAACGAGAAGATACTCTCTTACATAGAGACTCTGATTTCTTCAAGAAAACGCATTTTCATTTCTCTTACATTAGCAATAGTAAACCCATTTTGTTTTACTTTCTTTTTCTTTAACGGGAAAACATTAGACACATATCTCTTCCTGTTCCAGGCGCATTCTGAAGTCTTCTTGTAGTTCTGTCCTTCTCCAGCAAAGAGATATATTGGTTCCAGTCTCCACCCATTCGTACTGAAGAAAGCTGGAACCGGAGGGGAAGCGAGATTTTAATTGAAAAACTTAAATCAAGTAGCAACGGGAGGAGAAAAGAAATGGAAAAGCTGAAAGAAATTTGCTTATTCTTCTCTCTCTCTTTCTTTTCTTTTACAACAAAAGATGCTAAAGAACAGCTCGTTCTACGTGCAAAGACTTTTGTCTTGTTTCCCAGGGTTGCAAGCAACAAAACCGATTTTGGAATGCTAGAAGTTACAAATATTACAATTGTATTGCGTTTCATACTATAAAATTTATATAACATACTAGCGTTGATTACCTGCTTCGCTGAGTTGAAATAAAAACTTTAAATGCTCAGTTCCTTTATATATACACACACAGAGTGTTTCAAAACAACACCGACAACGTTTGGCAGGCGATTCCTGACACCAAAATAAGACGAAAAGTATAGACCAACTTGGGTGCACAAATGATTCCTTTCGGAGTTATAGGCTCCTGAAAACATTTTTTTAAAAAATGAATCTTAAAGGTCCATAGCTCCAATACTATGGAACCTACCTTAGTCGGGTCAAGACATCACTTAGGAACTAGTATGTGCACTATGCACATATCCATGTTTCAGAATCCTGTGGTACTTCCGCAACAATTTTTACGCAGGTAGTTGGTGAGTACTTCAAATTATATGCCCGTAGCCAAACTGCCTCTATTAAAATTGGTAGGTGAGTACCTTAGGATTCTGAAACATGTATTTTTTTGATAGCGCACGTATTAGTTCGTAAGTGAAGTCTTGACCCGACCACGGTAGGTCCCATAGTTTTGGAACTATGGACCTTTAAAGTTCATTTTTTTATGTTTTTGGGAACCTATAACTCCGAAAGGAAGCATTTGTGCACCCAAGTTGATCTATACTTTTCGTCTGTGTCACTTTTCATCTCAGCGACCCCGAAAACTATGGATTCGAGACTAATATCGGTCATTTTCGTTCATTTTTATATGTCCCTCTCCATCTCCTCTAATTTGCACCGTCAAAGTGAAATGATAAGTAGCATCCCACGCACGAATATCATCTGTGTTGAAAATTTGATCGTGATCAATGGATGGTTCAAGAATTAAGTCACAAACATAGTGACTTTCATTTTTATATATAGGCCCCTATAGATATAGATACAATTATAACAGCATGCAACACTATATAATATTCATAACTTCGTCCTTTCTATATGGTTTGGAGTAGAACTCCCGGGTTTGATTGCCGGAAGAACCTTATGTGATTCGAATCCTATGTTAAGTTGCAGTATCACGTCTCTTATAGACTTGCTGCTTGAAGAGACACTGAACTCTATTCCTATAAGAATCATGTATATTCAGAAGTCTATGCTTATTCTCAGTCAGTGACGTATTTAGGATTTTATTTCGGGGAAGCTATGCACAATACGGGGGAAGCAGGGGAGCAATTGCCCACATGAGTTTGAGAATTAAATATTATTTTAATCGATTGTCTACTAATATAGTGGGAAAAAACGTGCAACTTGTATGTTGGTGGAGGATCTTACTCCCAACCCTCACCCCGAAGGCAAATCTGAAATAACGCTCCTGCAAACATACGTTGAACTTTTGTAATTTCAACTTAACTGATTTCATTTTAGGGGAAAAAATAGAAATATTCAGTTTTATTTGTGTACGTTTTTACCTGAAAGAATATGTTGAGACAAGTTGAAGGTGAAATATAGTGATTTCAGTTTTAATTGCAAGAATTGCAGACTAATGAATCTTATGTGATATGATAGCAGTGAATCTAACTTTTAGCAGTAAATCTAACCTTTTATTCTATTCATAGAAGAAAAAGGAAGCATCTTCTTGGCCTACCTAATTTCCCGGGTTACTTATTCCCCCTTACCAAACATTTACCTTTCTTTATAATTAAACGATGTAAGTATTCCTTTGTTATAGTAACTAAAGTTATTATGTTCATACCCGTTCAAGTTGGTGTGGAACACCAGTTTTGCTTATCAGCTCCTCTTAGTTTTGGTGTTACTAACGATGGCCGACTTAAATCAGAACTACAGGGGACTCTTTTTAATTCGAAGTCCAAGGGGGCACGAAAAAACTTCGAATTATCCAAAATTCGAATTATCCAACAACATCCATTTTCACATACATAACCCTAACAACAAACAAACCAAAGTACTGTGCATCGAAAACATATTCATATGATGTAGACTTTACCTTTAAAGCAGCTTATTATTTGCGTGATCGAATAAAGCAAACTAACAAATGACATTGACTCCACATAATTCGAACTACGTATACAATGGAAAATATATTTACGTACAACACTACAACATACGTTGAATAGCCCAAACAATTGAAAACCAGTAACAATTTGAATATTCTGTTCTCACTTTTAAGAAGTCGTAAACTTCATTTGCTTAAATTTGATTGTTTTTGTACGGTCAATAAATCTTGAATTTCATGTATTGCGTGGAATACGGTATTAATAACATTTGGTTGACTTTATCAATAATTGATCTTAAATTTTCAACCAATTCTGAAACAAGATGAGATTGGCACACATTGTCTATCTTTACTTCTTCCCCAACTCACCTTCAACTTTATCATTACATAGATTTTCTATTTATCTTTTGTATTACTCTTCCCTATGGCTGCATCTGGATAACTGAAAACATGTTAAAACTGTATTTCTCTCTTTACATCTGTCCGACATAAAAAAAAAAATCAACTGTATTTACTTTGAATTATCCAAAACATAGGTTCAAAAGTTCGTTTTATCCACATTTTTTACTATTGTTTTCAATACAGTTTTCAAGGCGAATTGACTTCTGTTCGAATTATCCAAGTTCGAATTAACGAGACTCCACTGTAATAAGAGTTGAAAGTATGATAAGAGAAACGAAAGAAAGTAACAACTAAGGAAAAGAAAGAGAAGAGCAGAATAGACAGAGAAAGAAAAAAGGAATACAATCCTTACATGGAATGAAATTTTACAAATACAGCAGTTATTATTTCTGAACAAAGAGCATAAGAAAATGGAAAGTCAAAGAAATTCTTAAAAATAGTAAGAGGGATTATAGTTGTACATGGAATGCAAAAACCTAACAAATTTGTTTCAAGAGGACTTGATCCCCTTAGCCCCCTAAATACGCTATTGTACTCAGTATCTATACAGAATGTTTGAAAAAACATTAAGAATTACTTAGAGAAAGCAGGAGCGTCATTTCAGATTTTGCTTGGGGGGGGGACCCTTGATTTAAGTAAAATTTCTCGTTTTTCACTGATTAGCCATTATTCTTTTGATAAAGTATATATAAATCTCAAACTGAGGGGGTAGCAGTTGCCCCTCCCTGCCTCCCCTAAATGACGCCCCTGAGAGAAAGGAATCCTCACCTGAAAACATGAAAAAACGAAAGGTAACAGCCACTGCACTAAAATGTCTTGTTTCAATTCCTTAAATTAAATTTTGTTATGCTATACTTATTAATAAAACATTCTCTTGTGAAATAGGAAGAAAATTGTAAAGTATTTCCGGAAAACTTCACCCGAAGAGAACTCAACCCCAAAATTAAACGCTCTCTTGTGGATTTTTTAAATAAGAAATGTCTTATGACATATTTTAGGGTTATTAATGAAATATTTGTTTATAAAATATCAACAAGGTCTCATGAGTAGTATTTGAGAAAACTGTTAATGAAAAACTCAACCTGAAAAGTAAACCTTCTTTTGTGGATATTTTCCTAAGAAATAATTCACACATCACAAAGTTATTACTGAAATATTTATTTATGAAATATGAACAAAATTACTTTTTTTTTTTTTTTTAAAGAAAAATCGTCCGAAAGGAACTTACTTCCAAGAATATACAACCTCTCACAAATTTGTCCCAAAAAGATGGCTTATTTCACAGTATATGGTTGTTAATAGAATATTGATATACCTAGGTATGAAACATACACAAAATTGTTAGAGCCGTTTACGAGAAAATATATTTCTTTTCTGTTCACCTCTTAGCAAATTACCCTTACTTTTGGGATTATGAAAAAATTCGAAAAAAATCATAAGTGAAAAATTTTGTGCGGATACATTTAACGGTATTGCTACTAAGCGAATGAACATGTTTACATTTCGGACGAGCAAATGGACAGACAGACATTAGAAAATAACTTTTTTTCGGTAGGGGCCATGAAACGTGTAAATTCGTCGAAATCTCGAGTTCTTTTTGTTTTGTTTTGTTTGCAAGAACACCTTTCTTCTGTCCTATAGCCTGTCCAAAATAAGTTAGTTTAGTAAAGTAATAGCCAAACTATCGATCACGAGCTACTAGCAGCTCGCAGGGACAATTTTTGTAGATCGCGTTAACGCTCCGGTTGACTAACATTTGATAAGTGTTGCCAATTTGGGGCAAAAGTCGCTAAATCTAGCGAATTCGACTTCCACAAAGGCGACAAAAAGTAATGTTTCCGGTTAGCGACTATTTTGATCATTTTTATAAGATAATTTGACGACTTATTTACATATCAACGACTTTCGTATTGTGAACAAATCAAGCACTATTAGTTGGAAGCACTTTTTAGTTCTTCAATTCCATCCTTCTCATTAAAGTTAATAAGTCTGATTTTTAAAACATCTGTTATTACATTTGTTGTTAGTCTAATTATTAACTATACTTCTATTTCTTTCTTATGCTCAATTCAATTTCAGTTTCTTTTTTTATATATACAGTTTAATTAAAATTGATTTCATATTTACTAGAAATGTTAAGTTTATAGGGAATAAATAAAATGTAAGATTGTTTTGGTTGGTAGCTCACAGTAGGAATTAAAAACGACATGGTAGCACAGAAGATTCATAAGTTTGGCGACTACTGTCCAAACATGGCAGCACAAACATATAATTTCGGATCTACAATCAGCCCCCAATTGGTCGGAACGACAAAGTAAAGAGTCAAATCAAGAATATAATGTCGGGCAAAAGATCACAGTGTTTACTTTGAGCCTAGATTTCACAAATATACCAACGGATATGAGGACAGGGGTAACCACGACGTACAGGCCTTCAACAAACGAAAAACGGTAGATCAAGAACTGAAAACTTGCTCATTTTCCACATGCACTGTTGCAATTATGGATTTTTTTTCATTTCTTTTAGCAGCGAGGTTTTATGAGATGTTGACCTATAGCTTAACATGGGATCCGAACCACATGGTCCCACTGAAATCGAACCCAAGTCTTCCGTGCAAAGACACGTACGCCTACCATATAGCCACGAGGAAGCTGTACATTACTGGAATCGAATTACAAAATTACTTTGCTCTTTCACCTGACGTTCACTCTCTGGCTAATGACACTCTTTGTATCTTTCAGGTCAATTTTAGGCGGGTAATAATTCCAAAATGACGCATTTGAACGCCCACGATAGTCTATTATTTCTTTCATCTTTCCATATGAGCATTCATTTCTCAGTTTTTTTCTTTTTTATGTTGTTTCCGAATACCCTACAGGCCTATATGTTAGCGACAATAAATGTAAATAACCAGTTAAAATGATCTACTATCAGTAAGAATATAATTGTGTCCTATTCAAATAATTGCACCCAATTTATGTAATCACTAGAGCAACCCACATTATACTTTATTTTTTATTCAATTATGCTTTATGTTTATCCAAATTGTGCTTTATTATGTTTTATTGTTAATTTCAATCATTGTTTTACATTAATCGTGTATAATAGATAATATTTATTATACATTAAATATTAATAATAATATTTATTATACCAGTTTCTTTCACATTTAATGAACTTTCTACTTAATGCACTGTAAAGAGATATACTTTACTCGAGTCAGTTTTTTTTTTTAATCACTTGTGTGCGCCTTTGAGGTGTATACAGAAAGGGACAGTAAAAGATGCCACCAAAAAGTACAGAAAGAGCTCAGTTCAAGAGGTACACACAGTGGCGTATTTACGATTTTGTTTCGGGCGGGCTTTGCAACTTTATTCCTGGAAATGTGAAAAGTCTGCAAGATATTTAATTTGCTTTAATATAGTAAATAAAATTTCGGGGGGGGCTTAAGCCCGGAAGCCCCCTCTATTAAACACGGCACTGGGTACACATAACAATAGAAATAAAAATAAGTTTTCATTGTTCCATTGTTATGTTCTCAAAGATTTTGCATTGTAAATATTGGTTTAAAAATATATTAAACCTACAGTTAAACAGAATTTTCCAAGAATTGTTCTAATAAAATTTTCCAATAATTGTGTTATGTGTTTTAAATTATGCTTTATTTTCTAAAATTATGCTTTATTATACTTTTAAAATTAGTTTCTTCTGGGCCATTAAACAACCACAACTACTATGTTCAAGATACCAACCATAGTAAGACTATTCATGGCTTTGGATTAATTGTTTTAACAAAAGAGACACTGATAATAAGAATGATAATAAGGAAGTAGAAAGAAGCGGATTGGATAAAGAAGGTAGGAAGAGATAAACTGATGAACTGGACAGGGGGCTTACCAATTAATGAATCATGGCAAGGAAGTTTGAATAACATAGAGAAGAAAAATAAATAAATAAATAAAAATAAAGGGCCCTTATAAGAACCAAAAATAAAGGAAGTGATTAATTGGAAAGTGAACACGAAGACTTACAGGGTGGGCTGAAGGCCTCGGTAAATAAGAAAAATAAATAAATAAATAAAAATAAAAAAGTACAACAATGACTCTATATATGACTGTTAAAAGAATTTAAATTTTTTTTATAACAATGAATATACATATGACGGTTAAAGAATTTAAACTCTGTTATAACAACATTTATATATATGTCTGTATTTTTTATTAATTTCGATCGTGTCTGAAGAAGGATATGCTAGATATCCGAAACAGTTACAAATTATAATTTAAAATAAAGTTTTAAGCTTTGGTCAGTGTCTCTTTTGTTAAAATACCAACCATATGTGTAAATTGCTGTTATGCTTTTGGGTTGCCCTAGTTATCACTAAAGACAGATTATTTTTCTTTTACGAGGGAAAAAGAAAAGTGCGTTTGTTTATCAGTGATATACACTCGAAGATACACGACTTTTATTATACACGTTAGAAAAGTACAACATTACATTACTTTTCAACATATTCACTATTCAAATTGAGACACTTGTCGTAACGTTTTACAAGGTTTAAAGTTTCTCCTGCAAAAAAATCTCCCGTTTGGGAATGAAGCCACCCGTTAACAGCACCGTGAAGCGCATTGTCATTGCCGAAGCGGTGCGATGCAATCCACTGTTTCGTGTGCCTAAAGAGATCCAGCTGAGTTCATTGCCTGTACGAGTTCATTGCTGACTACAGATTGGTGCCCACTTCTTGACGCATCGTGCACGTCAGTTTTCTAAGCATGTGACACCATTCACATATCGTCGGGGTGCAATGCCAAAACCGCGAATGTGCAAATTTTGCTATTTTCACCTAAGTGCAGTTTCATGTTATTTGGGACACACAGATTCCAATAACAAAGCCCCATTTATGAAATATGAGTATATTAGAAGTTATCGTCAATTCCTAAAACATGTACCTAAGTCTATTTACTGATTTTTTAGGAGTAAGTTGAATATTAAAATGCTTATAAATCAAAATCAAATTTAGCACATTCGCGGTTTTGGCATTGGATCGACGATAACACCTTCACTTATCACGTTTGATCTGTAAACTCCACACAGTTGGCAATAACTAGCAGCTGCCAAAAGTTTTTACGCACTCAGAAATCGTATAACCGCACGCAATTCACATTTGACGGTTTTTTTCTATTGAAGAGTTCATTTTTAATTGTTATAGCGGACGAGTAAACTGCAACACAACCTTCTTCTTCCACTGTTCACTGTCTACTGAACAAGATGTGATCAATAAATACGGCGAACGATTTCATTTTTTTAGTAGTAACTGTTAATGCTACATCCATTTGATTTTTTAACAAAAGAGACACTGACCAAAGCTTAAAACCCACTTTATTTTAAATTATAATTTGTAACTGTTTCGGATATCTAGCATATCCTTCTTCAGAGACTATCGAAATTAATGAAAATACAGACATATATATAAATGTTGTTATAACAAAGTTTAAATTCCTTGTTATAACAAAGTTTAAATATATGACTGTTAAAGAATTTAAACTTTGTTATAACAACATTTATATATATGTCTGTATTTTCATTAATTTCGATAGTGTCTGAAGAAGGATATGCTAGATATCCGAAACAGTTACAAATTATAATTTAAAGTAAAGTGGGTTTTAAGCTTTGGTCAGGGTCTCTTTTGTTAAAACAATCAATCCAAAGTCATGAATAGTCTTACTATCCATTTGATGTAATTTGTCCGAGAGCCTAATCCGTTGAGACAGGCAGCATCAAGTTGGAACACGTTCTGACTTGTCAGTCAGCTTCCAGAGCCGCTAGAGTGAAGTTGTGTTCACCGTATCTGTCGCGCATCAACATCGCCTGAACATTAAGTTCTGTTTCAAGTTGCAAAAAGTGCCAAAGAAACTCATTGAATGTTGAAATTGGCGTATGGTGATAATGCTGTAACTCTGAAGACTGTTTATAAGTGGTATGAGCGATTTCAAAGCGGAAATGAGTCTGTAGAAGACGAAGCAACGTTCGGGACGCTTATTAACCTCAAAAACAGGAGAAAACATGCAAAAATTGTTCGTTCCAACAAGCGAATAACTATTCGAGAGCTTTTCAAAGAACTAAACATCTCATACGGGTCCGTACAAAGTATTTTAACTGCTGATTTGGAAATGAGAATAATGAATGCGAAATTTGTTTCGCAACTTTTGACTGATGAACGGGAACTTTTGGACCAAAAAAATAATTCCTGTTTGTCCACATCCACCGCACTCTCCAGATATAACATGACACGACTTTTGGCTTTTTCCCCAAAATTAAAACCGTGCTTAAACGAAAACGTTTTGACACCACTCCTGACGTTGAGAGGGAAACGAAGAACAGCTGAATGCCCAAGTCTTCCAGAAATGCTTCCAGTCATGAATTCAACGTTGGGATAAGTGCATTGCTAGTCAAGGGCAGTACTTTGAAGGAGATTAAATCAAATTCCATGTAAGCTTATTACTTGGTTTCTAATAAAAATATTCTCCGTATATTTTGATCACACCTCGTAATTAGTGGAATTTATAATGTGGGAGAACCCGAGAAAACTCATGAATATTAAGTTGTCCATCACAAACTCACGTGTTCGAGTATTGAACCAGGGACCAAACTCACCGTAGGTGAACTGTACCACTGAGCCACTATATTCTCAATCTAATTTCTATTTCAAGTCCCTGCCAAATATTAAAGACGTGGCAACACTGTTAATAAAATAGAGATCAACAGAAAAAAAATCTAAAGGAACCTCGTCGTCGAGTAGAAATGTTCTTCATACAGTAATGTGTTAGAGAGAGAGAGGAACTTGGGTTAAAATTTATGCGTTTAATATGCTTGCAGTTTATTAAAGACATTGTAAAAGCGGCTTGACAAATAATGCACGAATGTGAAGCAACAGGTAGGCCGTCTCTGGAATCTTCAATATACTTAAGTATACGAGCAGCTGGTTCAAAGAATTAGGTGTGATTAAGTATGTCAACATAGCAAGGCTTTAATACCCGGCAATAAAAGAAAAAAAAAATAGATGAAGAAATGCTAGAACAGGGGCGGAGGGAGAGGGATAGAAGAATGAAGCAGTAAAATTTAAGACAAAAATGAAGTATATGAGTAACGTCATATATTAAAAAAAAAAAACTAACATCATCTCATCCTTTTAATATCAACTTTCTTTCTTTAGGTATCTTTGTACTTGGTTTCCAAGAATAATTTGTTTTCCTTTTTCTTAATAAGAAAAATCTAATTTTCCCCACAAATATGAAATTGTTTTTCTTTTTGTCATATATATAATGCATTTTTTAAAAAAAATCCTTTATTTTTTTTTTTTTTTTTTGACTTTGGATTAACTGCTTTTATAGGTCGTGTTCTTTTGTTGTGTGGTTTATTTAATTCATTTTCATTTGTCAGTCCTGTCCATTAACTATTTTTAATAAAGAAAAAAAAAGAAACCTGATAAGAACAGTGATTAATTTTATTTTGACACTGCTGTTACTTATAACTGATGTGGAAAAATTGGTCCTGTTTTATTTCACTTTAAATTTGTTGCAGCACAAGAATATTTATTAATATTTCTACCTATTATAAATTATCCACCACAACATTTAAAAAAAAACAGCAACGTCTGTTTTAGTTATGTTAAATACATTAGTATCGTTCATAATTAAGTTACAAAATTAATTATGTAAATTAATATTGAAAATTATTTTCCTTCTCAAATTGATTAATTATCACTGAAAAGATCGACTGTGTAAAACCATCGGTATTTTCTAAAGTACGTGAAAAAAGAAATCCTAATCCATACTATATAAGTATAAAACTACATGAACTGACATAAAGTAACGGGCACTTTCCGATTGACGTGGAAAGTTGAAATTTCGTACAATTTTAGCTTTTCGTAACTAACCCACAGGAAAATTGCCAAAAATGGATATTTTTAAATTTTAGGGGGTCTAAAGGGAGGATGAAGAAATTCTCCACGTTATTTAAAAGGATCTTTTTTGACCTATATTTCTAATCTCATATTTTAGAAACTTGAAATTGGAATTAAAACTTGAAATTACATATGCTAGTACGTTTTTGTTCTTACCTAAGTAAATCACCAAAAATAAAAATTTCCAAATTTAGAGTGGTTCTATAGGGAACTGAAAAATCTTCCCCATGTTATTTATATGGGACCCCTTTTACACCTCAAAATTATTGGGTACTTCCCGCAAGGCTACAGTGATTAAATTTGGCATGATTGTAGTTTTTCGGGACTAACCGACAGGAAAATTGCTAAAACTGAACATTTTTAATTTTTAGGGGGTCTAAAGAGGAGATGAAGAAATTCTCCATGTTATTTAAATGAGCACTTTTGTGGACCTATAATCTCATATTTTAGGTACTTGGAATTGGAACTAAAACTTGAAATTCGATACACTTGTACGTTTTTGTTAGTCTTATTTAAGTAAACCACCAAAAATAAAAATTTCCAACTTTAGAGTGGTTTTAGAAATATGGGTAACTGAAAAATCTTTCCCATGTTATTTATATGAAACATCTTCTACACCCGAAAATGTTTAGGCACCTCTGACAGGATTAGAATGATGAAATTTAGCACGATTGTAGCCTTCCGAGACTAACCCACAGGAAAATTGCCAAAAGTGATTCTTTTTTTTTTTTTTTTTTTTTTTTAGTTTTAAGGAGTCTAAACGGGATGAAGAAATCAACATGTTATTTAAATGGACGTTTTCTTGGGATACAAAATCTTATCTTTTAGATAGTTGAAATAAGAAATAAAAATTGAAATTTGGTAGAATTGTGGGTTTAAGAGGTGCGAGACTGTAGGTCAAGTAAACGCTGGGATCCAGGGGCGAAACCCCCAACTGAGTCAAACTCAGTAAATGTTAAGAGGAAATACAGGAAATTCACTCTTGATGCAAAGGCTGACATATAAGAAATACGAAGCCGTAGGCCGAGCAAACGCATGGATCTGGGGGCAAAAGCTAGTACATTTTATAAAATAAAAACTTTTTAAATTTAATTATTTGTTTATACATTACCTCTTCATGAAGTATTATCTCTTTTAAAAATCATTGTATCAATTAGACCGCTCGGATCCCAAGTGGCCTAACTTCAAAAATGAAATTTTTCCGGAGTGAAATTCGAAGTTTAATTACTGTTATGTTGGCAACCAATACCATAACTACGAAGTTTGTGGTTTTATCATTTACCGTTTACAATAATAATAATAATAATAATAATAATAATAATAATAATAATAATAATAATAATAATAATAATAATAATAATAATAATAATAATAATAAACTTTGTTTTACGTGCTGAGAACAACTGCAATGCAGCACTTTCTCATGTTCTACAACATTATTTTAACACTATAAAATAGTAAAAGAGATAAAATGATTGACTCTTTAACATCAATTGATAAAAAGATAAACTCTGACAGTGTATTTTATGTCAATTCCTAAAACACTGAGACGTCAAAAATTAAAAGTAAAGATAACAATAACTACTAACTTATATTATAAATTCTAAGAAAAAGGTCACATTTTAAGATATGCGTCTATTACAGTTTGTTCAAAGTCTAGAGATTAAAATATATTTCCTATCATGTGGTTGCAATAAAATTTTTACGCGTGTACCGTATATTGGAACTTGAAAATACACAATTTTTAAAATATGTATAGTAAGAGTTACATTGGTTGTCAAGTATTTTTTCTACGAATACAGAGTCAATTTAATATCTTCTCTCAGCCAGTGGATCCAATTTAAAATATGTCTTCAAATATTCATATGTGCTAGAGTAATAATCCATTCTCACAAAGTATTTGAAGAAAACACTTTTGTATTATTTATATGTTGTTCAGGAGAGTATTTGTTAGGTTGTTCCAAATCACTGTGCATATTCTAGTTTGATCTTACCAGCAGTTTATATAAGAGTACATAAGTATCTGACTGCAGGCCATTGATTAAATATGAAACCAATTATTTTTCTTGTTTTATTACATATGTTCTGTATATGATGACTAAAGTGTAATGACCTGTCATATGTTACACCTAAATCCTTCACTGTGTTAACTTTCTGTATTTTAGTACCTTGTATTTCTTACTGGCTCACATAATATTGTGATTTGTTAGTGTAGGTCATACACTTAGTTTTTACACAATTCATATTCATACCGTTATCTTTGTACCATATAATGGTTCTACTTAAGTCTTCTTGTAGCCTGACGTTGTGCTCAATATTGTTTACTACTCTAGAAAGCTTAATGTTATCAGCATAAAGTAAAATATTGGAATGATTTAAAACTGCTGGTAAGAAAAATTGAGAGAAGTAATGGACCCAGAGAAGAACCTTGAGGAACTCCGTTACTGACAGAGGATAAATCTGGTTGGACATTTCCAATTTTAATTTGGTATGTTGTACCAGTGGGTTTTAATAATAATAATAATAATAATAATAATAATAATAATAATAATAATAATAATAATAATAATAATAATAATAATAATAATAATAATAATAATAATTTGAATTTATTGATAATAAAGACCACAGCCGAAACCAAAATGGTCATATGTACAATAATATACAATAAAAGATTATAAGAGAAATACAAACAAAACAAAACAAATTAAAATATATCAAATCATCTCGACCAAATACAAAAAAAAAAAAAAAAAAATAGCACATAAGTTTGATACAAACTAAATTTTAAAATAAAGTTACGACATAACCTCGATTCAATATCTATTATATTATTAAGAAATTAAATATATTGAACATAATAAAAAAAATGAGCAAATTACAACGAAATTATATAATAATACACATAAACAGATATAAACATAGTAGATAAAACAAAGACAATGAAAATTCAATAGACAATATACTAAACCATGGTGAATTTTATATATTTATTAAATAAAACATTCCAAATATTGTTTTTTGAGTAAAGTAAAATTTGGATTAAATAAATCAATTTTGAGAGTTTTTTATTTATATTGTCAACACTAGTAAATAGTACAGAACCAACCAATTGACTGTTACATAATATAGAACGGTAAACCCTAGAATTATACGTGGGAACTTTAATATATAAATATTCAATTAAATTCACTCTAGCGTGTATTACATCATGAATGAATTTGATTTGCCTTAAATTTCGCCGAACTTCAAGAGCTAGTAAATTCAGTTTAGCAAAAATCTCCCTATTAGTCATATCGTGTAATTTAAATTTATATTTTAACCAAGCCAAGAAAAAAGTCTGGACTGACTCGAGAACTTGAGTGATGCTAGTAAGATTACGATTCCAAATTAAACTAGCAAATTCCAAATGGGATCGAACATATGCACAATATAAGATTTTACATGTTGCAATGTTTTTAAAATCTCTAGCAACCCATTTGATGAGTCCCAGATTCCTTCTAGCCTTGGAAACCGCGGTAGAAACATGATGATCAAATAGTAACTTAGAATCTATCATAACACCCAAGTCTTTGTTGATTGAAACAGCTTGAATTGTATGCTGATTTATTGAAAAAAATGAAATGAAATCTTTGAATTTTACGTCCCACGGTTATGCCGGTTAGGCTAAAGGAGACGGTGATGATGAGAGATGAGTGAAATGGTGGAATGAATAAAGTGGGAGGAAACGGGAGAACCCCGAGAAAACCCACGAGCACGGTGTTTGTCCACCACAAAGTTCACTTGGCGGGGGCCGGGATCGAACCCGGGACCCCAAGCACCAGAGGTGAACGCTCTACCACTGAGCCCCCGCGCCCCCCGCTGATTTATTGAGTATGAAAAGTAGGATATATTCGTTTTCCTAGAGAACGATATAATTTTTTATTTTTTTCATGTTCAAGGGAGGTAAATTTTGTATGGACCATTGATAAACTGCATTAATATCTGCTTGTAATCTAAGGTGATCCTGATTACTTACTATTTCAGAAAATATCTTCAGATCATCAGCGTAGAGTAAAAAGGAACATTTCAAATAATTACCAATATCATTGACTTATATTAAAAATAATAATGGACCCAAATTGGATCCTTGAGGAACACCCGAAGACATCTTGTACATAGATGACTTGCAACCCATATATCTAGCTACAAATTTACGATCAAACAAGTAGGAAGCGAACCAAAGTATCAAAGATTTAGGATTTTCAAAGGAATGAAGTTTCTTAAGAAGAATATAATGAGATATTTTGTCAAAGGCTTTAGCAAAGTCAAAATAGATAGTATCGACTTGACCACGATTATGCACAACAGGAAAAACCAATGTCAAAAATTTGTTCAAATTTAGTTCAGTTGATTTACCCTTCACAAAACCATACTGTTCAGAAATAATGCAATGTTCGACGGAACTATAAAGATAATTGTAAATAAGTTGATCAAAAATTTTAGGTATTACATCAAGAATAGAAATAGGTCTATAATCAGTTACGAACCTTTCATCAGTTTTCGGAATTGGAGTTACAACAACAGTTTTCCATGCATTAGGATAGAAATGAGATGCTAAACTCCAATTAAACAATGATGTCAAAATTGGTGCAATTATTTCAAATATACCTTTAATTATAAAAATCGGAATTTGAACAAGACCTACAGAAGCTTTAACATTTAAAGTTTTAATAACATCAATTACTTGTTTAGTAGAAAATGATATTTGATCACTACAAAATTGACTGGCCATAAAAGTAACATTATCATTCACATTAATATCATCTTTATGATAAACAGCTACAAATTGTTTGGCCATAGCTTCAGATAACAGTCGAGGATCAGAGAGAAATTCGTCGTCAACTAATATTGTCTTATGTCCATCTTTAGCATTTATTTTATTATTCGTATACTTCCAAAATCTTTTACGATTATTTTGTAAACTATTCTCAATTTTATTATAATATTTAGTTTTATCAATAGTAAGTTGCTTCTTAAAATCAGAACGAAATTTAGAGAATACGTTATAATCTTGAAGATATTGGGTTCTTTTATACTTCTTATGAGCATTATTCTTTTTATTAAGCAAATAAATTAAATTACGAGAATACCATCTTGGTATTTGGAAATTGATTTGGTTACTAAAGGAACATTATTTCTGATTGCATTCAATATAACATCATTAATATTTTGAGCAACAATATAAATATCTTGATTCAGTAAAATATTGGCCCAAGGAAGCCCTTGGACTTGTTTATATAAAGAAAGGTAATCACCCTTTTGATATAACAAAAAGCTATCACTTGGTATCTCCTGTATTAGAGATGATAATTTAACAATAACCTCGATCGGATCGTGATACTGATCAGGCGGAACCAGAGATACTACAGAATTATTAGATTGAACATAGGTGTTGTACAAAATTAAATCAAGACCAGACGTCCCTGAATCAACGTTCAAATTCATATGATCTAAGAAATTGAATAGAATTTTAGCCTTGATTTTAGAATAATAGTTTATATCATTTGAAAGATTTCTATTCGTCCAGTCAACTTTGGATATATTAAAATCACCAATAATCACTACTTCATAGTTCAAAAAGTTCATTTTGGAAACTATTATTATTATTATTATTATTATTATTATTATTATTATTATTATTATTATTATTATTTTCGTCATAACATCAAAATACGTGGGATAATTAAATGTGTATCAAATGACATACATTACAATATAAACGTTTTGTTTGTTTAATTTAATACGTTTGCATATTTTATTTTGATACTGTTACTATAACCAGGTTAAAGAAAACCAGTTCTGTTTACAGACCTAAGTAGGGCCTATATCAATTGACTCATAATAATGCTTCAAATCTTCTCTTGATTCACTTTAGGTTCCACTGTGTGTACCATGCAATAGATACAATAAACAAAGTGGCAGGAAAAGTAAACAGCCAAGTTCTGGGCTGCTATTGGTCACAAAGAAGATCCACAGACAATACCCGGTCATTGGACATTATGACATCACGATAACATAGACACAGACACACGTAAGACTTTGCTTATAAATACAATAGTATATATATATATATATATATATATATAGAGAGAGAGAGAGAGAGAGAGAGAGAGAGAGAGAGAGAGTTTGTTTTTAATGGTATGCTTTTAGATGCGAAGTTGTTGTTTGAATGTTATCTGTGGGTCGTTGTTTCTTCAAGAGAAAGACCGCACCCGTTATTCGATCAGCTGCAATTCTGTTATACTCTTACATTTTCTTTCTTCATCTCTCTCTCTCTCTCTCATTCTTTCTTTCTTTCTCTTTCTCTGTTCCTTATCAACATTTCCGTTCAAAAAAGAGATACATCAAACAACAGGTTGTGTTGTTTCCTCTTCGAAAGCCAGGCCAGTCAAGCACTTATATACCTTTTTCCGTTGGCGGAACTTAAGCAATGCTTTTTTTTATTATTATTTTTATTATTCAACTAGTAACCCCTTCCTCTTTCCACTGATCGTCATCAAGTACCTAGCCACCACCAGCTATATCAATAACAAGGACTCATCCATTGATCCTACATCTTTCGTTCTCAATTTTTTTTTCTGTACCTATGATACGCGCCTTTTGTTTCTACGCCTTCTGCTCTTCCACCAGGTTGTTCAGTTTTATTTTCTTTCTTTTTTTTCTTTTCTTGTCATAGAAGGATCATAAAAGTTCTCCTCCAGAGTGACTTCCGCCCCGTTGATCGATTAATTGACTTGATATTAAAGAGTGTTAAGTCATTCTCATACTGTCTCTGTTTCTGTTTTAATAGCTTGGTACGTGACTATGTTATTAACAATGCTTTTTCAATGAATTTACAATGGTATACGGCGCTAAGTGTTTTCCAACCTCTGAATTGTGTCTTATTTTATTTTTTACCTTTCTTTTCGGAACATTACATCAAATAGTTCAACACTTCTGTATTACAGATCACCAAGGACTATGTGCACTGCCCATTTCTCTAATCTCCAGTAGTGCTATTTAGCCAGTTGTTAAAATATTTCTAGTTCGCAGAACCGTTTTTTATACCCAGACATAACAGTAAATTCTATCCAGTTATACCCAGTAACAGTAAAGTTTAGTTTAACTTTGTATTTAGAAATTCTTACAGTTACAGGATTAAGCACATGCCGCCTTATGCAGGGTCGTTTTGACGTATGATTAGCATCATACTAAAGGCCTGACTACTGCAGGAAACATATGCTAGTCGAACTCTTTAGTATGTTACTAATCACGCGTCAGAACGACTCTGCATAAGGCCCATCTCTCAAAACAAGGTATAAGCGTTTATTTCTTAATCACAAATGCTCTGATATCAAGAATGAGAACTGGGATCACGTAAGTGTAGTAGAGACGGTTATTTATATTTAAAACGCATATACTCCATGATCAACAATTGTTGGTCCATTGCTGGATTAAGGTCTTTCCAATACTTTCTGACAAACATATATCTTGGACAATTCCTTTTCAAGATTTTCGCAGTGCTTCCTAATTTCGTCACACCATCTTGTATTAGGAAGCTGTGTAGGTCTACTTGTCACTTGTGGTATCCAGTAAACATTTTGCACTTTGCTTATCTATCTATCCATATATATATATACGAGGATAAGTAAAGAGACAAAGTCTATATTTTTAACACTAATCATTTTTTTTTCAGGGGTGTTAGCTGGCAATCTTGGGATATGCTCTGATCTGCTGTTTCGTAATTTGATGTCAACATAACTTCAAAAATATCAATTCATCATGGCAAGTCCTCTAGAAGATTGCACCTTAGAAGAACAGCGCTCAGTCATTAGGTTTTTAGTCGCAGAAGGTGTAAAACCAAGTGAAATTTTTTCTCGAATGTTGAGACAGTACGGTAACAATTGTATGAACCGTGCGAATGTGTGCAAGTGTGTTGATCGGTTTAAAAGTGGCCGAACAAGTGTAGGTGATGAACCCCGATGTGGACGTCCAGTGGAAGTTTCTGGTTCTTCGTTGGAATCGAGGATTGACAGACTTATTCGTGATAACAGAAGAATTTCTGTTGAAATGATAGCTGAGGAAGTTCAAGTAAGTGTTGGAACTGTTCACAATGTCATTAGGAACATTTTAAAGTACAGAAAAACGTGTGCCAGATGGGTTCCCAGACAGCTTACTGACGCTCATAAAGAATCAAGGCTTTCCATTTGTCAAGCCTTAACGCAACGAAGTTTGATTGAAGGAGACGCTTTTTTTGAAAGAATAGTGACTTGCGACGAGGCCTGGATCCATCACTACGACCCTGAGACCAAAAGGCAGAGTATGGAATGGAAACACACTAGCTCTCCAGTTCGCAAAAAACTCAAGGTTCAACCTTCCGCTGGTAAAGTGCTGCTGACCATCTTTTGGGACTCACAGGGTCCAATCTATTGCGATTTCCTTGAAGATCAGCGAACTATCAATAGCGTATACTATTCTGAGATGCCAGAACACAAAGTTAAACCAGCTATCAGGAGCAAACGCCGTGGACTCTTGTCAAAAGGAGTCATTCTTCAGCACGATAACGCCCGCCCTCATACAGCCCAGCTGACCCGAGATAAGCTTCAAGAATTGGGTTGGGAGGTCTTACCTCATCCTGCCTACTGCCCAGACCTCGCCCCATCTGATTTTTACCTGTTTGGACCACTCAAAGACGCCCTACGTGGAAAAAGATTTGCTAACAATGAGGAAGTTAAGGCAGGGGTGCAAAGGTGGCTTCGGGGTAAATCGAAAGATTTCTTCGCCAAGGGAATTAGGAAGCTGCAAGAAAGAAGGGACAAATGCATAACTGTAAAGGGTGATTATATTGAAAAATAGCCTTAGTTTTGAAAGATTGAAATAAATCTTTATTGAGCTATAGCAATTTGTCTCTTTACTTATTGAATGCCCCTTATATATATATATATATATATATATATATATATATATATATATATATATATATATATATATATATATATATATATATATCAGTAGCGTAGCGTGATATTCCGAAAGGGGGATTCCAAAGTTAGTCATTTGTGCGATATAGTACTACTGCAAGCAGCAATACATAGCTATTCCGAATGGAAATATAGGGTTATACAAAATTTAGGAGGAAGCCCCGCTAATTGGAGGTCTAGTGGGGCATAGAGAAGCGAATGCGTGGATTACGTTAGAATTTAATAATCAATTGTCTCAGCTCCTTCTTGCCACTACCGTTGTGACGAGAAAACTAGGCCCCACTTTTGTATGAACATTGTTTCCAGTATCGTTCCCTTCATTTCTTTCTCGTGGGCGCCTTTTTTCTCCACATACCACACGTCAATCTCGTTCTTTCAAATATATATATATATATATATATATATATATATATATATATATATATATATATATATATATATATATATATATATATATATATATATATATATTTATATATATATATCGCCCCTAGAAATTTGTCATCTTGGGTCCGGAACTCAGACGCCCGTTCGTGAATGTGGGCCTGAGGGTATATATCATTTGAAGATGTAAATACAAAGCCCTTAATCCAACTCTGGGGGCCTGTTTCTATATCCAGATACTGAAGTCAAGGGTGCAAATCTGTCTTCAACGTTCGTGGGATGGGTAAGACTGTTTCCATAATCCTTTCCTTTTTTTTTTTTTTTTTTTAACGATGTTCAAAATATTTATGAAGTTGAAAAAAATGCTGTGGAGGATTAGGGGAGCAGAGTTGTCTATAACATCGGCAGGAGGGCACATTTTAAGGCTTATTGTGGGGGGAGGGGAGAAGAGACTCATATTACAGTAGATGAATCAGATTTCTGAGGTAAACCTGTTGTACTCGTATATTATATACCAAATGATGTAGATGAAATAGTGGTATATATCATTATTACAACTCAGTGCCGTGAGCACATTCTGAAATTTGAATGCATGCATAATAATAATTGACATGTTTCTACTTACGCATCCACAATGATCCACATTAAAATTTTAGGACATTTGTTTTATAACAATACAAATAATGACTTCCTCAAAACTATGAAAGAAAATCAATCAGGCCTATATTTGGCGCAACAATACTCTTATCTGAGCAAAATTATGATTACCACAATAGCATTATAGGAATTGTTACAGGAATTAAACAAATAGTTGAAAATAGACTACTAATAATTAATGACAATGAAATATTAAAGAATACGATTCTTTTTTAAAAATGAAACAAGTCAAAGGACATCAGTTTCCTTTGTGGCAGTCGGATAGAAATCATCATCATCACAATCTCAAATCGGATTATTGGGGGGGTGGACAAGATTGTAGGGAACATGTTCCCCTTATGTCCCCGAGATTTGTGCCAGTGACTGAAGGGCCCTGGCACAATCTTTGTGAGTGACGGGGAGTGGTGGCTCTCTTGCCCTACCAGATCGGTGACCATAATTCTACAGAATGCTTTAAATTTATGCCTGTGTCTGTGAGCTCCTTTACGATGAAGATTACAATTACGATGCATTTAGTTACGATTAAGGCATAACTATTTTAATACTATTATTTACACAACCGGTATGCTTCAAAAATGCGTTGAAGTAACCATTTCCGTTTTGTTCTATTTCCTTTATATTAGGGCTCGTACGTTCTGTTCAGAAACTATAGCTTAGTTCAAAATATATACAGTTGGAAATACTTGAATATGCCAGCGTATATCTAAAGCAAATGTAGGGTTGCAAGGGATGAGGAGGAGTGAGAAGGAAAGTATTGCGCATGCGCATTCAACAAAAAGCAGACGAAAACCCCGATGCTTTCAGTAGGCCTGGAAGCCCGAGAAAAATAGCATACGATAGGAGGAAAGACAGAAAATGTGCATCTGAGCGACGCGCATGCGTAGGTTTCTCTTGTCAAAGTACGTCGAGAGAGCGCGCCAGAAGATTGCAGTGGAAATAATTGTGATAATTAAAAGCAAAGAATTTATATATAATGAAATACGTACTTTTTCTTATTAACAGGGGATGCCGGGCATACCGGCGTTCTCTTACGCTACGCCGCTGATATATATATATATATATATATATATATATATATATATATATATATATATATATATATATATATATATATATATATATATATATATATATATATATATATATATATATCCAGAACTGGTAGTTAAAACATTGTAATAACACCCCTGCTAGTTACTACTGTGCGCATCCTGGTTGACGGGCCCCGTGTTCGATTCCCGGCTGGAGAGCATTGAACATATTACAGTGAATATGGGGCCCAGGTTCATATTCACTTTAAATTCTAGATTCATGTCTCATAAGCCTCGGAGTTGAAACGAGATGCTTAAATTTAACAAAAAATAAAAAAATAAATAACCACAACAGTAACAATGGGAAGAAAAGTGAAAAGAACATTTAGCGCCTAAGGTACCATGTCCTCATGTCGTATGCGTCGGTGGACCATCGATGGGCAACTAGCAAACTTTTTGCTGAAACTTGGAGCTCTCGCAGCGACAATCTGCGGTGGCCCCACTTCCGTTTTGAAAATTATACCGCCAGCGATCCATCAGCGGTAGAGACGCGACAAAACGCCAATGAACCACAACATTACTTCCGAAAAATGTGTTATATCGCCTATATGCATGATTTGTTTACATTAAGGCAAGTCTAAAAAGCACACAAAAAAAGTACCCTGGATGGGTGCGAACCATCAACCTTATGACTACTAGGGTTATTATTTCGACTTCGGCATGGAGACGATGAAGAAAATCTCGCTTGTAAAGGGATAAATGGTTGAGGTGTTTTTAATTTGGCCAATCAGAGTGCTCTTTTAACTCCAGAGTATATATTCGAGGATAACCGTTTGGAATAAGATAAAATGCGTTCGCCATTTTTTTTTTAACAAAATGACCCTCTCTATACACTTTAGAGGAGGTCTCCCCTCTCTATTTCATATCCTCTCTTTCTCTATCACTCCCTCTCTTCATATCACTCCCTCTCTTCATATCACTCCCTCTCTATTTCATAGCTCTCCCATATTCACTTTCTAAAAATCGGCGACAGTTGCCATCTAAATTCATACAATTATACGCACTCATCTCAAGATGTTTTCACTTCATAATGTAGAGGTAGGGGTTATCTTTGATCCCTGGAACTCACTTTTGGAACAATTCATCAGGAAAAAATAATATATAATAAGAACCGCATGCACACGAATAGCAATAGTTCATGTTAGTCCTTTCGCGATTCTCCGCGACGAATAGAAGGAGGGCGGACCGAAATGAAGTCTTCGCTGCTACACAGTGGTAACTTCAACATCCAGAGTCTAGATATCTGTTTCGACTCGACAAAATCCTGCCGCCAGTGGCACACGAGCGGCAATCCTTCCACGTGTCTCTATATGGACGATCGATATTTACCGACAAGTGGATAACTAGGTGTTGGCGACGGTTACGGCATGGGGATAATTGAGGAAAAATTCCAGTCATGGTGATCATCAACCGGATTTGAAGCATGGATCTTCCGATTGGAATACAACAACACTATCTACATTGTTTCCAATTTACCCCAACCTGAACACATTTTTCCCATGGCTTTCTAAGTAATCGTATACTTTTCTACCCAATCCATCACGACAGAGATATGAGTACAGAATCTTGGAGAACAGTTAAAAATAATCCAGGGACTACTCTTCAGAGTGACTTGAACTACAAATGAGTTTCGCCTCATGATAGCCAGACTAACGACTCGGACAGCTCGACGACACTCGTTTGTGCCTTCTTAAAGACTTCTCCATTTCTCCAGACTTAAAACTATCCTCTTTTCCTTTTTAAAAGCACACGTTTTTCTTCAGAAAAGTAGAACCATAATCATAAAATAGTTTTAAAGTTATTAAAAGCCATGTTGAATAAAATTTCTGAAATAAAATTGAGACTGATATCCGCCGTGTAATTGTTAACCTTTTTTTTTTTTTTTCTACTGAATTGATTCGTTGACAATTTACGGAACTGATTTTGGACTGCAAAGTGAAAAAAAACAAAAAAACTAAAAGAGGCGAATAGTTACAACCTTCTTTTGTGTATTGCATCGTTAACAATGTAGCGTCAATCTGAAAAAAGGTTCGTTTGATTTTTATGTTCACTTTTATGTGACAATTAATAGCACCTCCAAAGGTCAGAAACTATCACCCAAGAGGTAAATAGAAGTCCTATAAAAATTTTACTTTTGTTTGGAATGTACTATTTGGTTCCCAATAATATGTCTAAACAGTAGAACATAAAAAGTTAATTTTCTGAGTCTACAAGAACTCAAGTTTAACAACAACCATCGTGAATCATGTCTATTCTCTGCTACAACTCAATCAGGTTTTCGTCTATACTAATCGTTTGTCATCCAGTTTTTACACAAAATACACGGGGTGAATCTTGCGGTATTAGGCTCAAGGAAGTGCAAAATCCTTCAGCAAGTTGGAACGTATAAATACGTAATTTGCATCAAAGAAATTCGGGATATTGAGAAGGGAAAGGAAAAATCCTGGTGTTGTCGAGACAACGACTGACCGTCTACCGTCTTTACCAGTGACCGCCAAACTTGTAAAGCTTCTGGGTTATCGTACCATTTTTATATCCTACTGTGAGCTACCAACCAAAAGAACTGTCACTTTTTTTATAATCTTATTACATTTGTTTATTGCCTATAAACTTATATTTTTAGTAAATATAATATCTAACTATCAAAGTTTGCAAATGTCTATTATACACACGAAAAACAACGTGCACATCACCACGCGTATACAATCAACTGCGAGATGAGGCTGACAATTTAGGTTAGCCAACCGGAGTGTTAACGCGATCTATACCGAAAATGTCCCCGAGAGCTACTAGTAGCTCGCGATCAACAGTTTGGCGATCACTAGTCTTTACGATGCTCTGTCAGAGTCTTGTGCGGTAGTAGAGCAGAATGATGTATATTTATCAATCTACCGATTTACCGTCCCATCAAGAATATCTTAGATACCGAGAATATTCTAATTTTCATAACCAAATCGTTCCCAATACGTGAATCGAAATAAATTAACTGCGGAAAAGAAAACAGCAAATATAATTGTTTCTGTATCAAAGAAATTGAGAAGAAAAAAACGAATCAGGTTGTCTATTCTGTTTCAAAATCTTGGAACACTCTGTGTGTTTCGAAATACGTAAGCACTTTGTGATGATTTCAAGCAGAATTCCTAGAGTGCCACCTGTTTTCATAAGTGTATGAACCTGAATGATTTTGCTTTGAAGAGTGACTCATTAATTCCTGAATAAGTTGGAAAATTGGTAACTGCCACAGTTAAATGAGGACAGTAATGATTGCATCTCTGAACAAGATATACCTGCATTACTTACGACCAGAAACACGTGCTGGCGTATCTCAACTAAATTTGCCTCGAAGCTGGATAAACACGCAAACTAGATGATAGGTAACATGTTAATGTAGTGGCCGACAAGGTCTCCCGACTTAACTTTTGTAATTTTCTCATTTTATAGTTTGTGGAGGATATTGTCTATGTGTCTCCACTTTAGGACCTTCGGAATAGCATCGCCACTGTTGCGGCTTTGGTCAAATATAATATATTAACACGTATATGAGAAGGAATTGATTATAGCATAGATATGTGCTGCCACGAAATGTAGACACGTTGAGCATTTGTAAATATACAATAAAAATTCGGTGAGAAAACATCTATTTAATATAATAGGGTTTCTACAAGATAATAGTTTCGTAATGAGATAGTGCTCTTCCAGTAGAAACAGATAGACTTTCGGAGACTAGACATCACTTTCACAAAACCTTTCCAAGATGAGACAGCTTCAACTCCTGTCTTGTAGGAGGGGCCCACCAAGGCGTCAATCCTGGGGAGCCGGGGTAAGTATTGTCGTTTATACATAAGTATTTTATACGAAATATTTGTATACGTGGAAGTATTTTACAATTACTGAAAAAATGAAATGAAATCTGTAAGTTTTACGTCCCACGGTTATGCCGGTTAGCTTAAAGGAGACGGTGATGATGAGAGATGAGTGAAACGGTGGAATGAAGAAAGTGGGAAGAAACGGGAGAACCCCGAGAAAATCCACGAACACGGTGTTTGTCCACCACAAAGTCCACACGGCGCGAGCTGGGGTCGAAACAGGGACCCCAAGCACTGGAGGTGAACGCTCTACCACTGAGCTACTGCGCCCCCACAATTAACTTACTTCTCGTCTTTTCATGTGCAGAATAATACCCATTCAATACTAAATAGCTTTGAGTATTGGATCCCCCTAAAGCTTGGACCCCCCACAACAAGATTTCTAAGTGCGTCCCTGTCTTGTGGGTAACTTTTGTTTTTGTTTCGCAGTTTAATTGCTGTATTAAAAAAAAAAAAAAAAGATTCCAAGGATTTACAATGAATAACCCTGTATTTATTTCTTACCAAAAAGATGGCAACACTGATAGTTGTCGACTTGCGAAGATGATGTGATTCCTTTGGAGTGTAATCTCTGAGAGAAAGAGATGCGCTTCTTTACCTGGAACCGTGATTCAGCGATTTCTCTATTTCCCTTCACATGTTATTGAACAACAGGAAGACGACGAGGGCAGGGCGGCTGATGACCCTTTTTGATAAATGTTAAATTTCCAGAGCAAAGTGTTGACTTGCAATGATCTTAATTTCCACCTTTTCACGCGCTTACATCTTCATAAGATTCTGACACTTGGCTGCCACCTGGAAGTAACAAAAACCACTTACAATTTTACCCTTCCGTGAGTTCTTGTGGATTCCTATTGTTTCTCTTCTGAATGCATTAAATTCAAGTGAACTTTTATGAATTAACATTCAGACTTCCGTGTCAACATTCGCATCGCTATGTCTTTTGTTGAATTTATTTTAATTTGATTCGTGGAACGTGTTTCATTCTGTTTTGATTTTTTTTCTTTCTTTTTCGCTGAATTAGATCTCAATGAAAATGAGCGATGGTTTGTAAATCAATCGGTTCAGGAAGAGAGAATAG
The DNA here is from genome assembly GCF_964235325.1 of Thermobia domestica. NCBI lineage: Eukaryota > Metazoa > Arthropoda > Insecta > Zygentoma > Lepismatidae > Thermobia > Thermobia domestica. The sequence goes on along the minus strand of NC_137464.1, from coordinate 1,308,980 downwards.
TAAATATTTAGTATTTGGTGGTCTAGTACTGGTTATCTTTTCTAAAAATAAGTAAATATGTATTAGAAAGATGACTGACTTAATGTTCCAAATTCAGAGACGATTCCTCTGTGCAGGAAGTGAGGAAATTCTTACTTAAAGTTAATTTCAGATATCCCAATGATTAAGTACAGGGTCCGGCAAAAAGACCTTCCGTATTTGGAGAGGGCGCTGTGTGAGTTGTGCTGGGGATACGGCGGCAAAGGGGGTATCCATCGATAGCGGTATATGTTCTATTGTCAGTAGTTGGAATTTCGTGACGCGGTGAGCATCGTGCGTTTGTTGCGGAGGAATATATTCGTAATGGTAGTTCTGTGATTACTTCTCAGCGGGCATTTCGCATTCGATTCGGACTTGGCCGAAATGATTTTGCTCCGGATAGAAAAAAACTATTCAAGTATGGGTATCAAACTTTAAACAAAACTGAAAAGTTTCGAATGTAGGTGTGGAGAAGAATAGAAGGAATTAACTGGGTCGAATTGAAAATGAATGCGAGGGTGTTAGAAATAAGAAGAAGAGATAATAATTTTAGATGTAACTGAAAACAGGAAGAGAAACCGATTTGGAAGGAACTGTTTCATGAGGGCCATGATATGGTGGCAAGGAAGAAAGGGAGAAGGCGAAGGAGGCTACAGTTGATACACCGAATCAGAGTAGAAAACTCATACATGAAGATGAAGTAGTTAGCTGAAGACCGTGGAGCATACAAGCTTCTCAGTTATGGCAAGTGATCTGCCAATAATGGCAGAATACCTATGTGGTTAGCTGAAGACCGTGGAACATGCAAGCTTCTCAGTTATGGCAAGTGACCTGCCAATAATGGCAGAATACCTATGACGATGATGATAAATGATACAGTAGTGTTAACAGTGTTACAACGAAATATTAAATTATGTTCTATTTTATACAAACCATCGATAGTACACAGTGTTCATAGAAGTTCTATCTAGAAATACAGTATATACACATCGTATTGTATATTTCCATTAATAAAATCGCCTCATTGAAATTTTGTTAGTTCATTTCAAAGACGAACATGTAGTAATTTAATCATCATTTACCTTTCTTGCTTTACCAAATTATTTTTTTAAGGCACTACGTATTGAAATGAAATGAAAATAAATGATTTTTTTTTTTAAATTTAACGTTCCGTGATTATACGCTGTAGGCTGAAGGAGATGATTGGATAATGAAAATGAATGATTCTGAAATTATTTTTTGTGTTCTCTCAGCGGTAATTGAACTCGGAACCACGTCCATTACTGGCTCACGCGCTAGCCACTAGACTGCTTGGAAGGGCTGTCACTACATATTGAAGATAGATATTGGGTTTCTGGCTTCCCGAAGTAGTACAACATGTACTCGATATGATTTCCGATCTTTTCCTTTCAAACGATGTATGCTAAACGTAGCTACTGTATGTTTTCATAAATTTTCTCCTGTCATCTCTAAATATTAAACATTGTTTTCAATAAGATGCAATCATTATAAAGTATTTCATAGTTTCTGAGGTCCGAGGATTTTTGGAGGGGACGTGACCCTTTTGAGCGGAAGCGTGCAACTAATTAACAAGAAACATAGTTGAAGACATATATTTGCTCTGGCGAAAACGTAAATGGACCCTCTGTGAGAAGGAAAATTTATACAAAGTAAAAGCAGAATAATCTGTATTTTTTAAAAATGATTTTTGATAATAAAGCAATTCAGTCAACACTTTCACGTACAAAAGTTCAAATATCAAGAATAATAGTTAGATATATAATTAGTAGAGCAACTCACATTATGCTTTATTTTTTGTGTAATTATGCTTTATTTTTTCCAAATTATGCTTTATTATGCTTTGTTGTTAATTTCAACAATTATTTTACAGTAATCGTGTATAATGTATAATATTTACTATACTTTAAATATTCTAAATGTCTTGATCTATTTATTAATATTTTATACAACCAGTTTCTTTCATATTTATTGAACTTTCTACTCAATGCACTGTAAAGAGATATGCTTTACTCGAACCAGTTTTTTCCCACCACCTTAGAGCTGCATATATATACAGAAAGGGAAAGTAAAATATACCACCAAAAACTGTGTACTATTTATTGCTGGGGGAAAGTTTTTCTTCTTCTTCTCCTTCTTTTTTTTTCTACATCAAAGGATTACACCAAAAAGTTTACAGAAATAAAAATAAGCTTTTCATCGTAGCATTGTTACGTTCTCAATGATTTTTCATTGTAAATATTGTATTTAGATATATTAACACAGTATGTTAAACTTGCACTTAAACAGAATTTTTCAAGAATTGTGTTATATATTTTAAATTATGCTTTATGCTTTATTTTCTAAAATTATGTTTTATTATGTTTTTAAAATTAGTTTCTTTTAGACTCTTAGACAACCACAACCATGTTCAAGGTATCAACCATATGTCTAAATTGCTATTATGCTTTTGGGTTGCCCAAGGTGACCAGAACTTTTACTTTAAAAAACGGGACGCATACGAATTGGTGACGGGGGGGGGGGGGGGAGGTGTGACTTCCGCATTGCATTTTGGGACTCAGCAGTGCTTTCAATTTACAAAGTACTACCCAACAATACTTTTAATTACTTCAACACTCAGAATTCCCACTCAATTCCCACTTGAACCACAGAATACTCAATTCTCATTTGAATATTCAAAAGTTCTAGGCACGGCTGAACCTTCCCAATGCAGGGGCGGACCCAGGACCGACTTCTGGGGGGCGGTGGGTTGTTATCCTACTACTTTTAAAGGCTTCAAACTTTGGGATGGGTTTTATTTATATATATTATAAAATAAAAAAGTTTCCTCTTCTGGGGGGGAACCATCGCCCCCCTTCTGGATTCGCCCCTCTCCCAATAAGTGTTGGTATTAGCAATTAGTAGAATTAGAATTAGCAATAATAAAGAGTAAATATGTTTTCCACTTTTTATATTAATGGTAAATAATTACAGTATTTTGAGTAATAATTACGGAACACCTGGGTCATGTTTGCTTAAAAACGGGACATTTAGGCGTCCCGTTTGTGAATCAGAAAAAAAACGGGACAGCGGTTGAAAATAAAGGACTGTCCCGGCTAAAACGGGACGTCTGGTCACCTTGGGGTTGCCTTAACAATTAGATAAATGGGAATAATAGGCACCAACTAATTATATTGCATATTACATAATCAAATTACGAACATACATTCCTTTATTATATGATTCATATACCGATCTCTGTTTGCCGCCCAAACAACAATTATTAACACTAGTGTTGCCACGAGACGTGACGAGACATTTTACGAGACGTCCCGTCTCGTTTTCGAGACGGGACAAGTAGTCTGTCTCGTCTCGTGTCTCGTCTAAAAGGGTTCTTTCCGTCTCGTGTCTTGTCTCGTGTATTGTCTCGTTTACGAGACGAGACGAGACGAGACACGAGAAATGCCTCGTCTCGTGGCAACACTAATTAGTACAGTATAAGCAGAGTAAGGTGTTTTATACAGGGTGTTACAAAAGTTTGTCATAATATTTTGAGAATAGATTCCTTATATCAAAATTTTAAAAAAAAACTTCATATGGACCTGTGGTTGGAAGTGCATAGTTTCCTAGCTATAGGGTGCTGAAAACGTGAAACCACGTCCACAGGTGAAATTTAAAAGTTCATAGTTCCACTACTATACGACTGACCGTAGTCGGCTCAAGATATCACTGACGAACTAATATGTGAACTATCGAAATATCCATCTTTCAGAACCTTCCAGTACTTGTACAATCATTTTTAGAGAGGCTGTTTTGCGAGTACTTGATCACCCTCCACCTATCTGTCTAAAAATTGGTGTTCAAGTACTGGAGCATTCTTAAACATGGATATTTGGATAGTTCACATACCAGTTCCTCAGTGATGCCTTGACCCGACTACGATAGGTCCTATAGTAGTGGAGCTATGAACTTTTATAGGTTGTTTGTTTCAAATTTTGGGCGCCCTATAACTGCGAAACTATCCACTTTTGAGCACAGGTCCGTATGAACTTTTATATTTATTTATTTATGGATACAACAGGCATTACTGCCCAATTACAGTGTCTACCATAGGAGCCGACTTTGAGGGGACAGGACACTTTCGAACCTCCAATATTTAAAGGTGGAGTCCTCGCCCACCCAATATAATCCAGTTGAGGAAGAATTAACAAATCGTCGTAAATCTCGTCGGAATATCTGTCGTAAATTTCGTCTGGCCTTTAATTCAATATTAGGAACAGTCTTTTTATTCGATAGAAAGCGCCGTTTTCAAAACGGTGTTTAATAGAGCACTGAAGATTCAACCAACACTATGGCAACATTGATATGACAAGTGAAGATCAATGTGGTGCAGTGAAGTTCCCAGAATTTGAACTTGAATTTGCCTTAAGACAAATTTGACTTAGCTCATGAATTTCGCAGCGGAGCGAACGCAGCGGACCGAGATCAGAGGGGAAGGGGGCCTTTATCAAGCAGTTGATAGAAAACGTCTGAATATGATTATATATTTATTCATTGTTTGCCCCCCTCTCCAATATTTTCTTCAAGCCGGCGCCTACGGTGTCTACATATAATACATAATTTTAAATTACAATGATATTAAGACTTGAATTAAAAAAATAGTTTCCTTGATTGTTTTTGTACAAAATACAAAGCATTACACTTTGAACAACTTTTCAGAACTATTAGATATATCTACATCTTTATAATCGTTACTGATTTTATTGTATGTGGCACAAATTCTCCATGTATGCAGTGCACTTGCTATGCATTTGTACGTGCCTTCCTGCAGTAGAACAGGCCACTATTTCCCTTGAGTGTTTTGAGGGTTCGAACATGGATGATTATCTTTGAAATTATGTCTGTACAGTGTATTTTGTTGTGCAAAAGTCTGTGTAAGAAAACCAGGTCGTTCAACGTCCGTCTTTGTTCAAATGTCAGAAGTGTAAAGTTTGCAAGTAAATTATTATATTGTTCACATTTTGGATAAAATCCTGTCTTTTTGTATGTAAGAAAATGTATGAATTTGCTTTGTATCTGCTCAATTTTTTGACTACGTGTTCTCACGGAAGTGTTCCATATAAGTGAGGCATATTCAAATTTAGATCTTACGTAAGAAAAGTAAAGAGTTTTCAAACAGTTAACATTCGTAATTTCTTTGGTTGTTCTGATAAGAAACCCAAGGTTTCGATATGCATCCTCACTAACATTTGCCACATGATGCGAAAAGGTTAATTTTTGTCAAATATCACGCCTAAATCTTTAATTGTATCCAATTTTTCTAAACTTATTCCATTGATTGTGTAAGTAAAGTCACACGTTTTCTCACGTCTACTGTATGTCATGGTTTTACACTTATTAATATTTACTTCAAATCTATTGGTACTACACCATTTTAGTATATTAGTCAGATCCTGTTGCAAGAGTAGACAGTCTTCTATACATTTCACATCTACGAATATTTTCAAATCATCTGCAAAGAATATTTTATGAGATTTTTGAATATAATAGGATAGATTATTAATAAATAATAAAAACAAAAGAGGACCAAGATTAGTTCCCTGAGGGACACCAGAATTTAATGGAAAGCTTTTGTTATTTTTTTCTTATTTTGATGTAAGAAATCTGTTCCCAGAATATTGTGACACATTTTTGGAACACCCTGTATAAAATCAGTTCGGTTTTGTATAGTTCAAGTGTTATAATATATAGCAGAGGCGTATTTAGGGGGGGCTTCCGGGCTTAAGCCCCCCCCCCCGAAATCTTACTTAGTATAGTAAAGTAAATGAAATATCTTGCAGAATTTTCAGATTTCCAGGCAAAGCCCCCCCGAAAGTTAGCAAAGCCCCTCCCGAAACAAAATCGTAAATACGCCACTGATATGTAGTATTTTACCATCGCGAAAAATACACTGTGCAATGTTTAAAAAAAATATCAAAATTGAGTAGTTTTGAACATTGTCTGGAATAAACATTGTGTTTATTCCACAAGCGTAAGTAGGCCTAACCTAACAAGATCGAACAAATTGATAAGCTGTTTTCGTATTAATTCCACGAGTTTCAAATTTTGTTCATTAATTCGTGGTTCGATAATGGTATGTACCGATGTATACGTACACCCTGCTAACGTACTTCAAATCAAATACCGATACAGCGATTCAAGAAGAAGTCATTCTCCCAACCAATCCCAAAGCACGTTTTGTATACTTTTCTCGAAACTGAAAATCTAACCAATCAGGGTTTCCGATCAATGGAGAAAGTGAAATTTCTACGATTCCCAATTAAATATGCAATTATAGTTGTTTGGTATGATATTTTCTATTTTAATAAATTTTATTTAAGAAAAACATAAAGAAAATTACATTTTCTTTATAATCTATTTTATGTAAGAAAAATATAAGAATCTATTTTATCACCTCTGTTACTCGTTCTATTTGATACCTGTCTGCTATTATTTCCCTCTTCCGTTAATCTTTATTACAACAAAAATATAAAACTGTTTCAAACACTTACTGTCTTAGAAAAATAACCTGAACATATTTTTCGTTTTAATTTCTTTGATCTTCTATAGTATCGTCCATTTGTCAAAATATTCCATTTTCCCCGTCCCCGTTCTCCCCAACGAATACTGTCTGATATTATATAGAACATTGAACAGTAATAAATAGTTTCGAGAAGTCCGTAGTCTATTGATTACAGTGTTGGGCTCATGTCTGCACGGTCCTAGGTTTGATTCCCGCCCGTGATTTTTAATTTTCGTTGTCGTGAGGCAAACTGGGGAGTCACGTGAAAAAAAGACGTGCCGGCCATTAGGTCTAGAAAGCACCTAATGCGCCTGTTAAGAGACAGAATGATACAGTGCATTGACCACGTGTTCGTCGCTAGGTTTTCCATAATTTCTCCAGTTGCTAACATATAGCGTTGGAGTGGCTCAGGCCCACAAAGGGCTGTTACACCAAGTGAGTTGGTTTTTGGTTTTAATAAAGACAGTTTTATTACTTAAGAGGCCTCATCCCGGCGAAATTAAAATACCGCTAATTTTACAGTAATTATGTAATATCTTCAAATAGATAAAAAGATAATTGAAATGTGGAACAAGAGCGCCCTAGACAATATCATTTTGCGTGAGGTACCGATATCACAAGTCACCTAATCACTTTCCGTTTTCAACTGTTCACTTTCTGTTTTCAACGCGAAAATAAATGCCGATTTTCTAAATGGCTCGAAATCTAAAGCAGATAAGTGAGTCGTAATAACGGTATCTCATGTAAAATTATATTGTCTAGGGCGCTCTTGTTCCACATTTCGATTATCTTTTATCTATTTGAAGATATCACATAATTACTGTAAAATTAGCGGTATTTTAATTTCGCCGGGATGGAACTTTCTGACGAACAATAACTTCAAAGTTGAGAACAGTGTCTCGTTGGGAAAAATGTGTACGACAAGCCATAGACCAAATAGGCGAACAGTATTGCACTACAGGAAAAACTAAGTTTGTTTAATTTATTAACTCAAGCTGTGATAATAGTGCATAAATGGAAAATGAGATGGCGCTGATCTTCTCTTCACAATGTAACATGAGTCTCTGGTATTCATAGGTATAAGCTTACTTTAAAAAGGAAAAAAGAAAACGCTTTGCTCATGTTTTTAAGTTCCATTCTCACAGTCTAAATGTGAGCTATGAATTTCTGATTGGTCACGGATACTCCAGGGGGCATTTTTAACCCCTCCTACCACGGAATGCCATTACTTTTTTAATTTTTTTTTCTTATTAGAGGGAGGAGTGCCCTCTCCGTACAGGTGACCCCCTAGAGGTTACTATGGAAGGGCGCATGACATGTCCAGGAGGTTCGCAACGCTGTCATAAATCGCCGAACACCGAAAAACCGGCCTGGGTGGTATCTTCTGACACTTGGATTTTTTTTAAACCAGACTGAAACATAACATCGAAATCTTCTGTTTATTACGTCAATCTCTCTTTTTCTTTTTTACGTTTCACACTCCATAAGGGCAATCCTAGATTTATTTTCTATTTCTCTGCAGACACATTGACCTATAAATCGTCGTAAATAAAGAAAATGTATTAATTTTCGCAGGTAGCCTCCATTATTGCTAAATGAGGGGATGGATTGTAACGTTCTTTCACACATCCTCTCTGAGTTTTTAGTACGGTGTTATGGCAGCCCAAGAATTATGGGAACACATGGAATTTATTGAAAAATCTCTAAACATTAAGATTCTTTTCAGTTTAAACAACTAAAAGCGTGTTGTACGGTTAATATGTTGGTCCATATCTCTTTAGAAAAGAAAAAAAGCAGTGAAAAGTATGCTCAATTCTAACAACTTCCTATTCAACTTTACAAGGAGTTACTACAAAGAACCACTGGCAAATGAAAGTTGGTGATTTGCTATAATTTAACTGAAAAGCTTACGGAGCAACAGTTCTTTAAAAAGAAAGAAAGAAAGAAAGAAAGAAAGAAAGAAAAAGAAAGAAAGAAATCGCTACTAGGCCAGGTCGGTAGCCAGCCCAAAAATGTAGGGGGGGCTGAAGTTAGGGGGGCCGATCCAACCATATTATAGTTCATTTGCAAGCCTACCGTAAAAATTTTAGAGGGGGCCAGCAAAAATTATGGGAGGGCCGGCCCCCTAGACCTCCCTGGATACGGGCCTCTCTTGGGTATCCAGACACATATAGCAAAATTCAAACTCACATAGAGTTTTTGAAGTGCATTTTTGTACAAGTATAATGTATAGGCCTACTTTTAAAATAATTAATGCAAAAATGACGTATTTGTCAGACTTCTGCTAACATTGTTAGACTTTTATTTCCGATTCAACACATCGCCATCAATACAGAAGCGGACATTTTCTTTTTTACATTTTGGCTTAGAACCGCCTTCAGGCCGGTACTTAAAGATAAACCCCTTACTGTGCTATCATAATTGGATATTTTTCTTCATTTATTTATTTATTTATTTTTATATCCATATTTTTAAGTTTGACATAGATAGGACAAGGACAAAGAGACGCGACTGGTACAGATGGAGAGGATACAAAACACACAACACAAGACACTCAACAAGGAAATAACAATACGTGAACTTGATTAAACATTTTCCTGACGGAAATCATTTTATGTGTATACGGTACGTATGTATTCAATACTAAATCTTACTACCAATGTGAGAGTTCGGCTTCAACCTTTCTACCTCTTTAGTCGATTAATTAACTTTCTTTGTATTAGAGTAGAATGAAAGTGTTAGACTGCATCTCGAGGTAGACAAATGAGTACGTGAAATGAAGGAAAGAGGAATAATTTCAAGAATAGAACTCTCCAATTTTATACTTATCCACAGAATACAAGCTAATACTTATAGTCACAAAACCAAAGTATATTGAAGTAATTTTAAATTTACAGTAATTCAAGTAATCTATTGTTGTTCAAGTATTTTTCCAGTAATTTAAAGTGCACTGGGTATCCAAATACTAGGCCTAGGTATTCAAGTGCTGGGCCTGGGAATCCACTTGGATACAAAAAGGTAGCTTAAAAATGCTGTGCAACAACTTGAAAAGTACCTCCGAACGTTCAGCTAATTCCAACTAAAATACAAATCTGTTCGCGCTTTAAATAAAAAATTTATACATTATATAAATGAACTATTATTCCAATATTATTTTACAACACTTTTTTATCTATTTTTTTTAAATGTAATATTTGAAATCTTTTTCCTGCTTAGTTTTTCCTTATTCACGACCTACTACAAAATAACCAATATATACCGAATTACTTGGAGACTCTTTCTTTAAACCAAATAGACGTTCCGTATAAAAATGTGTATCATAAGAAAAGAGTTTTATTAAGATATATGTAATTTGAGATTTTAATAATTTATCACATTTTGAGTTTTGAGAATAGTATGTGTGAATGATCTTGATTTGTTCCTTTAAGAGATGTTCATTTAAAACACTGTTTAAAATAATTTCTTAAATCTGAGAAACCGTTTCTTATCTGTGCACCGAGAATATCTTTTCTTAGAAATGAAATTTGGAAATTCTCATTCATAAGGAAAGCAACAGTATATTTTCTCGTTTCGCTTTATACAACCTCATCTACTTTTCTTCGTTTCTCACTAATGAGAATTTCAAACTCTTGTTTCTAAGAAAAGATATTCTCGGTGCACAGATAAGAAACGGTTTCTCAGATTTAACAAAGTATTTTTAACAGTAAAAGATTGCAAAATTAATATGCTTAAACATTTTTTTTTAAGAAATGTTATTTCTCAGACAAGTTGTTAAATAACCAACTAGTTAATCTAGTCTATCAGTATTTTCACCTTCCCAACAATGGGGGATCTAGAATCTAAAAACTGGAGGGGGGCAACTCGAACCCAGGCTATAGTTATATCATGAGTTTGGTATAAACTTTCAAAAATATATAAATAATAGCTTAATTTTTTTGTCACTCAAAGAAACTGGAGGGATCTAGGCCTCCCCAGCCTCAGGCTAGATCCACTAATGTTTCCCAAGACTGAAAAATACCCTGTTGAAATTCAGAGTAAAAATAATCAAAGACATCAAAGTAAAAAATAAAGAAAAACCTAAAGGAAAGAAATCCACGAAATAAACGCAGACCGTTATAAAATCGAAGTATGAGATAATAAATGCAAATATCGATCCTAGTCTCAGTCGATAGTTATCGAAACAAAAATATTTAGTTGATAAAATTATCGAAATAACCGTATGTAAGTGGATTTGTCGATACTAGTAAATCATCGTCCTTTGATCCATACATATTAACATTCTCTTTGCGTTACTAATGTTTCTTCCGTATTTTCTTTTTTGTTATATGCTGAAATTTTACTATATATTTTTTTTTTCTTTTTTTAAGCTGGATTAAATGCTAATTTGTAGCGTTATTTTTCGGGAACAAAATTAATATTTCGTTAAATTGAGGGAATTCGTTAAATTAGAGGAGATTAAAGTTGTGGTTTTAATATATTTTCTTAATTATAAAGTTCTACATTAATGTTTTGTACAAAAATAGTTGAAGGTCCATGTATCATACAGCCTCGCTGCTAAAAAAGATGTTAAACTCAAAACCAGCTCAAATCAATCTTTCTATTACAGAACTGCACTAAATTTATGCTTTTAAGTAGGCTGTAGCCCCCGTGTAGCGTAGTCAGTAACGCTCTCATACGTAGAACGGCAACAGACAGATCACACGGCAGTCTACAAAAACTCCCTGAAGAAATAAGCATGATCTTCAAAAGACATTCAGATTACGAAAAAAATGTAAAATGTAATCTTTTTCTCAATTTTGTAACTAAGATTAATACATTAATATTTCTTATTCTTCTTATTACTTATTTATTGATGATGAGTAATGGATTTCTTTTTATATCAAGATATATGTATGCAGAAATAGCAATTCAAATATGTGTATTGTGCAAGTTACACTCATTCTTTTTAATTTCGTTAAACGCAAATTCACGTTAATTGTACAATTTTGGAAAATTCATAATTTCGTTCACTATCAAAAATCAAATTTGGAATGTTTACTACAGCTTTCTCTTATATCGATTTATACTCTGTTAGAAAATTAGGTTTATTTTGTATGTCCTACCAGAGATATCATACTTTAATCTTTCCCAAGGGGGTCGTGGTGGCTCAGTGGTAGACCGTTCACCTCTAGTGGATGGGATCCTTGGTTCGATTCCAGCTCGCGCAAAGCGAGCTTTGTGGTAGACGAATACCGTGCTCGGGGTTCTCTCGTTTCCCTCCATTTTCTTCATTCCAACATTTCATTCATTTCTCATTATCACCGTCTCCTTTAGCTTAGCCGGCGTAACCGTGGGATGTAAAAGATTTCATTTTAAACATCTCCAAAATTAAAAAAAAAAAATTCCAAAATTCATAAAAATTATAGGAATCACGTATCTGTGTTATTATTCTAGCTATAGTAAATATAGCAACATATGTAATTATAACAAAAAAAGTCAACGATGATATTTCACCCCTTCATTATAAACTTCTGTTCTAAAAAGTGGAATTTGTTAAATTTTGATACTAAACTCAAGCATTAATTTTAACCTGTTAAAGTCCAATTAAGGCTTTTCATGCTAAGAGACAAAATTAAAGAAGAGAAAATTGCTGAAAAAAATTATGTTTTTGTAATGTTTTTGATTAATTCGGTCCTAAGATATACAAGTTTAGAATACGCTAAACTCCAACAGTCACTAGTTGGCACGCGGTGGTCAAGAAAAGTGACCGCTACTCACAGACGAGCAAGAATTAAAACGTTTAAAACCCAGTTTTCTGCTGTCTATGTACATAAAAGAATTTAAAAATTAAAAATGGTCAGGCAACTTCCCCCCCCCAAAAAAAAAAAAAAAAGTTGCTATTTAATCACTTTATATGGATTGACCCGAACGTAAATATTGCAGAGCTCATGAAAATGAGCAATGGAAGCACTTTCAAGTCTCTGTGTAGTAAAATCAATGCGAATCAATGGCGATGTTCTGCCGCCATTATATGTATTCTTGCAAAAATTGACTTCAAGAAATATTTGCTTCAGGCAGTGGCGAGTCGAGCAGGGAGGCCTAGACCCTTCAGATTTTAAGTGTCAAAAATAATTTTAGCTGTTATTTGTATATTTTTGGAAGTTTATAGTAAACTTATGATATATTCTACCTATAATAGTCTGGGTTGTTGCTGTCCCCTCAGTTTTTACTCTCTAGATCCGCCACTGGCTTCAAGTTGGCCGAAACTACGTAGTGTCAACGAATTCTTACTTGTAATTGGTCAAATAGTTTTCCATATTATATAATAGGAACTGTTCTATAAACTTAAGTTTCATGTTCTAAGTGGTTTAAATTAATAAGTGACATGTATATTTTGTTTACAATTTCAAATAAAAATTTAATTTTTCTATTAATAGTAAAATGAAGGTAATATTTATTATACTCTAACTAATGATAATGAAATTAGCAAAATGAGAGAAATAATCCACAAGGCAAGTTTTTACTGAAAATAGTTGTCGTATAATATGCATAGTATAATATAATGTGAATAATCTAAGAAAAAAAGTTTGCTTGTATGTCTGTCTGTCTGTGTCTGCATGAAACCTCGGAACAAGACGAGTGGACCGAGAGTTACCAAATTTGGGTCACGGGTACTTTGGTCCAGGCCCCAGACCAAGACAAAGAGTTTTTTTTTTTTTTTTTTTTTTTTTTTTTTTTTTTTTTTTTTTTACAAAATTCGAACCAAAGGGGTCTGAGGGCGCGTTTACCGGGACATGTAAAAGTAGTAAAAAATGACCGATGTTAGTGTCGAATTCATAGTTTTCGCAGTCGCGGAGATCAATGGTGAAACTCCGATCGCATTGACTTCTAAATCACCCAATTTGGGTGCGGGCCGGGTGTCACCGGGGGTGTGTGGATACGGAGACATTTAAAAATAATCCAAAAAGACTTATATTAGTGTCAACCCATAGTTTTTGCGGTCGCTGAGATGAATGGTGATACTCCTACAGGCGTTGACTCCAAAATACAGCCTCAATCGGCTCGGGGCCAGAGGCGTTTTTTTTTTCAAAATTCGATATATTTTTTCATATATGTATGTATATGAATGAGTTTCTAACCTTACAGTCAAAGTACTATAGCTGATGCACCATAGTTATGATTTATTAATTGTCATTAGTGCAAAAGAGCTATAATAAACAGGTTACTAGCTCGTTTTACATAGAACCTTTGTACTTAATTAGTAAACTATTTGGTCGAGAGAAAAAACAGCTTTAACTTTGGTATTTTAATACTCCGCAAAAGATAACATTTAAATGCTTATTATATATATATATATATATATATATATATATATATATATATATATATATATATATATATATATATACAGGGGCGGATTCAGGATATGATCAAGGGAGGGGCTAAACCATATTTTGCCGTTTTATCCAGTGTATAACAGGATTGAAGCTAATTTTATCCAGTGTATACCTGAGCTTCAAGGGGGGGCTATAGATAATCCCATAGAAGATAATCCCATCACAGTCGCACCTTGTGTACTTCAACAGAATTTTCTTCACCGCAAATGGAACTGCACCCGCAATTAAGGTATGGAACTGCTTCAGCTTTAACGGGTGCCTTGTGGCTCAATGATGCCAAAAGAGTCAGAGAAGATTTTTTAAAAAATTGAATATCTAGTACTGTATATAAGAATAATCACAAGAAAACTGCATCAATCTCGAACTGTTTTCTTTTATTATCCTGCCACTTTTATTAAAATGCTTGTCCTAAGGAGGTATGGGTGGATGGGGCGGTCAAAATTTATCCGAAAAATAGAGTACCTCACAACCCCATCAAATTAGGAAGATGAAACTCGATGTATATGTAAACTCCGTATTAAAGATAAACGTATTCATGTCCCAGCATTTCAGAAGATTCTCGTTTTAAGACGGGAAGAGAAGAGAGGGAATTTTCTACATATTTTTTCCACGCCATTGAAAGCGACACAGTGGTGAATCTAGGCCGGTGCCGGGGTGCCTAGCCCCTTCCCAAGTTTTTTGAGTGACAAAAATAGTTTTAGCTATTATTTCATATTTTTGAAAGATTATAGTAAATTCATGTTATACTTATAATAGTCTAGGTTCTGGCTGGACCTACCCCAGTTTTTACTTTCTAGATTCGCAACTGAAGCGATATTATTTATTGTTTCTGATTACGTCACGAGAAAACGGCTGAAGAGTTTGAAATGAATTTTTTGAACATAGTACCTACGTCAAGCTTGGATTTTAAGTCAGTTTAATTAAAGGACACATCCTAAGGGGGTAGGAGTTCAAGATTTATACCAAAAGTAGAGTACAGTTTCATTTATATATATATATATATATATATATATATATATATATATATATATATATATATATATATATATATATATATATATATATATTTCCAAGGAGGGAAGGGGTTGAGACATTTTCCTCAAACCTAATCTCCCCGTTGGAAGAACGAGTATTTCGGATAATATTTAACAATAAATGTATGTAGTCTTATTCTGGAACATTCAATAAAAATAATTTTATAACTGTGACCAAACCTTTACAAGTTGATTCATTTTAAGCAGTATCGTATCTAGCCAGGGGCCGAGAGGCCTTGGGTCCCCAGTTTTCTGTGTGACAAAAATAATTGAAGCTTTGAAAGTAAGCGTTGAGTTTGGTTCTTTATTGGAAAATTTTTGAAACATTGGATTTAGTTTTAGTTGCAGCTTATCTGTTCTGTAATGTAAACAACAATGCTTGAGGTCCACGTTCAGGCTAGTCATAACATCATACATCGGGAGAGAATGAAGTTGGAATCTTCTGCAGGACACGTAAAAAATTGTAAATCAATTTCCAAACATGAAGTGCGTAAACGGATTTGAAATTAAAATAATTTGCGTAAACTCATGATGTACATATTAAAGTCTGGATTCTGACTGCTCCTCAATGTTTTATTTTCTAAATCATCCGTTGATTTTAAGTTTAAATCAGTAACCAACGAAAGTAAGCACACACAAGTGCCATCTATAGGAAATTTCATTTAGCAATAAATTTGCCGTTTATGAAGGACAATTAATCTGACCACCCCCCCCCTTCCCGTTTAAAGAAATAATAAAAATGAGTTTTACCTTATTTTCCAAAAGGCAAAGATTGAAGAAGAAAATCTTCTGCATACATGTGTAATAGATGTGCGTTCAAAATAATTTTTTTTGCCCCTACTTGGCGATGTCACCAGCCTCTTGGCCCTGTGTCCCCTGTGCAAGGCGTCGCCATCTTCGTGTTTGCTATCAACGAATATATATATATATAAAAAAAAAGAAACACGAAACACGCTACGTTACAGATCTTGATTGATGCAACTACCAACTACTGTTATATTTCCTTAAAAAGTGTTTTCTTTTTTTAAAAGAAAGGGAAAAAAATACAAGAAAAATGAAATGGCAATTATAAGGTGGGCGCAATGTCGAGCTAGGTTTGAAAGATGGTTCACGCCACGCCCCTGTTTTTCTTGTCCTCGAATAGACCAGCATCAATCAGGGCTTTGTATTTCTACGAATCATTTGACGTGTCTCAAGAAAACATATGCTTGTTCTTTATAACTTTTTAAAGATTTTTTAAAAAATAATCCCTTATCTACGTGTAGTTCATAACAGATTCTTTGTGATGCTATAAATTTCTTTTGACTTCATTTAAAAATTTTGAAGATTTCATGTCCGTGTTTTAACTTCTATGTTATTTAAATCATTGGATATCAAACACAAAATCTGTTAAATAATCCTCCCCTCAAGCCAGAAGTACTCTCTACTAGTTCCTCTTCCCTTGTTATTATTATTGTTATTATTATTATTATTATTATTATTATTATTATTATTATTATTATTATTATTATTATTATTACTAGGAATGCAATGGATGTACCCGATTGCAATGAAATGAGCTGAGCGAGCTTAAACTACGTAATCATTCCTGGCCATTATGCAATAATAAATGCCATTTTTAATTGTTGACAAAAAATCGCGTGAAAACTTTTTCCCCATGTTAAGTCTATGCAAGCGTTTTTCGGTGATTATTCCTCGATGGTACATCGGATTTTTGATTTCGACCTATGTTGTCACTCAGCACGACATACTCTATCAGCGTGCTAAGTTTGGTTGAGATCGGCCAAACGGTCTAGGAGGAGTTCGCGGACAACCAAACGGCTAACCCGAGTATAAGAGCTTCGCTTCGCTCAGCTCAATTATTATTATTATTTGGTCCGAAGACCAAAACTAGAATTTGGTCCGGTAATTTGGAACAGCGTTTCTAAAACTTTGATAAGCAAGATAGAATCTGTGCAAAAATGTTTTATTCGACTGCAATGTTTCAAGATGAAAATTAGCTACTACTCAGATAGCTATGAATATTGGAATGATTATTGCGGTCTGGAGGTCAGAGGCGGATCTATAAGGTAAAAACTGAGGGGGGGGGGGGGCAGCCAGAACTCAGACGCAAATAGGCATATAATGAGTTTACTTTAAACTTTCGAAAATATATAAATAAAGCTTAAATTATTTTTGTTCCTCAAAAACTGGGGGACCTAGGCTCCCCTGCTCCCGGCCCCGGGCTAGATCCATCACTGCTGGAGAGTATTACAAACAGAAGAAAAAATATCGACAGAGAATGCATCTGAAAAAGAAATTTGATAATGTTTATATCAATGAATACTGTTTACGAAACATAGGTTTTAAAGTACCCAATCATAGCATAAGAAATGGACAATTTTAGTTGCTCTAAATTCGAAATGTGAAATTAAAAAAAAAAAAAAAAAGATTAACATATTCTTAAGCACATATATTTAGACTTACTTATTAAAGAAGTGAAATTTTTATGAGATCTGACTGATAGTTTTAAAGCAATGACTTTTTGAAACATGCTATTCTTAGCTTTACGTTGTTTTAGATAGATAGAGAGCTTGACAATTTTTATAGCGTTGACAAGGAATTATTTCTGCTTAGTTGACTTTTATCTACATTGTGTTTTATATTAGTGGTTGTTTCCTCATTTATTATTATTATTACTATTATTATTTCATTGTATTGTAGTGTTCTGATGCAATGTCCTGTATTTTTGCCAAAAGCCATTCCCGACACTGAAATAATAATAATAATAATAATAATAATAATTATTATTATTATTATTATTATTATTATTATTATTATTATTATTATTATCTTAAAAATATTAAATTAGAGATACGACAGACAATTAAAAGTCGGTAGTCACCAGTGGCGTATTTACGATTTTGTTTCGGAGGGGGCTTTGCTAACTTTCGGGTGGGGGCTTTGCTTGAAAATGTGAAAATTCAGCAAGATATTTCATGTACTTTAACATAGTAAGTAAGATTTCGGGGGGCTTAAGCCCGGAAGCCTCCCCCCTAAATACGTTACTGGTAGTCACATATACGATACAGTACAAATAACGAGAAAAACTATAGGTCTTATAGATCTATAGTCAACGCCTTGCTTTTCTCACGTTACGTATATTGTAATGTCGTCAATCCTGCGGCGAGGACCACCAAAATTATGTATAATGACAATCGCAATATTTTATATGACGACACTTATACAAAGGCCCTCAGTCATATTTATATTTAGAACAAGCTACGAAAATCACATAAAACAGCTTATCTGGCATTTAATTTTCCTTCTTTTTATTGTGGCACACAATTACTAAAATAAATACACACTTTTAAAGATTATGTGTATATCCTCCTTTTTAAGATGGATCTGGAATTATAGGCTATCATTTATTTACAATTCGTTGTTATGACAACCTAAAGACAAAAACTCATCAAATCACCATCTCTACATAATAATCTTAGAATCAATTTGAAAATTCTTCTTCTTCTTCTTCGAACTGGTTAATGCCTATTTTCAAATCACACATTGCCCGGAAATATAAGAAAAGATATTTAAAAATTATACATGAAATACAAGATATCGTTACAATATGAGGTAGTTGTTAGATCCAAACTTGAGTTATATATATAGTGTCAGATCCAGGATATGATGAAGGGAAGGGCTAAACTATAGTTTGCCGCTTTATCCAGTGTAAAGCAGGATTGAAGTCCATTTTGTCCAGTGTATATCTATAGCCTCCCCTTGGATCCGCGCCTGTATATGTATATTTACATGTCTATGAATATTGCTTAAGAGTCTTCATCCCGGCGAAATTAAAATACCGCTAATTTTACAGTAATTATGTGATATCTTCAAATAGATAAAACATAATTGAAATATGGAACAAGAGCGCCCTAGACAATATTATTTTGCGTGAGGTACCGTTATCACAAGTCACCTAGTGGCTTTCCGTTTTCAGCTGTTTAGAAACGCGAAAATAAATGCCGATTTTCAAAATGGCTCGCAATCGAAAGCAGATAAGTGAGTCGTGATAACGGTATCTCATGTAAAATAATATTGTCTAGGACGCTCTTGTTCCACATTTCGATTATCTTTTATCTATTTGAAGATATCAGATAATTACTGTAAAATTAGCGGTATTTTAATTTCGCCGGGATGAAGACTCTTAAGTTGTTGGGAGCTTCAATCTCTACTGGAAAGAAGGAAATTTATTGATAAATCCTTTATTCAAATAGTATTAGAAAACAAATATAGTATCGAATGTTGCTGATCGCCATTGTTATTAAGTAGCTGCTTTAAGAAACTTTGAAAACATTTAACATTTTATGAATTCTCACAACGTGTTTTGTATATTCATTCGTGATATGTCTCAAATCAGCTTGAATGATATTTTAAATTAGTTTGTTTAGCATTTTTGTTTCTGATAACGATAGCTAATCATAACAAGGTGAGAACCTGAGGCTCAAATACAAAGCAAGTACTTTCCTTTCAAATTCTTCACTATTACAGAATTTAGTGGTCACTAGAAAGCAGCACTGGCAAATGAAGTTACTTCAGTGAATGTATTTTTATTTAATGTATACACGGTTATTCAAAATTCAAGTTATTTTTTACTTTTCTCACCTAAATAATTGTCAACATTTAATGTAACACAGAGAGCCTCACATATCTTTATTCGGGTATAATTACAATTCACACTTGTGTTTATGTTCCGAAGAAAAAACTCATCAGATGTACTTTTATCCATCACTACAATAAAATTCATACAGACAAGAATAATAAGTCAGATATTATCATATATTACAACCAAACAAAAAGAGGGTATTTCCGTCGATCAGATGGTCCACAACTATGCATGCAAGAGGAAAACAAATAGATGGCCTTTAGCTTGTGTTATGAATCTTCTGGGTGCTTTTGGAGTGACAGCATACGTCATTTGGATTAACATCCACCAAAACTGGAACCTAACTACCGCCGATCAAAGCCGTCAGTTTTTGATTTCAGTGCCAGAAGCATTTTATCAAATCTTAGATCAATCGACGGAGCATTATTGGCTTACATAATGATACAAAATTGGCTATGAAACTCTGCCGTAATTCACAGGAGTGCCCAGATATAAGTGGCAATCAAGAGGAGGGAAAGACGCATAGAAAGTGTCATGTGTGGGATCCGAAAATGTTAGGAATGTAGCGACAAACGTGCGATACTTGTAAGAAAAATATCTGCAAACAGCATAGCAAGATGCGTAGAATTTATGTACACTCATGTCCAAAATGATTGTCGCATATCTATAACTGTCTTCTTATAAGCATAAAATTGGATAAAGATTTTGCAGGGTACATTTAACACCGATCCTATGTGTATAATCGGGAAATGTATATTTGTGGTAAATATTATGTGAAAAGAATTATAAATATGAAAATTAGAATGAGTAAAACAAAATGTTGCTAAATGGACAAGAAAGTTTTATTTTCGTTTTATTGTTCTCATTTACTGCTCTTTTGACATGAAATTTGCCACATACATGTCTTTGCCGATTATAAACATATTAACAATATAAGAAATACCGGCTGAATTCGTTATCAAATTATATTCCTACAACAACATATTTATAGACATGCGACAATATTTTTGGACATGAGTGTACATTGTCAAAAGCAGTGAAACTTCTCTGTGAGCAGTAGCGTACGCAGAAATTTATTTCGGAGGGGTCCAAACTCAATATGAAAGTATTTTATATTAAACTTACTAAAATTGCACCTAAAATTAGGTTAAATTTACACCAAAATCGAAATTTCGAAGGGGGTCCGGACCCCTAGGACCCCCTTCTACGTACATCCCTGCCTGTGAGTGATTAACTTTAGGTACTTCTAAACCACATATACCAAAAACATGAAGACCACCAAAAACTTTATACATTATTTTGTGATGTATTGCTAACTTTATCATTTACAATTAAGAGTAAAATTTACTCAAAGAGACGTGTAAACACTATTTATAACAGAAGTAATCAGGAATAGAGTTATTAACAAGTATATACGCACAATTATAATAACCTGTAGGCATCAATGTCTACAAAAAATTATTATTATTATTATTATTATTATTATTATTATTATTATTATTATTATTATTATTATTAATAATAATAATAATAATAATAATAATAATAATAATAATAATAATAATAATAATAATAATAATAATAATAATAAAATACATATGAGTCTCATAGGTTCACCTTGTCTTGGTTCATTATAAAATTAGCTTGGCATTTCGAGGGTTAAAAATATAGGAATAAGAGTGATGAATTATAATATAAGGATTCCATTAACATTGGTTACACTAAATTTAAGATGCGAAATACTGAGAGGAGTGACAATTTAAAATGAACATGTGTTTTTAAAAAGTAACAGAGCGTTCGTCACATAGATTACTTCTGTTCCAACTTTTCACAAAAGATCGAACACTGCTAATCTTAATTTTATTGCCATTATGTGCCTTAAGTACAATATATCTTAACCAACGTTATTACAATAAAGTGACCAAGAGCTCTTGCCTGCTAGATGAGTAATTTTTTTTTAACAAGGTTGATTGATTCTCTTAAATGATAGATAAAACTATAATTTACATACTTCTGAAAATGATACATTATGAAATTGATTTCTTTTTAAATTTTAATCTTGCTGTATAAATCAGCTTGAACCTTGAAATTTGAATATTCTATTAACCTTCTGACAAAGGTCTTAACCTATTTAGTTCACAACTCCTATACGCATTGGGGCCGCGGTGGCTCAGTGGTAGAGCCTTCACCTCTGGTGCTTGGGGTCCCGGGTTCGATCCCAGCCCCCGCCAAGTGAAATTTGTGGTGGACAAACACCGCGTGCGTGGGTTTTCTCGGGGTTCTCCCGTTTCCTCCCACTTTCTTCATTCCACCATTTCATTCATTACTCATCATCACCGTCTCCTTTAGCCTAACCGGCATAATCGTGGGACGTAAAACTCAAAGATTTCATTTTTCCTATACGCATTATATACATACAATGTAAAATTTTCTGATCTGTTGTAAATGACTGTGTAATGGTTTTAACAAAGTAATATTATTCTTACCTATGAACTGTTCACAACACTAAAAACACAGTCACAACATTTTTTGATGTCTGTATAACAACATTTTTTTTTTTAACATTACAGGTCGTCATCACTAACTGGGCACTAATTTTTGGTATATGCTTTAAGATTAGTGTGGGTTTGGGTGGGCCAGATTCACGGAATCTCAACTTTTCCGTGGGAGAAATGAAAGTAAATCCCGAACAATTTAACCGTTTCTTTATTTATTATTTATTTTTATCTTTATTTTATTTTTATTTATTTATTTGCTTTGCATAGCATTCGGAGAAGAGACCTTTTAAAAAAGCAAGTACCCAATAACAATTCAATGGTGATGTACAAGACACGGATTGAATCAAAAACTCTTGTTCGCTGTGCACCATGTTGTCGTGTACCCCAAAGCCACAAAAAGTATGTTTCTGTGATAAGAGATGGTGTTGCTGCACAAGAAATAACTTCTACGAATATTGAATTATGTTATTCGCTGTCAGTCTGTTTGAAAATAATGACTATACGCAA
Source organism: Thermobia domestica (assembly GCF_964235325.1). NCBI lineage: Eukaryota > Metazoa > Arthropoda > Insecta > Zygentoma > Lepismatidae > Thermobia > Thermobia domestica. The sequence goes on along the minus strand of NC_137464.1, from coordinate 1,286,343 downwards.
CAATTGTCCCGTGCAGATTTTCGAATTGTTGAATCGTTCATTGTTGAGTTCAACTAATTGTTGCAGAGGAATTCAATGCATCTCCCGATATAATTTGTTCTAGGACTTGTTCTAGGAAATTCTGCCATTTAGTAGTGTGATGTAATCTATGGGTTCCAAAGTGACAATTTTTCGACATTTTGTTCTTTACATTGTTGCAGGCTTTTAATTGTTGCAGAGAAATCCAATGACTTTCCCGTCATCATTTGTTTCTTCTCACTTCAAACCTAAACTCACTTTTCGAACTTTTTTTAAAGATTTTTAGACGATTTTGGCAGAAAATCAACAGAAAAAGAGAAAGATACGGCCCCTAAGAATTCAGTGCTACGTACTGATATCTCAATTTTCGAAAAAAGTGGACAAGACTCGACTAGACTTGACTCGAATCGACTCTACTTGTTTATGATCGAATTCTGTATGTTGTAAATGTAGTAATGGTATAGAATGTGTCCGAGTTTATTGTACTGGCTCATTGGGTAATTACCATATAGTGATGAAAGATGTCAGGTTAATAAATAAATTATGATTGGAGAACTTAGCGAATAAGGAAATAAAGTTAGTTAATAGTTCTGACTCCATAAAAATAGGATATTTCTTTCGTATTTTTCGTCTATGCTTTTATCTATACTGGCTACTTCTGATTTAGTATAAAGTAATATTTTTGGCTAAAATTTGGTATAACTGATTTACAAAATTTTAATAATAGTCCTAATAATAATATTAATACGTGTACAATTTCTATGACACTGGTTTTGTTTACGTCTATTTTATTACATATTTCACTGCGAAGTGTTAGCCCTACAGTCAGTGACAAAACTAAGGGGGGAAACGGGGCTTGTGCCCCAGGCGCTGGATTGAGGGGTGCAAAACTGGGCAAATATTTATTTTTACTATAAGACAATGAAAGGAGTTTTAGCAAACTAAAGATCATTAAAAATTATCTCAAAAACTTAACAGGGCAACAATGACTCACCAACTTTAGAATCATATACCATGGAGCATAAGTTAGTTTGAAAGCTATGTTTTGAAGACATTGTAAAACCCTTTGCAACCAAAGAGAGCGCGAAGTTAAATCTTAGTTCCAGCTTTTTGTGTTTTTATTTAATTTACATCGATTTAAAAGATTAGTAGAATGTCCGTGTATAATACTCAAGACAATAGCTTGACTGTTTGTCATAATTAAATATTCTATTCTAAAGCAACAGATTACTGATTCAGTCTACACATATGCACATCCCTATATAATTTCAAAAAGATTGTGATTTTGCAGTTATTATGGTAAGACTATAAGAATCAAGGATGCTACTCTCAGATTATTTAGCAATCAAATACTAATTAGTTTGGTGTTTTATCTTGTACTAAAATTAAATTGTGTACTGCAATTTTGAAATCAAGAAATCCGTTACCACTTGAAGAAACAATGGAATAGGAAGATTACTGTATGGTGCCAATATCATGGTAGACGGGGAGCGTTCAGGTTTGGTTCATCAGAGGGGAGGGGGGGCTAAGACGAGTTCTTGCCCCGGGCGACAACTAGAATAGCTGCATCACTTCCTACGGTTTATAGAAGTGTTTCCCAATCTGCGGTCTGTGGATCCCCAGGAGTTGCAAGAGACCCAAACTGATGCGTGGGACAATCTTATCATGTTGTTCTCACCTAGAAACTTTGTAATGCACATTACCTAGGTTTCAGCTAACTGAGAAGAATAAATTTAGAAAAGCAAGATATAACAAAATTACCAAACTAAACTAGGAGATGCACTCTCATCACATTAATTGAATATTAAATATTTGATATTAGGTCTGAAATGATCATATTTTTCGAATAGTATTCTATGGTCATAATAACGGAATTAGTATTGTGAAACTGAATTTTAAAATTTTATTTGAATGGTATAAACCTGGTAAAATATACTTTTTAAAATCATTTTTGATTTCATATGAGACCACGAAGCATTAACAAACACTTTCATTTTTCTTGTCATTTTTTTCTGGGGTCTGGATATGGCTACTATTGGCAATAGAAACAAACATTGAAAAACAACCTTTAGAAGGAAGAAAAACACAATGTTTTATCAGAAAATGATATTCTTAGGAATACAAATTCCTTAACGACACTTTTAGGAATGATCAAAAAATGCATCAAAAGATTGCCATCTTGGCCAATAATCAGGGGCCACAAAATTTTTGAATGGCTCCTAAATCGTTTTTCTATGAAACTAAAATAATAACATAAATAAAAATGATTGATATTTAAAAATAGCAATTGATATTAAATTAACAATGATAGATACTAAAATAATAACAATTGGTACTTAAAATAATAATAATAATAGACGATACGATAATAGTAATTGATATTAAAATAATAAAGACTGATATCAAAATCATAATTATTTATATTGAAATAAGCATAATTGATAATAAAGTAATAATGATTATCATTAAAACAAGAATCATTCATATTAAAGTAATAATTGATATGAAAATTACAATGATTAATATTGAAATAACGATTGATATTAAAATAACAATAATTGGTGTTTAAATAATGAAGACAGATGTTTAAGTGATAAGACTGATGATTAAATAACAATAAATTAAAATTATAATGATAGATATTAAAATAGCAATGACTGATATTAAAATTATAATGATAGATATTAAAATAAAGACTGACATTAAAATTATAATGATAGATATTAAAATAACAAAGACTGATATTAAAATTATAATGATAGATATTAAAATAAGAATGACTGATATTAAAATTATAATGATAGATATTAAAATAGCAATGATTGATATTAAAGTTATAATGATAAATATTAAAACAGCAATGACTGATATTAAAATTATAATGATAGATATTAAAATAACAAAGACTGATATTAAAATTATAATGATAGATATTAAAATAGCAATGACTGATATTAAAATTATAATGATAGATATTAAAATAGCAATGATTGACATTAAAATTATAATGATAGATATTAAAATAGCAATGATTGATATTAAAATTATAATGATAAATATTAAAACAGCAATGACTGATATTAAAATTATAATGATAGATATTAAAATAACAAAGACTGATATTAAAATTATAATGATAGATATTAAAATAGCAATGACTGATATTAAAATTATAATGATAGATATTAAAATAACAAAGACTGACATTAAAATTATAATGATAGATATTAAAATAGCAATGATTGATATTAAAGTTATAATGATAAATATTAAAATAGCAATGATTGATATTAAAATTATAATGATAGATATTAAAATAGCAATGATTGATATTAAAATTATAATAATAGATATTAAAATAGCAATGATTGATATTAAAATTATAATAATAGATATTAAAATAACAATAACTGATATTAAAATTATAATGATAGATATTAAAATAGCAATGATTGATATTAAAGTTATAATGATAAATATTAAAATAGCAATGATTGATATTAAAATTATAATGATAGATATTAAAATAACAATGACAGATATTAAAATTATAATGATAGATATTAAAATAGCAATGATTGATATTAAAATTATAATAATAGATATCAAAATAGCAATGATTGATATTAAAATTATAATGATAGATATTAAAATAGCAATGACAGATATTAAGATTATAATGATTATTATTTATTTATAATAAATAATAATGATTGATTTGAAAATAACAGTAATTAATACTGAAAAAACAATTATTAATTTTTGAAAAGCTATGAGTGATAACAAAATAATAACGATTCATTGTAATTTTAGTAAAAATCTTACAGTGTTATATAAACACAACACTGTTACATAAACAATTTTTCATTTTATATCAAAAACGGTATAACTTTTCCTAATGAACAGAACATACATTTACACATAGAGGAGTTTGTAGCATTCTTTTTGATGTGCTAGAATGGGCAAAACATTTTTAAAAACATATATATTTGCCTGTCGTTCTTTCTTCTACCTGCTCACTCATGAAGATACGGATAAAATGAAATAAAGGATAGAAAATCATTGTAGAAGAAGATGAACAGAAGGGATTACGAGTTGATGCTAGAAAAGCTACATTCCTGATATGAAGAAGAAGGCACAAAAAGAAGGTTTGAAAGCTAACATGTCGCTTTTGGCTTATTCTCTTTTCACACAGTTCTTAGCCCTCCTAGGGCGACAACAGCAGGTGTATCCGGGGGGGTTTCAAGCTTACAACGGGCCTTCTCTACACATTTTCATATCAATAGAAAAATTCACCCCACCTTCTCTTTTTCCTCCGTGTCCGGTTACAGAGAAGAGCAGGTGGAGCCACCTGGTGGCGGAATTCTCAACTAACACCGGGCTCCTGGAGAAACAATGCATCTAAGATCTATGACCTCTGACCTGTGTCGATTCCGGCAGGTGGGATGGCTTGGGAGCTACTTCAAATTGGGTATATATTTTTTGTTTATCTCCAGTGTTTTTTTTTATCTTATTCGTACGAAAAGCAAAGTAACAGAGTCGTTATAGAGTGGTGCCTGCATCTCAGTAACATAATCATAGTGACTTGCTGTTTTCTTCTTACTTTTCATTGGACACTAATTACTATGCAATTAGTCTTTGGACACGGCAGAATAATCTATAATTTTTATCCAAAAAAGTAGTGAACAAATTAACCACGTCACTGACTTTCACTTTGCGATTTTTCTGATAGTCTTTGAAGTTTTACAAAGTCGACAAAAAATAAGTTGAAACATCTTGAATAAAGGCGAAGGATGCATGAGGTGATGTATCCCCCAGGTTCCCCTAGGCCACATTGAACGGGAGTTGAGCGATAAAAGCAAATGCAGCCTCCACCAAGCATCAAACTCGGGCAACGCCTCGTCGAATATATCATCCCTGCTATACCTAAACCAGTTAACAGTTTCTAAAATGTTTGAAAACTGAACAATTTTGTAGGGAGCGAGGTGGTTCAATGGTAAAGCGCTTACCTCAGGTGGAGTCCCTGCTTCGGTCCCCGGTCAAGTAAGTTTGTGGTGGACAACATCTTGCTCTTGGATTTTCTCGGGGTACTCCCTTTCCTTCCACTTTCTCATTCCACCAATTCTTCCATCATCATTCACTTACCTCAATCACTTGGATTCGTCTCATTTAGCCTAGCAGATACAATCGTAAGACGTTAAACTTTACAAAAATCATTTTAAAGCAATTTTATAAAAGAAATATTCGTTTTAAATGGTGTTGCCACGAGACGAGAAGTACAAATTTGAAATTCGAGCCAAGACAAGAAATATTACAGTTTTTGTCTTATTTCCGAGACGCGAAATTTTTCCTAGTCTTGTGAGCCACACTAGCTCACCTTAGTCTGAGATCTCAAATGCTGTTTTAGGTTAGATGATTCATAATTTAAAAACTATAAATTATAAAGAAAGAGATGATACCAAGAAAGTTTATATGAACATTTAATCATACAGAAGTCATTTCACAATATAGTCAACAATAAATATGGTTTGAATGTTGTTATTTCACACTGTTCATGTACCTCTCGTGACACGGAAGAATTCTGATAATATCTGGATGAAATTAAGAAAAAAAAATCAAGACATACATTTTGTACAGTCAGCGACAAAACTACTTTTTCCGTTTGATGAAATTAGTTTCGTAAATAACTTCAGAATGGAAGGAAAATTTGAGTACAGTTTTCAGTAAATTAAAAAAAAATAGAATTTTCTGTACGTTCCAGCTATATCATCGTTATTCCCAATACAAAATATACCAAACTGAAAGAACTTTTGTAGCTGATTGTACATACATTTAAAAACCGAAACGAAAAGAACAATTTCAAGAGAAGATGAGAAAAGCTTTAAAGACGGAAGTTTAACAAAATTTTACGAGACTCGTCTCGTCTCGTCTCGCCTCGTGTCATGGGCAACGCTAGTTTCAAACACAGACTATCCGAGCTGAAAGAATATTGGGAAACAATAGGGATGCGCACGAGACAACATTTGAGGCTTTCTCGTCTTGAAAATGTGCTATAAAAGTGATGTCTCGACTCGAAAAATGTATTCTTCTCTATTGGAAAAGCTGTGTCTCGACTCGAATTTTTTCAGGAAAATTCTGTCTCGACTCGTCTCGTGCGCATCCCTAGGAATCAAAGCCATTTTGTTTTTCGGGGGCAGGGAGGAATAATGTTTTAGAAGAATTTTGGGGGTATGTATCTTGGAGCATGAGATGATTTGTCACCTTTGTATTTTATTTGTACTAACGTAAACGTATTTATTAATTTATTAAAATACTTTCTGCGATGTGTTTATCCTAGAATTCGTATTAACAACAGCGAAATGGCGAAGAAACTAGAACAAAGTACTCACAGATTTATTTTTAACGGTATTACCCTAACATTCGTCTGGCAAAACTGACGAAATATAATTGAAAAACTTGAATCAAAACGGCCGGCCCCAGAGATTGAGGCCAGAACCTTTCGATTGTGAAGCTAGAACTCGAACCACTACCTTACTCAAGTTTAACTGACGAGATTGAAGAACGTAATACAGTCTGAAACTTCACAATGTTCACATTACTAGTGCAGTACGAATGCTTTTGATGCTCAAAGTCCTGGGTTCGATCCCAAATGAAAGCACTGATCACTCTAAAGTGGTTCAGATATCCATTTAAAATGAAAGTCTGATCCTTAATAACCTCCTTACTGACCAGGACGTAAACAGAAATTAATAAATTAATAAATTTTACGAATGTGACTTCCTTCAAGAACCGCCACTGGTTAGGACCAAGTTGTATTGTTGTGAATGTTATTGGTTGATTGATTTCCACCTACGTACTTTTGTCAGCATGAAGGCCATCCAGGACAAGATCTACAGTTGCAAGTATAATCTGAACCGCTATGATGCAGTAGAGTATCTAGCCCGGGGCCGGAGGTCCTAGGCCACCGTTTTTTTTTTTTTTTTTTTTTTTGAGTGACACAAATTTAAGCTATTGTTTATATATTTTTGAAGGTTTATAGTAAACTCATGATATACCTTTCACAGTTTGGGTTCTGGCTGCCCCCTAGATTTAGCCTTCTAGATCCACCACTTCTATGATGAGTTCGATTTTCTCTAACCTGGAATCGAACCCTGGATATCATGCACCAAAGTCAAGTACGCTATCCACTAGAGCACTATAAAGTGCATGAGTGATGTTATAGGTGAATAAGGAAGGAAAAATAGGAAGAGATAGAAGGTGGTTGAAATTCATGTGTGGTGCCCTATTAAATAGAAATGAAATCAAATAAAATATTTCAGTTTATCGTCACACGATTACGCCCTTTTACGCTAAGGGAGACGGATGGTTAAGGCAACTGAATGATTATGAAAGAATTGGTGGAATGAGAAAATGGGAGGAAATGGAAAAATGAAATGAAATCTTTAAGTTTTATGTCCCACGGTTATGCCGGTTAGGCTAAAGGAGACGGTTATGATGAGAGATTAGTGAAGTGGTAGAATGAAGAAAGTGGGAGGAAACGGGAGAGCACGGTGTTTGTCCACCACAAAGTCCACACGGCGCGAGCTGGGATCGAACCAAGGGAACCCAAGCAGCGGAGGTGAACGCTCTACCACTAAGCCACCGCGCCCCCAGGGCAGGAAATGGGTTTGCCTCAAGGAAACCCATGGACACATGATATTGTCCACCACAAATTTACTTTCCTGGGTATCGAACCAGGGACCCACTCACCGGAGGTAAGCACTGTAGATATTAAATAGAGATAATTAGTATGTGAAGGTGAATATATTGGCTGAGTACTATGGGGAGGAGAGATTATTAATAACAGCGACGTTTCTGCAATATTTCATGTATGTAGAATAAAGTTATAATGAAGAGTTGATTTGTAAAGCTTGGTGAAAGAGACAGACATTGAGTATAACCATGGAGTGTGAGTAGAAGTGATTGATTTCACAGGAGCCTCTGTCTGCTTTTCTTTCCCCGGTGAATGAAATATAAACCTCTGCCAATCGAGAGTCTTCTGTTTAGCGAACGAGCTCTCTGCGTGACATATATAGGCTATGGACGGACGTTGTTGTTGATCTGTTACGCAGACGATTTTTTTTTTTTCAACGATGTCGTCAGATTCTCATACGTCATTTTTTCTTCTTATTCCGACTTTGAGCCGATTGATGATGCAGCTGTCAGAATGCATGTTCCTCCAAAGACCTCCCAGAGTGCCCCTCTTGGAGGGTCAGGGGCTGTCTTCGGCCAATCTTGATGAAGTCTTTGTCCTGTCTACAAACAGCTGTGATCCATTAATCAAATATTGTTGGCGCTGTGGCAACGCGATTCTTTTCCGAACTTAAAAGTTTCAGTGTCTATCAACAACTTCTATTTTTCCCTTTTGAAGACAGGAAGGTGCTCACTCTTTGGTTCGTCTTTTAAAGAAATCAAGATTTAGGGGTAAAAGATTACAAATGTATCAAGATAAAGTTCTTTTGATAAGCCGTCCTTTACACGTGAAATTTCAGACGAGTCTCGGACTGATAACACATTATTAAGAGTCTTCATACCGGCGAAATTAAATACCGCTAATTTTACAGTAATTATGTGATATCTTCAAATAGATAAAAGATAATTGAAATATGGAACAAGAGCGCCCTAGACAATATTATTTTGCATGAGGTACCGTTACCACAAGTCACCTAGTGGCTTTCCGTTTTCAGCCGTTTAGAAACGCGAAAATAAATGCCGATTTTCAAAATGGCTCGAAAGCAGATAAGTGAGTCGTGATAACGGTTTCACATGTAAAATAATATTGTCTAGGGCACTCTTGTTCCACATTTCGATTATCTTTTATCTATTTGAAGATATCACATAATTACTGTAAAATTAGCGGTATTTTAATATCGCCGGGATGAAGACTTTTAACTATACAATACTTGTACACTATAACACTAAACTTGTTAAAATTCCTAATTCTCAGGAAAAAAGAAAACTTACTTTGCTAACCAGGACTGGTTCTACCATATATAGAACACGTGCATTTGCACGGAGCGGCAATTTTCGAGGGGCTGCAAGATGTGACTTATTATTATTATTATTATTATTATTATTATTATTATTATTATTATTATTATTATTATTATTATTATTATTATTATTATTATTATTATTATTATTATTATTATTATTTAGTATTCTGCGTTTTGGCAAGTCCTGGGACTAGTGAGGTTCTTCTTTTTTCTTATTTGTTTTCTTCTCAATTTTCTGTTTGGACCTGAAAAGGTTTCTTCCATGTTTCTTGATTTTCAGCTTCCTCTTTTAACTCCCAATATTTTCTTCTATTTTCCAAATCATCGATCACTTGTGTTCTTCTTCTTCCTATTCGTCGCTTTCCTTCCATCTTTCCTTGTATGGCGGTATGAAGAATACAATTTTTACGCAAGATGTGTCCAATCCAATTGATTTTCCTAGGAAGGTTGGTGGCTAGAAGCATCCTCTTCTTTCCTATCCGTTTTAAAACGTCTTCATTTGTTACTCTTTCTGTCCATTTTTTTCTTCTCCATCTTCCTCCAGCACTACATTTCGAAGCTCTCCAAATTATTTCTTCTCTAACTTCCGTAATGTCCAAGTCTCTGAACCATAAAGTCCAATGCTCCAAACATAGCACTTGATCAATTTCTTCCTTAGTCCAAAATGAAGACTTCTAGTTAAGAGTAATCATTTCATGTTGAGTGCATCTTTGGTTATGACAATTCTTGACCTGATTGGTCTCTTTGGTGCAGTACGAGTCTTTCGTCAAAATACTTCCCAGATATTTGAAATGGTCAATGTCTTCAAGTACTCATGGTTCTACTCTGATCGGTAAGGGCGTGACTTAACTATATCATTCGAAATAAATATTTCTTGTTGGAAACAGAATTCAGGATACTGGTAGTTAAATTTAAATTTATTAAGCTGCCCTTGTATTTGAACACTACATTCATAAATCATGTTTAGGTCGCATTAGTTTAAGATTACAGGTTGTGATGTAAACTTTCCGATTCATAATAACATACTCCACTTATTGCTACATCGTTGTTTAGCTTGTGAAATTTTTTGTAATAAATATTGTCTGAAAAAGTTTCATGAAGTGAAAATCTAACGATTCTTCATTTCTCCAAAAATGCTTCAAAAACTTCAATGTATTCTTCCGCCAGAATTCATCTTTGATCTCACAGAATCATATTGCGTTAATACGCGTAAGACGTTTTCTTATAGCTTTAAACACAGTAAAATCAAAGCATTTCTTTTTATTTTCTGTTACAAAAATAATCTTGATAAGGAACTGGAACTTTTATGTCCTATATAGATGTTTCATTACATAGGCAGACATATATTTGAAGAAATAGTGGAATTTTCTGTTTTAGAAATAATTGGTAAATTCACAAAGGTTTCTTTTAGCTTTCTTGTTACATTTTTTTTTTTTTTTTTTTTTTTTTTTTTTTTTTGCTTCAAAACGATAGTAAGACTATTCATGGCTTTGGATTGATTGTTTTAACAAAAGAGACACTGACCAAAGCTTAAAACCCACTTTATTTTAAATTATAATTTGTAACAAAACGATGAAAATTTTCCGACTTATAAAACCTTTTTCAATTTTTCCATACACGACAGAAAATTTTTCGATTCATGAAAAATTGTTTCACTTGTTACTACATAGTACCGCAAATTTCCTGAGCCATGAACATTTTCAGATCCTTTAAGCGATCTTTTACTTTTTAACATTTCTATACATGAAGTAAATCAATTTTATGATTACTGAGGAATTGTTATTTGATCGCTGATATTTGTTTAGAACGGAAAATTTCCCGAAAAAATATAGGGGTAAATTTTCCGGAAAATTTTCCACCTGACATCACATGGACAGTAGCAAATGGTCATACAAACCCTAGCATGAATTGCTTGATTGTTGTCAAATACAAGAACTCAAGTTCCATTTAGTTAGTTATCACAATTTTGATATGAAAACTATAGTCTTGTCTTTCTCACAGCCAAGATCCTTATCACTAAAGCTGGAAACAGTTTTTTTTTTTTTAAATTAACATGTGTAGAAGGAAAAGCAAGAATTGCGAACAGATAAAAGAGCTAGTTCCACTGGAATTGCGAATAGATATATTGAGATTGAAGCTTGATCTTGAATTCCATAAAAAGAATTACCATCTTTCCTCCATAGGTGTGTTTGCGTTATCTTTCACTAACATAATAGATTTTTATTTAAAGAAAAATAACGGATACAACGAGATTGTATTTATAGTGTTTAAGCATTTCTGTTTATAGTGTTTGAGTGCGAGCAGGCCTGTAGCCAGCCCAAATACTTAGGGGGGGGGGGGGGCGACCCAACCATATGATAGTTCATCACCATATTATAGTTCTTTTGCAAGCCTACTGTAAAACTTTTAAGGGGCCAGCAAAAATTTAGGGGGGCGGCCCCCTACACCCCCGGAAACGGGCCTGAGTGTGAGTGCAGTTTCCCTCACCTTCGTTGCTCATGATACGGTAGCACACCGATACTTAAAATTGTGGCTTTTAAGATTTGTTCTTTCTGGTGAAGGGGAGGGGGACAGGAAATGATGCCATTGCACGGGACAGCAAATTGCATGGTGCCAACTTTGTTGCTAAACTAAATCAAACTGTTTTGTAGAAGCGGGTAGCCTCAGTGCTAGCCGGTGTCACTAGCGGAGTGGTTTCGGAAGTTTGGCTTCGGATCACGAGGTGCAATTCGGGGGTTCGAATCTCTCTGAAGAAGACGGGTGTTTTCACCTCTCCCCAATATTTCTGTGTTTGTGTCCCTGCCGTATTGAATTAAATAAAATGTTGAAAAAATGTGACCATGGAGAGTAGTACAACGCTAGGCGTCGAGCATTTAAAAAGTAAAAAAAAAATAATAATAATAATAATAATAATAATAATAATAATAATAATAATAATAATAATAATAATAATAATAATAATAATAATAATAATAATAATAATAATAGCTCTTGTGCGAGACGTTTCTGGTTCAATCGTAGATCATGTAAGTTTGTGACGGACAACTACGCGCAGTGAATTTTCTCGTGATTCTCCCGTTCCCTACTACATTGTTATCCTATCAATTCTTTCACTAATCGTCCGTCTCTCTTAGCGTAAAGAAGACAACTATAACTAGAGATGTAAACTGAAATATTTCTTTTTCTTTTTCTTTTTTTTTTTTTTTGTTTTGTATTCTAGAATTTTCATTACTAAAATTACAACAAATTCCCGACACTCATGTCCAAAATCATTGTCGAATGTCTATAAATATGTTGTTATAGGAATATGATTTGACAACGAATTCACCCTTTACTTCGTGTCAAAAGAGCAGTAAATAAGAACAATAAAACGAAAATAAAACTTTCTTGTCCATTTAGCAACATTTTGTTTTACTCATTCTAATTTTTGTATTCATAATTCTTTTCCTATGAAATTTACCACAAATATACATTTACCGATTATACACATAGTATCCATATTAAAACTACCCTGCAAAATCATTATCAAAATTATATTTCTATAACAACATATTTATAGATATGCGACAATGATTTTGGACAGGAGTATAGCTTCAAAATACTATCACTTTTACTCAGAGCTGGATTAACGCACCTGGAGGCCCGGGGCTAGAAAAAATATGTGGCTCCTGTTCACATTTCTGTGAAAGTACAGTAGGAAAGTTATGTAAATATGTTTCATATTTTTGGTCATATTTTATTTTGTGATGATAAGAGTATTTTGTATGATACTTTTTAGACAGCCAGTTGAGATTTTGATCAGAGTGGAGGCACCCATTTATCCTGAAGTCCGGGGCTACAGCCCCCTCCTAAGCGCCCTTAATCCGGTCCTGCTATTACTACGAACATTTTTTTTTTAAACATACAAAATTTTAATATTACATACATTTTAATGTTGGTTTAAATGAATTTCAAAGTATATGTATTGGTTCATACTTTTATGAACGAATACATAGATTTTCTTCACATGTATTTTTATTTTCGGATATTTGGTGATCCGAATTGTTTAGTGTGGATCATTGGAATTATAGTGTATTTTCAATAAGGCATAGGATCCCATGTAGCGTAGACCAACGCTCTTGCATTTATTGCGAGCGGTCCGAGATAGCTTGATTTCCGATGGAGACATTCGATCGATAAAATGTAAAAGCTTGTTCAGGTCAGTAGATATGGGACAACTAGTACACTAACCTTGAATTTGCTTAGTGTACTTTTCTGACATGGTAGCACTTGGTAATACACAGTTGGTTGACAGTTTAAAAAAATGGATACACCCTTTTTTTCCGCATACTAATGACACATAATGTATGCAGGTGCGGCCGGAGGTAACATGACACATAATAAATTGGTTTCCGGTTAAAAGAAATGTTAATTGGACAAGCAGAATACAGAAAAAACCTTTCGGAAATAAAATATGCAGATCACACACGTAGAACAAGGTAATTCATTAATATGCAGCACATGTAACGCGGCAGCTGCTGCTGGTCGTTGGTATGAGTGAAAGAAAGCAGTGGAAACTTCCAGATCTTTTTTCTAAGCTTATTATTGTTGGAATAGAGGAAAGAACACTCTCGAAACTTCTGGAAAGATTTCTTGTATTATACTTGTTTATTTTTATATGGAAAAGGGACATATTGTAATTGTCTGGAGTATAAGGGGGACGGAACTCTTTGGTTTTAATCGGGAATTGATTGCGGATTTTCCGGCATTGAAAAATGATATGACTCGGTGTACTTTTATGGAATTATAACTTGACTAAGATATAGTATAATGTAATATGTAGGGAATTAACATTAATGATTGCACTGGGACTCGAATTAGTATTCTCCCACTTGGAGAACCGTACGCTAAATATTTTGCTTGCAGTGCGAACTTGTTACTTATACATAACTATGAATTGTGTATGACATAACAGGTATATATAAATTATATTGTACAGAAAGTTAGCAGAATCCGCTTCCGGGAATCGAATTACTATTCTCCCACGTGGAGAACCGTACGCTAAATATTTTTGCTTGCAGTGCGAACTTGTTACTTATACATAGCTATGAATTGTGTAAGACATAACAGGTATATATAAATTATATTGTACAGAAAGTTAGCAGAATGCGCCCCGGGAATCGAACCAGGGCTATCCCACGTGGAGAACCGTATGCTAATTTTTATGTTTGCAGTGTGAACTTGTTACTTATACATAGCTACGAATTGTGTATGACATAACAGGTATATATAAATTATATTGTATAGAAAGTTAGCAGAATGCGCCCCCGGGAATCGAACCAGAGCTTTTCCACGTGAAAAGCCGTACGACAAACATTTTGCTTAGCAGATGTTGTTACTTATATGTAGCTATGAATTGTGTAAGACGTATAACTGGTATTTAGAAAGTATATGGTAAGAATTATTATTATTATTGTTGTAAACTGTTGTGTTTTGTTTCATAAACGCTAGTGTAACAATGAGGTTATATGGCGACAGAACGTTTAACGTTACCGCAGATTGAACTTAAGGGTTTTTCATGTTGAAAGCTAAGGCAATAAAAAGAGACCCGAGATTGTTTGAACATATTACCCAGGATGAAATGTAGTAGTGAAGTTAAAAGGGAAACTTTATACTTATATTTTGTAATTGGAAATCGTAATACAGCAAATAATTAATTTTTAATTCTTTTATTGTTTTTAGGTGGTGAAGGAAATAAAAAATTTTAATAGAAACACTGGAGAACAAACCTTATTTTCCTGAATTGTTTGTTGCGGAGTTTTTTTTAGTGAAAAGGAGTTATAGATTGGTTTTAAAATATGGATTTATTGACACCGTTGGATCTTAGTTGTATGAAATATCGAAAATATTGGATAATGTGTGATATGAATATTGAATACTGAAATATCGACATAAAAGTTATTATAAGTGTTACATTCAACGAATATACTGGCTAGACTAAAGGAGACGGTGATGATGAGAAATAAATGAATATGGTGGAATGAAGAAAGTGGGAAGAAGCAGGAGAACCACGACAAAAACCCACGCACATAGTGTTTGTGCACCAAAAAGCTAACTTGAAACAAGCTGGGATTGAATTAAGGACCCCATGCACCAGAGGTGAACACTGTATTGCGTACCCACCATAGCTTTTTCTATGTATTATATTTGGATGGATAAAAGTACGCATGTATAAGTTGGTGGAACGAGAATGTAGGTGGAAACGGGAGAACTTCACACACAATGTTTAAACTAGAAAATACACTTTGATTGAGGGAAAGCATTTTGTTTTAGAAGTGACTTTTTTATGATCAGCGCTATTTAATGTTTATGAACGAGGAAAGAAACTGTAGCAGTTATTGGAGAATTATACTTTTGAAACTCTTTATACAAAATTATGTGTTTATATAACTTCATACATACTAGTAAAGAAGATATATGATGTACATTAAGGACGATTTTGACATTATTTAAACAGTGTAGGTAACGACTCTTAAGGCAATACAAGAGACGGACAATTACTTGACAGCGCAGATTAGTTTTATATGCAGATGGAAACAATTGCTTTAAATAAGAGATAGCACTTTGAACGTATAGTTTGGTTAAAAGTGCTTTACTTTAGAACTCATAACATTAAGTACAAGGTAACCAACACCATTGGCGATAACTATTAGCAGGACTGTGAGCGATGGGAATTAGCGTGTTGGAGAGACAGATACATTTTGCTTACATAATAATAATGAGTATGAATATTTGACTTTGGCACCTAGAAGATTATGCAACCGACAAGTTAAAAATGTTTTGAGGATTGCATATAATATTTACACACAGTCTGATACGATTTTGTATTTTACTTGAAGTATGATGAATGTTTGTTTGAACTAAAAGGGTATTTTATTTATAGATCTTGTTTGTAACTTAGAAAAAACAAGAAAATATTCTTGTAATGGTGTTACGACCGCCAGAAACGAAATAATAGCTAACATGTCCTTTTTACAGTTGAAATAGATATCTGTCAATTTAAACTTTAATAAAAATTATTCTGAATTTCAAGAATTTTAAACTTTGTTGTAATTGTTACAAAATGCATAAGAAAATAGTATTTTAATGTTTTAGTTGTCTGCTTATACAGAGCAGATATATTTGTGAGTGAATACATGACATACAGTTATAACATATCAGAAGTGATGTACTCCCGAAATTAGATCTTCCTAAACCTTAAAGAGATTATATTGTGCAGTTTTCACTTATTGAGTTAAATTTGATAATTTAAGACGAACTGTGGTTTTGCTTTTTACCCACTGCACTTGTATTGGATTGAAATACTGAACTTACTATATCTGGATTTTTAGTTACTGTTTTACTGTTTTACTGGTTCTGTATGGTTGCGAAACATGGTCACTTACTCTGAGGGAATAACATAGACTGAAAGTATTTGAGAACAGGATCCTGAGAAGAATATTCGGACCCAAGAGGAACGGGAATGAGGAATTGCGGGAACTTTATAACGAGGAACTACATAGTTTATACGGTTTACCCAACATTGTTAGAGTCGTCAAGTGTAGGAGGCTTAGGGGGCAGGTCATGTAGCTAGAATGGAAGAAAGTAGAAACGCTTTCAAAGTCTTGACTGGAAGACCCATAGGAAAACGACCATTAGGAAGACGTAGGCGCAGATGGGAGGATAATATTAAGATGGATCTCGCAGAGATAGGAATAAAAAGTAGAAACTGCATGCAATTAGCTAAGGATAGAAATCAGTGGAGAGCTTTTGTGAACGCGGCACTGAACCTGCGGGTTCCATAGGCGATAGAGTTAGTTAGTTTACTGGTTTTATGAATGATTTGGGAGGGCTGTTGTTTAAATTGGAATTTGAACCATTACTATTGCTTGTAACGAGAAACTATACATATCTATTGGGAAGTGTGGACTTTCTTTTACGCAGATGAGAAATAGCCTGTGTGTAAGACAGCAATACGAAAACGAATATTTGCACAACGAATTGAATTACTATTGCTTACAACAAGATTTATTTTAACTGTACCTGGGACTTTTGATTGATAAGTAAATTAGTAAATTATATTTTATGCGGTGTTGAGATTTATTTGTATTAGGTTATCGACTACTGTTTGGATTATTTTTAATTTATGTTTTATATAACAACAAGGTTATAAAGAACAACATAACAGTAATATGGGTTTTGAACCACAATAGGGATAAATTTAATGCAGTTGCTGTGTTCATGAACTGTTATGGAACATTAATCACTTAGTATATAGCATTTTTATATTATTGTAACTGCAAGAGAACTGTATTATAAGACTACCTAACACATGTAAATAATAGTTAGAGCTAAAATACTGAGTTACTGGCAACTGATTTGTCAGTGAGAGTAATGTATTTTAAAGAAATAAACTGATATTAGAAAAAATAATCTTAGTTGTTTGTATGCTATATGAAGAAACTAGTGTTTAAGAAACAGTGCATTAAAAGAAAAAATAATTGTTTTCGAAGAATATGGTAGGAAACTGAAAATATTTAATACTTTGTTTTAGATTTTAAAGACATTACCAACGTAAGTAAATGATGAACTATTGTCGATTGAACGGGAATCACTGAGGTTGATACCTTGTGTTTAGTTTATGATATGAAGACTTTAACATTCTTGTTTACAGTTACTTTTAAATGAAAACAACATATAATCTTGTATGCAGAATGGATTGAATTAAGGGCATACTTACGCGAGGGATTCATTGGATGCGGACCACATTTAAAACTTTATAACCCAACAAACATTTCAACACTTTGTTAAGAGAATTATGGTTGCAGTAGGAGAGAAATGTGTGATATACTGTAGAAAACTCGATGTTACAGTACCCTTGTACTCTTTATGTCTTATAAAAAGAAGTTAGTGTACTCTTTTGCTGAGGACAATATTGTAAAATTACGTGTCGTTTAATTGCAACTAGAATAATGTTACTTTAATAATGCTTAAACGCAGTCACTGTTAGTGCAGAATCCACCCTCCAACAATTTTCAGGATGTGCAGACCCTTACTTGGTATATTATTTTAAAAAGAATAAACATTGTACGGTAACCTCTTGAAACTTGTAGACCCACAGTGAAGTATAGTCGGATATGGGGGAGAGCGCGGTGACTTAGTGGTAGAAGAGATTTTGATGTTTGTGATTTAAAAACCGAGCAAGTGAACTTTGTGGTGGACAACATTTCTTTTCTCCTGGTACTTCCCATTTCCTACATTTATTTATTGGCTTAAATAGCTTATCCGATCTTTCTCTCTTGTAATAGAATCATTGCAAGGCTATGATCATACCTTATAATTATTATTAAATAATCCTTATTGAAGGTTTAATTTACTTCATGATTTCTTTGGAACAATGCAATTTTTTTGCTTGAGATGGATTGTTTTCTCAGGGAGGAAATGTTAGAATCATGAGAACTTGCTTACATGCTGTGTGCCAAACATAATAAGCCCTTGGCGGGCTAAGATCGAACCATGGACCCATCACGCGCCAGAGGTGAACGATTTGAAGGCGATGAAGAATATTTTATAATCACACAGTAGTATTAATAATTGTTTGAGATTCTTAGTATACTATGTGATACACAGGTTACACGAATTTTATTTTGTTCTTTTGAACTAATGTTTAAGAGGACCAGAAGGATAGATTTCAAGAACCACCTATGGTTCAAGGATTACAGTTTTAATTTTACAGCTTTATACACATGCATTCAAAATTATATGGCCATTAGATGGTTGTATAAGATTCTTGTTGGACTTGATTTGATTTGAGTTTAACGTCTCTTTTCATCAGCGGAGCTATATGAGACGTGGACCTATTGATTAACGTGGAATCCGAACCACATGAGCTCCCGCCGGGAATCGAACCTGGGTAGACTTTTGTTGGAATAAATGTTTTCGCTGGAACCTTTTTTAAAATTTAATGTAAAACTTTAAACATAATGAAGAAAATAAGAACATACTGAGGTGAAATAAACTTGAAAACTTCCACCGTGCAAAAGAATTAAGGAAAACAGCCTCTGTTTTCAAGCTGAGACTATCCATGGTTGAGATTGACCACCAAATATAACGATTATTTCTCTCAGATGATGAGTTTGTATGCTTATGCCAGTAGCTAAAACTGGAAAAGTGAACCAGGTAGTGTTTGCAAAATGTATCTCCTCACGTCCAAGTCTATCAATTCGCTGACGACACAGCATTTCTAACAACGGCTCGTACTATCCAACGTATCAACAGACTAATGCAGCCAGCCATCAACACATTTGTCCACTGGTGTGACTTAATCTCAGAACATGTGCAATTGTGATGGACAAAAATTCCATGGGTAGTGGGGCTGGTGGACAACAACAACTTCACGAAACATCTGTTGGTATTAAAATTAACGATACATGAACTTTCAAAAGACGAAATGTTTCTTTATCTGGACTGTTAATACTTTTTTTGAAATTTCATCGGAACAAGCATTCAACTTAAACTATAATAAACGAACGAACTATCTAGTTGCATTATAGGAGGGCGATACAGGTGCGGATGAAAAGTTTATGTATTGATTTTGAATACGAGTTGTGTGCGAGTAATTCAATTTTATTTAACTTTTAATATTAGAGATTATTTTATACGACCATTTAATATTTTATTATTTCTTATATATATTCGCTTTCATCATTTGTCCATTGTAATGCTAGTAGAAAAAAATGTTTAATTAAGAACATGAACACGAAAACCTACAAGAAAAATATTAGACAACATTCATAATTATCACTGTACGGAATACTTCTTTAAATGGAAACAGTTTGATCCATTGGTAGAGTGCACCCATCTGGCACGAAGATCCCTAGTTCAATCCCAAGACCGTGACAATTTGTGATGGACAACACCCTGTGGATATTCTCGGGCCTCTACATTTCCTACCACTTTCTTCATATTCAACATTTTTACAATCATTAACCATTCAACGTTGCCTACTTGTAAAATGTCTCGAGTAGATGAGTATATAAGACTCATGCCAGAACAAAATGTTTTCTCTTTGCTCTCAAGCCAGAAAAAAAGCAGAAACTCATATCTACTTGCCAGAAAAAGTGTTTTCGATTTGCTCTCAAGCCAGAAAAGAAGAAACTCGTATCCACGAAACTTGTGAAATTTGGCGAGTAGCAACTCGAGAAATTTCACTTCGAGTACTTCACTTGTACAATGTTTATTCTTTTTAAAATCATATACCAAGTAAGGGTCTGCACATCCTGAAAATTGTTGGAGGGTGGATTCTGCACTAACAGTGACTGCGTTTAAGCATTATTAAAGTAACATTATTCTAGTTGCAATTAAACGACACGTAATTTTACAATATTGTCCTCAGCAAAAGAGTACACTAACTTCTTTTTATAAGACATAAAGAGTACAAGGGTACTGTAACATCGAGTTTTCTACAGTATATCACACATTTCTCTCCTACTGCAACCATAATTCTCTTAACAAAGTGTTGAAATGTTTGTTGGGTTATAAAGTTTTAAATGTGGTCCGCATCCAATGAATCCCTCGCGTAAGTATGCCCTTAATTCAATCCATTCTGCATACAAGATTATATGTTGTTTTCATTTAAAAGTAACTGTAAACAAGAATGTTAAAGTCTTCATATCATAAACTAAACACAAGGTATCAACCTCAGTGATTCCCGTTCAATCGACAATAGTTCATCATTTACTTACGTTGGTAATGTCTCTAAAATCTAAAACAAAGTATTAAATATTTTCAGTTTCCTACCATATTCTTCGAAAACAATTATTTTTTCTTTTAATGCACTGTTTCTTAAACACTAGTTTCTTCATATAGCATACAAACAACTAAGATTATTTTTTCTAATATCAGTTTATTTCTTTAAAATACATTACTCTCACTGACAAATCAGTTGCCAGTAACTCAGTATTTTAGCTCTAACTATTATTTACATGTGTTAGGTAGTCTTATAATACAGTTCTCTTGCAGTTACAATAATATAAAAATGCTATATACTAAGTGATTAATGTTCCATAACAGTTCATGTACACAGCAACTGCATTAAATTTATCCCTATTGTGGTTCAAAACCCATATTACTGTTATATTGTTCTTTATAACCTTGTTGTTATATAAAACATAAATTAAAAATAATCCAAACAGTAGTCGATAACCTAATACAAATAAATCTCAACACCGCATAAAATATAATTTACTAATTTACTTATCAATCAAAAGTCCCAGGTACAGTTAAAATAAATCTTGTTGTAAGCAATAGTAATTCAATTCGTTGTGCAAATATTTGTTTTCGTATTGCTGTCTTACACACAGGCTATTTCTCATCTGCGTAAAAGAAAGTCCACACTTCCCAATAGATATGTATAGTTTCTCGTTACAAGCAATAGTAATGGTTCAAATTCCAATTTAAACAACAGCCCTCCCAAATCATTCATAAAACCAGTAAACTAACTAACTCTATCGCCTATGGAACCCGCAGGTTCAGTGCCGCGTTCACAAAAGCTCTCCACTGATTTCTATCCTTAGCTAATTGCGTTTCTACTTTCTTCCATTCTAGCTACATGAGCTGCCCCCTAAGCCTCCTACACTTGACGACTCTAACAATGTTGGGTAAACCGTATAAACTATGTAGTTCCTCGTTATAAAGTTCCCGCAATTCCTCATTCCCGTTCCTCTTGGGTCCGAATATTCTTCTCAGGATCCTGTTCTCAAATACTTTCAGTCTATGTTATTCCCTCAGAGTAAGTGACCATGTTTCGCAACCATACAGAACCAGTAAAACAGTAAAACAGTAACTAAAAATCCAGATATAGTAAGTTCAGTATTTCAATCCAATACAAGTGCAGTGGGTAAAAAGCAAAACCACAGTTCGTCTTAAATTATCAAATTTAACTCAATAAGTGAAAACTGCACAATATAATCTCTTTAAGGTTTAGGAAGATCTAATTTCGGGAGTACATCACTTCTGATATGTTATAACTGTATGTCATGTATTCACTCACAAATATATCTGCTCTGTATAAGCAGACAACTAAAACATTAAAATACTATTTTCTTATGCATTTTGTAACAATTACAACAAAGTTTAAAATTCTTGAAATTCAGAATAATTTTTATTAAAGTTTAAATTGACAGATATCTATTTCAACTGTAAAAAGGACATGTTAGCTATTATTTCGTTTCTGGCGGTCGTAACACCATTACAAGAATATTTTCTTGTTTTTTCTAAGTTACAAACAAGATCTATAAATAAAATACCCTTTTAGTTCAAACAAACATTCATCATACTTCAAGTAAAATACAAAATCGTATCAGACTGTGTGTAAATATTATATGCAATCCTCAAAACATTTTTAACTTGTCGGTTGCATAATCTTCTAGGTGCCAAAGTCAAATATTCATACTCATTATTATTATGTAAGCAAAATGTATCTGTCTCTCCAACACGCTAATTCCCATCGCTCACAGTCCTGCTAATAGTTATCGCCAATGGTGTTGGTTACCTTGTACTTAATGTTATGAGTTCTAAAGTAAAGCACTTTTAACCAAACTATACGTTCAAAGTGCTATCTCTTATTTAAAGCAATTGTTTCCATCTGCATATAAAACTAATCTGCGCTGTCAAATAATTGTCCGTCTCTTGTATTGCCTTAAGAGTCGTTACCTACACTGTTTAAATAATGTCAAAATCGTCCTTAATGTACATCATATATCTTCTTTACTAGTATGTATGAAGTTATATAAACACATAATTTTGTATAAAGAGTTTCAAAAGTATAATTCTCCAATAACTGCTACAGTTTCTTTCCTCGTTCATAAACATTAAATAGCGCTGATCATAAAAAAGTCACTTCTAAAACAAAATGCTTTCCCTCAATCAAAGTGTATTTTCTAGTTTAAACATTGTGTGTGAAGTTCTCCCGTTTCCACCTACATTCTCGTTCCACCAACTTATACATGCGTACTTTTATCCATCCAAATATAATACATAGAAAAAGCTATGGTGGGTACGCAATACAGTGTTCACCTCTGGTGCATGGGGTCCTTAATTCAATCCCAGCTTGTTTCAAGTTAGCTTTTTGGTGCACAAACACTATGTGCGTGGGTTTTTGTCGTGGTTCTCCTGCTTCTTCCCACTTTCTTCATTCCACCATATTCATTTATTTCTCATCATCACCGTCTCCTTTAGTCTAGCCAGTATATTCGTTGAATGTAACACTTATAATAACTTTTATGTCGATATTTCAGTATTCAATATTCATATCACACATTATCCAATATTTTCGATATTTCATACAACTAAGATCCAACGGTGTCAATAAATCCATATTTTAAAACCAATCTATAACTCCTTTTCACTAAAAAAAACTCCGCAACAAACAATTCAGGAAAATAAGGTTTGTTCTCCAGTGTTTCTATTAAAATTTTTTATTTCCTTCACCACCTAAAAACAATAAAAGAATTAAAAATTAATTATTTGCTGTATTACGATTTCCAATTACAAAATATAAGTATAAAGTTTCCCTTTTAACTTCACTACTACATTTCATCCTGGGTAATATGTTCAAACAATCTCGGGTCTCTTTTTATTGCCTTAGCTTTCAACATGAAAAACCCTTAAGTTCAATCTGCGGTAACGTTAAACGTTCTGTCGCCATATAACCTCATTGTTACACTAGCGTTTATGAAACAAAACACAACAGTTTACAACAATAATAATAATAATTCTTACCATATACTTTCTAAATACCAGTTATACGTCTTACACAATTCATAGCTACATATAAGTAACAACATCTGCTAAGCAAAATGTTTGTCGTACGGCTTTTCACGTGGAAAAGCTCTGGTTCGATTCCCGGGGGCGCATTCTGCTAACTTTCTATACAATATAATTTATATATACCTGTTATGTCATACACAATTCGTAGCTATGTATAAGTAACAAGTTCACACTGCAAACATAAAAATTAGCATACGGTTCTCCACGTGGGATAGCCCTGGTTCGATTCCCGGGGCGCATTCTGCTAACTTTCTGTACAATATAATTTATATATACCTGTTATGTCTTACACAATTCATAGCTATGTATAAGTAACAAGTTCGCACTGCAAGCAAAAATATTTAGCGTACGGTTCTCCACGTGGGAGAATAGTAATTCGATTCCCGGAAGCGGATTCTGCTAACTTTCTGTACAATATAATTTATATATACCTGTTATGTCATACACAATTCATAGTTATGTATAAGTAACAAGTTCGCACTGCAAGCAAAATATTTAGCGTACGGTTCTCCAAGTGGGAGAATACTAATTCGAGTCCCAGTGCAATCATTAATGTTAATTCCCTACATATTACATTATACTATATCTTAGTCAAGTTATAATTCCATAAAAGTACACCGAGTCATATCATTTTTCAATGCCGGAAAATCCGCAATCAATTCCCGATTAAAACCAAAGAGTTCCGTCCTCTTTATACTCCAGACAATTACAATATGTCCCTTTTCCATATAAAAATAAACAAGTATAATACAAGAAATCTTTCCAGAAGTTTCGAGAGTGTTCTTTCCTCTATTCCAACAATAATAAGCTTAGAAAAAAGACCTGGAAGTTTCCACTGCTTTCTTTCACTCATACCAACGACCAGCAGCAGCTGCCGCGTTACATGTGCTGCATATTAATGAATTACCTTGTTCTACGTGTGTGATCTGCATATTTTATTTCCGAAAGGTTTTTTCTGTATTCTGCTTGTCCAATTAACATTTCTTTTAACCGGAAACCAATTTATTATGTGTCATGTTACCTCCGGCCGCACCTGCATACATTATGTGTCATTAGTATGCGAAAAAAAAGGGTGTATCCATTTTTTTAAACTGTCAACCAACTGTGTATTACCAAGTACTACCATGTCAGAAAAGTACACTAAGCAAATTCAAGGTTAGTGTACTAGTTGTCCCATATCTACTCAGGTCAGCCATTCAGAATGTGAATTTCCTTAGCTTGAAGTGGTAGAGCGTTGGCTTTGCATTCGGGAGGTCGTGGGTTCGATTCCCGCAGCCGGCCGTCCTGACTGGGGTTTTCGAGGGTTTTCCCTCAGTCCTGCCAGGCAAATGCTGGGATGGTATCTACTAAACAGACCCTGGACGATACCTTCCCAAATCCTTTTCATTGTTATTGTTGTTGTTAGATATCCAGTGTAAAATGGTTCTGAGCTGTATTTGGTCATTGTTAAACAAGTAAAAGAATAAATATATAAATTCACACTAGGTAAATGCTGGGACGGTACCCAGGTTTCCCATAATGGTCCCAGGTTTCTTTTCTTTCCCCTCCCTTTCTTCCTCTCCAACCCCCCGGCTACAGTAATTGCCGAGATACATCATCCCTAATACGTGGTGGGCTAACATGGCCACAGGTACCGAAAGCCCAGAAACCTAATTCCTAATCCTAATCCAATAATAGATCATAGACCTAAGCTGCGATTGAGGCTCCATCTACTAAACATGAATATCAGATTCGCATTATACACTATCCTTGAATTAGCCCATACTTTTTTAGTGTTTGTCCGCCTCCAAAGAAATTATTAGAAAAAAACACTAGGGGAACGAGATCTTAATCGCGATTGTATCACAGTATTTTATCTACATTTTTCTTTCTTTTTCTTTTCTTTTTTTTGGTGGCGTTGATGACAATGATGATTTAATAAGGCAATAAGCATTAGATACAATAATGACTATTAGAGAGAGAGGGGGGAAGAGAGAGAGAGACTTGTTGAATGAATATTACGTAGCGGTTGATAATCACGAATTATTATTGTTGCTTTTTTGTTTTTGTTTTTTGAAATGTTGTGCTCACATGAAAAGCAATTTGTCTTCTTTTATATGTCGCAGATGAGTCGCCCTATCGACAGCAGGAAATTACATATTTTGGTCGTGATAAGTTGAGTTTAAACCTGGAATATTGATGATATCATACGTGGAACTATGCATATAGGTGGTGGGTGCAGAAAACCATAAAGTATTATGGAAAGAGAGAGAAGTAGGGTAATGAATCGGAATAATCAGTGGCTAGGCATAAAACGAAAGGGGTTGGGGGAGGACGAGGGGGGGGAGGCAGAAACTGATGAAATTGGTATTATGACATAGTGCACACTCGTGAGAATTTAACACCTGCATTTGAGGGCTATTTCCGCATGTGTTGTCATGGTGACATACACGCAGGTGTGGTAGTGTGAGTTCACATGTGTCCACATGCTCTCTGACTGTTTGTGTCGCCGTTATTTTGTTGCTTCATACGTAGTGAACCAACACAATCAATCCCTCATCGATAGTTCTCTTTGCAGGAAGCAATTCTGCTACATGATAAGTTTGGAAAACTTTCACAATTGTTGGTTGAGTCAGACTTCTTATTCTGTTATTTTCTTGACATCAAAGTTTCTGCAACAACTTTGAAACTCAGGGAGTGTATAATAATCAACTATTATCAACCCATTGTCGGATAGTCTCTCCCCTCTAGTGTAAGGGGTCCCTGGTTCGTTCCTAGCTCTCCCCAAGTAGACTTTTTGAATCTACAAACACTGTGTGATTGAAAATTCTTCCTTTTTTAATTCTACCAGTATCACCCATCTCATTATCAAGTCTCCCTTAGCCTTCTTTCATAGTAATAGTGGGACGTTAAAAAATTTCCATTTTTCTCAAGAAATATTTACCTTAAAAAATTATTTCCCATGAGCTCCTCGTGACTATATTTAGTGTGCCCACCTTCGCTCCAGGAAGTCCGGGTTCGACTCTCGATGTGAACTCATAAAGTTCTTATCCCACGTTAAGAGGCCTAATCAGTGCGAAATTAAAATACCGCTAATTTTATAGTAATCATGTGATATTTTCTAATAGATAAAAGATAATCGAACAAGAGCTCGCTAGACAATATTATTTTGCATCAGGTACCGTTATCACGAGTCATCTGGTAGCTTTCCGTTTCCAGGCATTTATAAAAGCGAAAATAAATGCCGATTTTCTAAATGAATGAAAATCGAAAGCAGATAAGTGAGTCGTAATAACGATATCTCATGTAAAATAATATTGTCTCAAACTTTCCGATAACGCGGACCCCTTGTTCATTCGGAAAGTGATCTGCAGACCTCCTTGCAATGCCATCTGAAATTTCACATGGTATTAAAAATATACTAATTAGAATTATCATTGACAAGATAGAGATCAAAATATAATGCAAGAAGTAATTTACTTTAAAGATGCATGATTGTTTCCCAATGAACGAAATTTCAATTGAAAATACAGTAACTTTCAAGACTGATTTTTTTAAAACCCTTTAATTGGCAAGCATTGATAGCATTACCATTAAAATATTTAGTTTGCTGTTATGGTTGAACCATGTCTTCCTGGTCATAATTCCGTAATTTTTGAAGTATTTTTGTACTTTGGTTTCAAAATAAGGTTATTTATTTCAAAGCAACACTGCCATAAAATAGGTATTCTGTGTAGCTGATGAGCAGCATTGCCCTACTATGGTAAAATATCATAAGAATAATCTCAGTAATTAGCAGGAGTTCTGTTCAAATATTTTCCTACAGAGCAAGAAACCACAAATAAAAATATAGAAAAAGAACTTTCGCAAGACGTAGGAGATAAAGTTTCTACAATACTAACTTTGACTGTCCCCTGTTGACAAAGATTAGAAGTATCTAAAGAAGCCACCCGCAAATCATGTATGTGAATATTGTATGAAAGCAATAATGACAATTAAATTATCCCTGAAGTTATAATTCGTGCGGATAACGCAATAGAATGCGATGTTGCTTGAGAGCAACAATGCCAAATAAAGGGTTAAAGCAGGGCCGGATTTCCCAATAGGCCCGGGCCTATGGGCGCAAGCTCCCAGGGGGCGCACTGCCTAGAGAAAAAAATAATAAAATATCTAGAAATAAAAATAAATAGCCATAACTTAACATATTTTTGAATTGATTTAAAAAAATCAGGCTAATAAAGCATTCTGATTTTGAAGTTCATTGGAACAAATAATTGTTGGTAAAGTTAAACTATTTTTCAACATTATGCATCAACTTCGTTACAACATTGATCTCAAACACGGGAGAACTGGCTGTAATTTTTTAATAAAAGTTTTTAGGAAAGTAACTTTAACCAGACTAGGGGGCGGAAAAAATTATTGGGCCTAGGGGCGCCAAAATGTTAAATCCGGCCCTGGCTTAAAGGAAATTCACTTGATAAACAATGTTCTCAAATATGGGGTCACTAATGTGAGGAATGAAATTCTTTGTTTTTTTTCCATTAAAATCTGGAATAAGTTTTGTCACCATCCATCTTAGGTCCGATTCCACATTAGGGTCTAAGACGATTTCTCTTTAAGGTTTAATACTTTTAATACTAATTAATTCTAATTAATACTTTTTAAATAATAGTTGTATTTAGTTTATAATAAACAAAATAGTTTTAACAAGAAGTTATTAAAACTAAATAATAATTCTCTCTAAAAAGTAGTTCACAGGAAACCAAAACAACATAATACGTAACCAAATGCAGTTGAGATCGTTCCTCTAGTCGTTCCCTTAACTTAGATTTTTGGACGTTGTAATTCTGGCTACACTGTAATATCTGTGGATGGCAACACTGAACATTCTTCAGGCTCATAGTTTCTGTTGTAGAATAACATTATCTATGGCTGTGCTGTGGTAGGTTGCATTTCATTGCCTCCTTTCACTTATAAATAAACAAGGAAAAGAAAAATGGTAAATTTTGTATTATTTTAGTAAGGCAGACTCTTAAGTGTGAATTACTTTACTATATACCATTTTCTTCCGGATGACAGGGTAGTTACCCTTTGGGCGAATATATGTAACGAGGACTTCATGTTTTGAAATGAACTGTACATGTTTCTGTGGTTAGAACAAATTAATTCTATCTACACAAAATTCAATGGAAAACGTAATTTTGCTTCAGGAAGACTTTAGTTCAGAAACATCGTTAAGGAACTGATTAAATTCGTGACCCATGTGGGTCCACTCCATTATAGTTCAAAATTTGTCAAAAAAAAATTGTATAGTTTACAGAATGTATTTAATGTTGTTGAAATTGTACAGTTAAATGTATTAATAATATTCATATGAAAATATTTTATTAATGTTTTATAGATTAACGGAAAGTTGGAGTGAAAATAAAAGAAGTGATTCCTATTGAAGTAAACTCTGGAATGTAATGTTCTCGCATTCTGCTATGAAGATCAAGGAAGCTGGATGATAAATGTAGTAAGTAAGTCAAAGGCAATAAAGAACCAATAAAATGTGACTTTAATGCAAAGAGAGATGGAATAAATTCACTATAAGATAGATTGATGGGATGTTAGGTTTGCTTCTCTTTCCAGTGACGAGACTATATGGAAAGGGACCCTACAGTTTTAAAGTGGTAGCCGAACCACCGTAACGCTTTCGAATTTTTCAAGTCTCTCCCATCGGAGATCGAACCCGGGACACTGTGCAGCGCTAATTACTAAATAAGTGCAGAGAGCACTATAAAATGAACCTATGATCTTCTACACCAAAAGAGTGAAGGCTACAACTGAACCACAATGATGAATAAAAAATTAATTTCTGTTTAAAAATCTAAAAACAGTTCGTGGAGATCTATAGACTGCAAGATTGGTTTACAAAGATCTTATTCCAATTTTTTTAACAATCAGTTCTGTGTATAGTGTATATATACATATATAGTGTACAATAAGTCAAAACAATGTTAAAGAAATAAAGATTAAAATTAAAATTGTATTAATTTATATTGTAAATTGTGTTATATAAATTACAAAAGGAATAGCGAATTTGTACATTAAATTAAAAGAGTGAAATTAAACTAGTGGTTGCAGTTTCTTATTGCCATAAATGACAATATTTTTTTAATGACTTAATTAGCTTACAATGGTAGTATAGTGTATAGTGGATATTTTTGCAACAATGGTTATAGGTAAATAATTAGAAATAACTCTCTTAGGAAACAAACCATATACAAGATAGACAAAAGCAAATTTTTTGCTGAATACCACAAGGACAGGTAGAGCCCTATACAATATCCTAATACAAGGTGGTGTGACGAATTTAGGTCAGTGTTGCCAATTTGGGGTAAAGGTTCCTAAATCTAGGGGATTCGACTTCCAGAATAGTGACCAAAAAAAAAAATAATTTTTCCTATTAGCGACATTTTTGGTGATTTTTAAATGACGATTTGGCGACTTATTTACAAAACTAACGACTTTTGCATTATGAACAAATGAAGTATTATTAGTTGGAAGCACTTTTTATATGTTCTTTTTTCTTTTAATTATTTGAATCAGTCCAACCGCCAGTAAGTTCAGCATATATACAGTCTATATTGCTTGTGAAACCTCCAGAATCCTATTTTGTTTTCTGGTATGTTACGTCTTCCCCTTTATCTGAGGACAATTTTTACCTTCAGTATCATTCAGTTTGTAGAGCTTCCGTTGAGATGAACAAATTCACAAATAATACAGCATTACCGATTATCCCTAAAAGCTCAAGTAAACGGTGGTGTGTGTCTAAGTCCACGTTTCCACTTTACATGAATCTTGTAGCTGTCATAAAAAAGACCTTGCTACCCGATCATTCTATCTAATGTTTAGATTTTACAACTTCTTGTAAGCAAGAAAGGTATCACCACCCATGCAACACTGCAGTCTAGTGTACAAACAATTAACCTCCTCATTAAAAACGTATATTTTGGCGCACTCCCCCTCCCTGTCCAAAAGAATCCGTTGTTTCGGAAGCGGCGAAACTGGATTTTCCTTTATGTTAGCGGGAGGGCGATTGCAGGTAGCAAGCAAGACGTCCCAGAAAGTTGAACACTGTTCGACTCCTTGCAAGATGGAAAAAATGTTTTATGACTCTTTCAAGACTATGTGTACACGGTGAAATATGGTAGGTTTTCAATTTTTTTTTTTTTTTTTAAATGACAGCTACAAGTTTTTCTAACGTGGCAACCCGTCTTAAGTGTTTTCTTTGTGAATTTTTAAATAGCATCTGTTTTTCTAACTTGTTTGTTTTCTTTGAAGTGATATTGATCATAAAGTAAAACATATATGTTGTACTACAAGGATATTATTGTCAAGGTACTGTCATATATATATATATATATATATATATATATATATATATATATATATATATATATATATATATATATATATATATATATATAAAGAGAGAGAGAGAGAGAGAGAGACAAAGTATCAGAAATAATTTTTAGCGATTTTTCACGCAGATTGGAGTCATTTTACCTCCCATTTAGTGACTTTTTGTGTCAACTTTTTGGCAACACTGATTTATGTAGCACAGCGAATATCTTGGAAACGAATTATTCAAGATATAAGTTATTAAAAAGTATTGGAATGGCCTTAATCCAGCAATGGACAATTGTTGATAATGGTGTATATATATGCGTTTCAAATATAAATAACCCTCATCACTACATTCATATGATCCAGGGTCGGACTAAGGGAGAGGGTTAGGAGGACAGAGGCCTCCACAATGATCAAAATCTCAACTGGCTATCTAAAAAAAAATCATAGATACAATCCTGATCATAAAATAAAATATGACCAAAAGTATGAAACATATTCCCTTAACTTTCCTGTAGACTGTACTTTCACAGAAATGTATTAGGCGAAGTCCGCAAGGGCAACATATTTTTTCTAGCTCCGGACGTCTAGGTGGGTTAATCCAGCCCTTATATGATCCCAGTTTTTATTAATATCTGAGCATTTGAGATTAAGAAATAAACGCTTATACATTGTTCTGAGAGATCATATGTTTAATCCTGTAACTGTAAGAGTTTCTAAAAACAAAGATAGTTAAACTAAAATTTACTGCCCCTGTCTAAAACTAGGAGAATTTACTGTTAAGTTTGAGTATAACAAACGGTTCTGCAAATTCGAGATATTTTACTAACTGGTTCTGGCGAACCGTTGCGAACCGGCTGAATAGCACTACCGGATGTATAGTTAGCAGATTGGCTTCTATTTTGCCACCATTTCGAGATATCTGCACTGGATCTGGATATTTCTTAATTTCAGCTACTCTCAAATTCCCTATATGCTGCTGGTTCAGTTGTCCCCTTTTGAGAATCGAACCCGATACCTGATGTGTAACAAAGAAACGCAGTCTGAGCGTTAAGGTACAAAATCATTTATTATTTAAATGAAATGAAATGAATTTTATATTTTGTGGTAAGCTAAAATGGCGGATGTTCAATAATATGGAGATAATTAGGGAGATCAGTGGTAGAACACTTACCTGTGGTGCACGGGGTCCCTGGTTCAATTCCGGTCTCTAGTTCGATCCCCGGCCAAGTAAACTTGTGGTGGACAACACCGTGTCCATGGGTTTTCTCGGGGTACTCCCGTCCCCTCCCACTTTTTCATTCCACCAATTCCTCCATCATCATTCATTTGCTTTAATTATCGTCTCTCTTAGGCTAAAGAGCATAATCGTGGGACGATAAACTGAAATATTTCATTTAATGTTACGGAAATAATAGAATAATAATGTGGAAGGAGACATGAAACCCTGAGTTAACTCATGGACACAATGTTGCCCAGCACAATCTTACATGGCCAAGGATCGAACTAGAGACCGGAATTGAAACAAATTTTTATAGCAACGGAGTTAGACAAAGGCGGCCAGGTAGACGTTATTTATACCGACTTCAGTAAGGCATTCGATGTCGTGGATCATGATGTTCTAGTGGCGAAATTAGCAAGCCTAAACTTTACAAAGTCGGCAATAGAATATATTGTGTCGTATTTATGTAACCGGAAACAATCTATTCTATACAAGGGGCGTGTCACTGAAAAGTTTGTTACTCTGTCTGGGGTTCCTCAAGGATCTCATCTGGGTCCTCTGCTATTTCTCCAACTTATTAATGATATTCCACTTTCTATTGAAAACTCTGAGATTCTCCTATTCGCTGATGATCTCAAATTATATTCTAGAATTAATTCAACTGAAGACTGCATACAACTACAACGAGCCCTACAGCAAGTTCAAACATGGTGCGATGGCAACAAATTGGTAATAAATGTATCCAAGTGTAAATCCCTTTCTTTTACGAGAAAAAGAAATCCCATCATCTTTGACTATACACTGAAAGAAAATAAATTGTCTAAATCAAGTACTGTTAAAGATTTAGGCGTTATTTTTGATCCTTAACTAAATTTCAATCAACACATAAATATGATAACAAACAGCACATATAAAAACTTAGGTTTAATTTACAGAATAGGGCAAGACTTCTTCAGTGAGACAATGTTTACAACACTTTATTTATAGGACCCCCAATAATAATAAAATACCCTAAAGAAATAAAATATCTAAACGAAATTTTTGAAAATGTTTAATACAAAAATAACTAGTTACTATCCCAACTTATTTTTCCTACAATGATCTAGTAAACAACTTTAATTTTCAAACTCTAGAAAAAAGATGGATGTTGGACTTGTTATTCTTATACAAGTTATTAAATAATAAGACTGATTGTATGGAGTTGGTCTCGAAAATATCATTGCGGATTCTCACATGCAAAACCCAGTGGTGCCCACCCCCCTCATGTCCATGACGCACTCCCCCTCAATTGTCTATCCGTAGGTGTTCTTCCATGAAAAAAAAACTTTTCGATTAATTTTTACACACCCTCAAGCATATTTATATAGATTTTAACCCCCCCCGAATATTTCAATGACGCAGTTTGCGTCATAGCCCCCCCTTGTGGGCACCCCTGCAAAACCAGAGCAGAGAATACAGGGACATTTCACTGTGCGAAAGCCAGAAGCAATATACAGTATTATATAACGTACATAGCTAGAAGCAATATATTATATAATAACATTGTAAATAAGTTGATAAAGTGGATGTATTTAGTTATCAGAAAACAGGTTCCGATCATATGTGAAACAAGAGATTTTCTGTAGAAATAATTAAGAAATTTATATATGTAACATTTATTTATGTACACAACACTGTAATTGGTCATTAAGCCTGTTGTGTTGTATATTAAACAAATAAATAAACAAATACAAAAAGTAAGCGCTTTATGATGTTATTATTATTATTATTATTATTATTATTATTATTATTATTATTATTATTATTATTACAATTTAATATTGCTTGAAACTTGCAAAACTAATATAAAAGTAAAAAAAGTCTGGTATGTATGAGCATGTGATATGTTTTCGCAAGTTGCCAGGGTAACTCATTATCTTCGTACATTTTCACAGCAACGCTGCCTCCCCTCCTTCCTCCTCCCCCCGCGTATGATCTCCATAGTAACCAATGTATAAAGTGTGACACAAGAAAGAAAAGAGACAGGGGAAGACACCCTTTCATAAAAATACCATAGCCAACAATATAGGCTAAGTGTTTTCTATGCTTTCTCTCTTACAAGTGATTTGTAGCAAAGAACATGACATCCCCCCACTCCACCCACCCCCTTTTTATATTAGGAAAAGAAAAAAAAGGAACAAGGTTCGGTTTCGGACACGCTCGGAATGTTCAATAAGTGCATGCAATATCACAGTACGTATATATATACGTTAGGATGTGTGCTTGTAGCTGTAATATTACGTAGAGTAGCCTCTAATGAGAATTTAGAGGTGAAATCTATTTCAGGGATGTATAACCATGGAGTTAGTGGTTGTTTTTGTTGTAAAGATCGCTGTTTTATCTGAATTCCTTCTCATATCTGCATTATACACATTCTTATGTCACAGTTAATATATAGAACAAGCAACACACGATTGCTGTTATGATTATATAGGGTGTTTCGTCTCTTTTTTGTTTGACTATTCTACCCAAAGGCAGGATAGTTTATTTATCTAGTAGCTATTGCCTCACTAAGCTAGTAGCGAAGCTATACAGTATTTAGTTTTGTTGCCTAAAAGTAGATTAGAAGCTACAGTAATTATTTATGTTTATTTACAAGCACCAATGTCACATGTATACTACTTGAACAATAGTGTTGTCACGAAACGAGACTTTTTTCAGGCTGTCTCGTCTCGTCTCGTGCAAAGCATGTCTCGTCTCGTATCCCATCTTGAAAAACTGTACTTGTCCCGTCTCGTTTCTCGTCTCGAGAGGTTCTGTCTCGTCTCGTCTCGTCTCGTTTGTCTCGTTTTGTCTCGTAAAAATATAGCAGCATGCCATGGAAACGAAAGTAAAATGTAGCAGGCTGCACCATGCTAATCAAGATACAACTAAGTTACAAGTATTACCCAGAACACACAAGACAAGAAATGTCACGGTAGCTACACCGTGAAGCCTTCACCTCTGGTGTATGTGATAGTCGGTTCGATCTCGGTTAGTGCCATGTGAGCTTTGTGGTGGACAAACATTGAATGTGTGTGGGGACCACGGTGGCTCAGTGTTAGAGCGTTCACCTCTGGTGCTTGGAGTCTCGGGTTCGATCCCAGCCCCGCCAAGTGAACTTTGTGGTGGACAAACACCGTGTGCGTGGGTTTTCTCGGGGTTTTCCCGTTTCCTCCCACTTTCTTCATTCTATCATTTCATTCATTACTCATCATCACTGTCTCCTTTAGCCTAACTGGCATAACCATGGGACGTAAAACTCAAAGATTTCATTTCATTTTTCGAATGTGTGTGTTTTCTCGAAGTTGTCTAGTATCTTACCACTTTCTTCATTCCACTAATTTTCCCATCATCATCCATTCGGCCAAAGTTGCCTAAAGGTCTTAAAAATAAATTCAAATAAGCTCACAAGGCAAGGATAAATAGTTTACAAGATAATATATCTCTGCTGTTGGTTGTCTGAGGCTTCTCGACCCTGGTTTTTTTAACATTCTGAATCATTGGAATTTGTTTCACCAGTTTCAATACACGAATATACAGTAAATTACTCATAGGTACGTCGAAGATGAAGACACTAATGTCAAATAATGTTTTCACGACAAGCAAAGTTCGATGTAAAGGTGTCACCATCTCCGACACTATCAGCCCACTTGCTTTATAGTGTCTGTATATATATATATATATATATATATATATATATATATATATATATATATATATATATATATATATATATATATATATATATATATACAGTGCTGGAAATTGGTATAAAGGCAGAGAGACACATTTGAAAATAGAAGAAGGCAAGAATGCCGAGGATGGATAAAGGTGATCTATTTACAAAGTAATATTGTATACTGTACAAAATCAAAGGCATATCGTTTGCTAATACGTCACTGGCACGTGTAGTTTACAGAAAAAGATAAATTAGACGATTTTTGGGTGGAAATTAGTATAAAGGCACCCAGTGTCTTTGACAAAAATAAAAGTGTAATTTAAAGTACAGAATGGAAAATGAGTGTCCATTACTTGATTGTCCCTCCCTTCTTCTGAATGAGTTGGAATGTGCGCTTCGGCATTGTTTTTATGAGATCTGATAGTTGTTGCCGTGGAATCGCTGGCCACACTTCTCGTATCGTGTTTTTCAACTCAGCAATGGTCCTAAATTGCCGTCCATTGCGATAAAGATTTCGCGCAAGGATGCCCCATAGGTTTTCTATCGGGTTAAGATCAGGGCTTCTCGCTGACCACTCCATAACCTTAATGCCTTTGTCTGGAAACCAGAGTAGAGTTGCTGCTGCCCTGTGGATAGCAGCGTTGTCCTGATGGAAAATCAGGTTTTGATCGTCCAGCTCCTCATACATCCTCAGCAATTCTGTTTCTAAAATCTCTGTGTACGTCCATGAATTCATCTTGGTGTTGAGCCATGCAATGTTGGATGTACCTTTAACATAAAACGCTGCCCAAATCATAAACTTCCTTCACCAAAATTTCTGCTCATTTGCACTTGCTCTTCTTCACTAAAGTCATGCCAATAGTATTGAAAACCATCCCCACCAACTAAATTAAACTTCTTCTCATCACTAAACACAACGTGATTCCATTCGGATGTCCACGACATATGTGTTTGCGCAAACGGGAGTCGCGCCTGCTTGTGCGTCGCACTTAAGGGTGGTTTACACTTCCGTTTCTTGAATGTAAGATGTGGATCTTGATTCAAAATTTGACGCACTCTACTGGATGTGACAGGTAACTTGCAAGCAGCAATAATTTTGAAGATAATATATTTGCGTCCCTTGCCTTGCGCACAATTAATCGTTCCGTGGACTCCGAGAGTTTTCTCGTTCTACCATACTTCCAGTTCTTTCCATATTGTGCAGTCAATCGAACGTAACTATCAACTACACAACTTGAACGATTTAACCGTTTTGCAATTTGCCGATTCGACAGGGCCATGTCCTTGTACGCACAGACACATGCTTGTTCCTCACTCGACAACGATTTTCCACGAGGCATGGATCACACAACAGCTCACAAACGTTCACACCTGCGCTTCTCTTATTGCACTGTGTCAGCTGATTCTCAAAGGCTTATCAGGGGTAGTGCTCAATGTGTAGAGGGCCCCAAACGACAAGTAACCATGGGTGCCTTTATACCAATTTCCACCAGCCAATCGTCTCATTTCTCTTTTTGTGTAAATTACGTGTGCCAGTGACGTATTAGCAAACGATATGCCTTTGATTTTGTACAGTGTACAATAATACTTTGTAGATATATCACCTACAACCATCTTCGGCATTCTTACCTCCTCCTATTTTCAAATGTCCCTCTGCCTTTATACCAATTTCCAGCACTGTATATATATATATATATATATATATATATATATATATATATATATATATATATATATATATATATATATATATTAGAGAGAGAGAGAAATGGAAAGATATATAGATAAATAAAGAGATAGATATGTGTGTACACTTTGATTTCATATATTCCAGCCTTTAGGTTTCACAGTGTTAATTCATACCACTCCAAAAACTACTTTCCATTTTAGCATGTTCAGATTTGTTGCAATTTAAAAAAAAAAAACTCGGAACCAAATAATTTTATTGAGTAATAGAAAGTATTTGATTGAAATTTTATATGTTACTGCACAGTAA
Source organism: Thermobia domestica (assembly GCF_964235325.1). Lineage (NCBI taxonomy): Eukaryota > Metazoa > Arthropoda > Insecta > Zygentoma > Lepismatidae > Thermobia > Thermobia domestica. Next base: position 1,248,154 of record NC_137464.1, on the reverse strand, counting down.
GCTCTACTTAAAGTGCCATAGTAATGGGAGCTGAACGACACATCGGACGAAAGAATGCTTGGGGCCAGTCTTCACCTCCATGGTTCAAATCTGTTCCCATAACCGCGGGGTGTGTGCTACTATGTGGTGGTTGCCCCGTTTGTGTAATAAACTCATGACAGTATACCCAGATTAGCTAGTGGTCTAAAAAAAAGTTGAGTTTGGGTGGCCATTTTGGATTAAAGTTTCTTATTATGTCGTGATCTATTCGCAATCATACAACGTACATCTTCATATGAAGCCGAGTGGTCTGCGGAGATAGACCATCGGCTTGAAGGCCCCAGGTTGAGTCCCGGAATAGTCATGTGTATGGATTTTAACAGCATTTGTTTTTTCGTATTGTGTCAGGGGGGAAATCGTACGGGATAAAAGGATTTCAGCCTGAAAAAATTGGAGAGAATATCCTCCCCAGGATACTTTCATGGGAGTAAGGAATTAGTAAAAATATAGGATATACATTTTATAGCAGGTTTAAAAATGTGGTTTGGGTATCCTATTTCTTTTCTGTTAATTATGTACTTCAGTGTTCGAATTTTGATCATTCTCATGATATTTTCTGCTTCCAACGGAGTTCCATGAATGTTATACCAAATGTTCTTTACACTCTGCAAGAAACCATTTCTGAAGATAATTCAGGTCCTAATAAATATCCTCCTCCTCTCAACATGGAAGGAGAGGGCAATTTCGCACTCTGCTCAGATCAAACATTTCCGCGTAACAAAACGAAGGTCCTCCTGTAGAACCTCTTCACCTAAAGTGTTATTATTAGTATTATCAATTTGCTGAAAGCAAACAATTTGAAGGGTTCGTCGATAATATCTTTGCTTTCTTTGTCCTTCGCCCGCCTTCCAAACGAAGAGGTGAATTTTACAACATGTCTGCTGTATAATAAGCGAGCGACTGGTAAAATGGTAAAAATGTGTTTTTATGTGTGTGTGTGTGCGAGAGAGAGAGAGAGAGAAGACAAAATTTTAGTTGCAAGATGACATACTTCAATTGCCGTTTTCCGTTCATATAGCAAAAAGAATACCGCCACCAGAGAATAAAGACAAGTGTAGTCTGTTCTGTTTTCTTCCCCCATCACAGCCAGAACTTGCTACTACAGCCTGTAATGAGTGTAGACCTTACCCAGTTTTCAAATTGAATAGATGGTGGTGGTAGTTCTGTTTCTTGACCATGTAAAAATTTTCTCTGTCTTTGATTTTGTTTATCATCATTCCAGCCAAAAATGAAAAAAAAAAATAAGAATTCCTCAGTTTACAGCAAGGGGAATTGGGGACAAGACATTAAGGATGATATTCCTGGAAGCTCATGTAATCACGATTGTTTCATTCAATAGACAGAGGACACTTTTGTATTAAGGCTTTTCAACATGTTTTCTACAAAGAGGATTTTACTTTTGCAATCTATATGACCACTGGCAATTTCAATCTTGGCCATTCCCGCCAGCGTTTTCATTTTCGAGACACGAGATGATACGGGACAAGTAGTCTGTCTCGTCTCGTGCCTCGTCTAAAAGGGTTCTGTCTCGTCTCGTGTCTCGTATCGTTTACGAGACGAGACGAGACGAGAAAGGAGAAATGTCTCGTCTCGCGGCAACACTAGTGAACAAGTTTGGTTTCGATGGTGTGATAGTTCTCAAATAATATTCAAGCCGAATGTGTTACTAGATTTAGTAGATAGATTAGACTGGAGATGGAATATGTTCTTTAGACGTTTAATTGACTGTAGAAAACCACTTGTCACTATTACAATTTTTACTCTATACAGATCACCATTGAAACCGGAAGTAGTTGATTTCTGCCACTTTTAGTTTCAATTGAGAGTTAAGGGAGAAGCGGGTACTTATTCGTAGGATGCTAAAAAATACTAAAAAAAAATCTCACTATCTCTTATAGTTTTTGTTTAATGTAGATGAATATGGAAATCGGAAGTTACAGCGGATTTTTATCACTTCTTATTTCAGTAGAGACCTAAAAATAGGGTTAAAATGTATTCTTGGAACGCTTAAGCGATTGCAGGAAATCGATTCTTACTATCAATACCCTTTCAAAGAGATCAATACCGTATATTATTAGAAACGTCATTCCATTCATTCCCTTCCAAAGAGATCAATATCATATACTGCATACAGTTAGAAACGTCATGCCATTCATTCCTTTCCAAAGAGATCAATGCTATATACTATACACCGTTAGAAACGTCGTTTCATCAATCCCCTTCCAAAGAGATAAATGCCATGTACTGCATACTGTTAGAAACGTCGTTTCATCAATCCCCTTCCAAAGAGATCAATGCCATATACTGCATACAGTTAGAAACGTCATGCCATTCATTCCTTTTCAAAGAGATCAATGCTATATACAGGGGGTACTGTACATCGTCACGAACATCATTCCATCATTCCTTCCAAAGAGATCAATTTCATATACTGCATACAGTTAGAAACGTCATGCAATTCATTTCTTTCCAAAGAGATCAATGGTATATATTGTATACCGTTAGAAATGTCTTTCCATTCATTCCCTTCCAAAGAGAACAATGCTATATACAGGGGGTACTGTATACCGTCACAAACATCATTCCATCAATTCCCTTCCAAAGAGATCAATGTCATATACTGCATACCATTAGAAACGTCGTTCCATCAATTGTCTTCCAAAGAGATCAACGCCATGTATTGCATACCGTTAGAAACGTCATTCTATCATTATTCAAATGCACTATGCTTCCCCTTTGTAGATCAACTATAGGATGATTAATGAATGCTTTCATTCAATGTAAGGCCAGAAATGGTTAACAACCTATAACTTTCAAACCGTTGAGAATGGGGCATATGATCATAAGAACTTCTTTGCTTAGAATAACCTCCTCTGTTATCTCCCAAAGGGATGCAATTTCCTTCCGGGGATGCAATATCCTCTTATATGAAGTAGAGGCTTAACGTCTATGAAAGATGTGGCAGTGTCACTTTCCCTGATTAAACAGAATAGTTCATTAACACGAATAATGGGATAATGATTCAAGAATAATTTATTAAAATAACAGATTCCCCTAAATAGAAAACCACGCTATGCCGCTGACGCATTCTGCATCAGTTCTCCTCTGGAGATTTACATGGTTTATTTATGCTCTTTTTACATTATTCACAGGTACAATGGGTGTCTCAAAATAACTGAGAAAGTATTGAAAGAAAATCGATCAGTACTTTAATCACCAAGGAAGTAATAATCTTTCTCGAGACACTTTCTATTGAAGCGAACAAATGTCTCAGTGTTCCTTGGTTTCTAAAACGTTTTCTAGAATTATTCCTGTGGAATGCTGATTAAGAAGTCCCCACCAAGCTATTGAACAGTCTCAAATATTCTTCCACATTATTTATATTCTAAATTGAGAAATAGCCCAAAGTTACAGGGAAGAAATCTGAATTCCATTAACTTTATGGCACTACTATGGTATTTAGCTACTGCAAGTAAGAAACAATCTGTGGTCTGGAAGTATTTGCAATCTGTGGTCTGGCGTTATCACGATGCGACAGCCAATTGGTTTTTATGTGTGATCGTTTCCGTGCTACTTCATTTCTCAATACAGTATTTTGTACTAATCAGCATCTACTGCAATATTTGCTGAAAACGTGTGTTGATAAATCATATCTCGACCTTGCAAGAATGCAATCAACATCATGCTTTGAGCTGAATTTATTTGGAGAATCTTTTTTGGCTTTCGTGATGAAAACGATTTCCAAGTGCTGCATTTTTCCTTTATTGTATAAATCTTCCTGTAGAAGGTGGAAAGTTTCTGCTACAGATCTCTTAAATCTACATCAAAAGTTCGTAGCACATTGTAATGACTTACATGTTAATATATATATATATATATATATATATATATATATATATATATGCGATCAGCTATGGTTAGCTAGATACTAGTAGCGCCATTAGCGGCGTTGTACCGTACTATTGGTTCACGTACCTAAGTACCAATGGCAAGAGCCAGAATGGTTAGGTATTGTCAACTGGGAACATCAGAAATAGCTGTGGCATTACTGTTAAAATCGTGTTTTATATAAATAGTATAGTAGATAGTTATGAGAGAGACATACTTGAGTATATGTGAAAAGGGATCAAACCAGGAATTCAGCATGAATTGTTCCGCTATTCGAAACTCCCATATCTAAATGAACTGATGAGAGAAGTGCAGCGTTATGATTTATTTCAAAAGAATGCACAGGTGTACAAGGCGATCACTAGGATGGGTCAGATTTATAACAAAATACTTTGGATAGGTTAATAATTACCTGTACCGTGGGCAGAAAGTGCTCATACATGTGCACTATACTTAATAGAATGTTAATTTCATATTAACAAAAGAAGAATGTTTTTAATATATGTAAATTATTATTATGGGATAGTTGTTGCTATGTAAATGTTTATGGATACCTAGTCGGCAAGTTTATGTGCTTGACAGTTTGAAGGAAAATATATTATAAAGTATATCAGCTAATAAACCATTTTAGCAACGTTCATCGACGTTATCATTCTAATAGAAAAGGTGAGAATAATGGTATATAATTATTAAAGATAATTTTTACATGCAAACAAATACTACCACTCAATATTTGTATATCTTACTTAGACGAACCAGGTTGACGACTACCCTTGGTGAGTCGTTATAAAAATTTTGGTGCCTTCACACCGGGATTAGTTAAAAATTTTGGTTTACCTCACCCGGGACTTTTCATAAATTCTATACCCCGAAGCAAAGTAAGGGTGAATTTACTTTTACAATTAAGTTAATGAATACAAATTTGACCATATTGAGAAGTGGTAGAATAATCATAAGGAAAATGGACACTGAAATAATGGAGAATGAATCCACCAATAGTGACAACGGTGAACCTAGTGTAACATCAAGAATGACATCGGAAGGCCGAATCTTGCTAGTCTTACAGCGGCAATTGAGTCAGATGTCTACCGAATTAAAGCAGACGATGAAGCATAATTCTGAAGAATTAAGTAGACGAATAGAACAGAAGTCTGATGAATCTAACAAGCAATACGAAGAATTAAAGCAGACGATAGAACATAACTCTGAAGAATCCAACAAGCAATACGAAGAATTGAAGCAGACGATAGAACAGAAGATGGAACAGAAGTCGGATGAAACGAAACAATTAATTATTCAGACGATGAGCGATATTACCTCGCAATTCGAGGAAAAGTTAAAAGGAATATCGGAGGAATGCCAGGCTAATCACAACCACCTGAGCCAAGAAATCAGTGATATAAAAAAGGATTTAGAAGTAACCGAATCTTCTGTTCAACAACAAAAGATCCAGGTCATCAATAATGCTAACAACGTACGAGCAAATACGCAGTCGATAGCTACGTTACAGGAAGAAATTAGAATGCTACAGGTTAAGGACAACACATACCGTAATAACATGTGTAGTGATCGCTTGGAGTTTCCCCACTCACCAGAGATGAACTCGCCTTCGCCGGTGTCTGATGATGATATTATATTGGAAGAAATACATCCGAAGAGTACAGATGGGCGAAACATAGATGGTGTAACGACACATCACGTCATGGATAGGAACTATCACCCAATAAGTACACGGAATGATAAAAGGAAGGTAAAATTAAGTGTTAAGATGAGTGAAATTCGAGCTATGAGCAAATTCAGTGGTAAGTGTAACGAGAATGCTACTTCTTTCTTAGAGAAATTCCAGGACGAATGCAATATTATGTGTATAGATAGATCACAATATATGAAATTAATTCCTCATGTATTACTCCCACCTTGTTCATTATGGTTTAAAGCAGTACGTGATCACATCAATACATATGATGAATTCAAAGCGGCACTGATCGCAAATTATGAAAATGACTTTTTGCTTGCGAATAGAGATGCCACCATTAGAAATCAACACTTCAATCCTCGATTGCATAAATCTATTGTAGAGTTTGTTGTAAATACATACAACGAATTAAAGGTCGTTAATCCATTGCAATCGGAATCGAGAATAATAGCATCGATTCGAAATTTGCTTCCATTTAAATTGCAACAGATCTTATTTTCCACACAGTGTATGAGTTTCAACCATTTATTAATGCTTGTCCAATGCTATGAAACTCAATACCATGCTATGAATCAACAAGCAGGAATGGGTAAAAATAAGAATAATTCAGATCATTTGGTGCCTGTTCGGAATTTGAATATCCGAAGTGTGAACAATACGGAGCATAACCTAAGCCGAGTAAATTCTAGCAATCAAAATGAGCAAAATAGGCAAAGTTATGTAGGGAATCCGCCTAACCTAATTAATCGTAGTAATCCCTATGTTAGACCATATAGTCAAAATAGGTTTAAAAATAGACCGAATGTATGGCGAAATTCTAGGAATACAGCAAACTACGCGGATAGACATAATTGGAGATCAAGAGATGGCACTTCACATCCGGATCCAGGTATTGAAGTAATTCCTGTACAGAACAATAATACGGGACATAATAATGATTGTGCAGTACAATGTACTTTATTAAATTCATATGCAAGTACGAACGTAACCTGATTACCGTTAATGAAATTAGGTTAAATTCATATCAGTTATAGATTCTTGTGAATTTTTATTTTTAAGTTTATGTGTTAATACCAATAATGAAAACGATTCTTATAAATACTTGAAGTGCTTAAATAGAGTTTTAGGTAGACTGAAAAGCTAATTTTCAAATGATTTTTATTCTTTCTTGTTAATGTTTTTGATATATGTAAGAATTATAATTCGATTCATAAATGATTAAAAGCAAAGGTTATTTATATTAGATTGATTTGTGTAAAAAAAAACTTAACTGTCAAAGATTATGTTAAGAAGAAGATCTATTCTATAAAACTAAATATTCGCCAACTATTTTGAATGAGATTCTTCTATGTTGTGATGCCTTATTAATCTAATGTTTATTTTAAAATATCACCTAAAATGATTATCATATAATGCGCCCTGACTATTTGTAACTCATGTTTGTCCCTTCCGATTTTTGAATTCGCACCCTTCAACGATTAAATAAATGAGCGACGATATTTTTAATAAGAAAATATAATAATAATATAATGAATGTAATTAAAAATAAGTATTGATGAAGTGTACGATTTGTTATAAATGTATCTATATATATATGAAATGTAATAAAGATATATGAGGTGCGATCAAAATGTGATGGACATATGCAATGTAAGAACAGTATTGTAAACGGACCAGTGGTTCTTGAACATAAAAGCCAAACTCGCTTATGACTTTTATATTCAGTCCCATCGTCGGGCGACATTTTATATAACAAAATACTTTGGATAGGTTAATAATTACCTGTACCGTGGGCAGAAAGTGCTCATACATGTGCACTATACTTAATAGAATGTTAATTTCATATTAACAAAAGAAGAATGTTTTTAATATATGTAAATTATTATTATGGGATAGTTGTTGCTATGTAAATGTTTATGGATACCTAGTCGGCAAGTTTATGTGCTTGACAGTTTGAAGGAAAATATATTATAAAGTATATCAGCTAATAAACCATTTTAGCAACGTTCATCGACGTTATCATTCTAATAGAAAAGGTGAGAATAATGGTATATAATTATTAAAGATAATTTTTACATGCAAACAAATACTACCACTCAATATTTGTATATCTTACTTAGACGAACCAGGTTGACGACTACCCTTGGTGAGTCGTTATAGATTCCAGAGAAAAATCCGATTCAATGTTATTCTTGTGGAGGAAGACATAGAGAGAAAGACTGTTATTTGCGTAGACGATCAAAACAGCAGAAATGATTACTTCTAGACGGAAGGTACAACGGTTAGGGACTAGTACTTTAAATAGTGAAAAAGTCATTAAATTCGGAGGACAACCGAAAGATACATTGGACTTTAGTGCTCCAGGGTCAACATTCAATAAACTGAATGATATTACTAGTAAACAGAAAGATAATTCCGGAAAATTAGTAGCGGTGTTTATAAAAGGATATGCTTTAGGGAAAGATTATATGGGAGGAATTGACACTTGCGCTTCAATTTCGATTATAAATCGTGAAAGGTTCTTGGAATGGAATGCGAAATTGAAAGTGCCCATTAAGGTGATTGATGAACAGTTTACCGGAACAGGTGTTAATAGACAGACAATAACATTGACACAGTTTGTGATTATTCCAATACGTTTCCGGTCTAAGGTATATAGACTAAAATTCTTTTTGATGGAACAATTAGAACCCACATTTATAATCGGGATTCCCAGCAGTATACGATTGGTAAGTTGCTAATTTTATGTTTTTGTCCAGTTTGAATAATTTGGATTCTATATGCAAAAAAGAAGGATTTGTAATTTTGCTACATCGTTTAAATATTGGACCAATTTGCACACTTTTTTTAATTAATGAATGAATGTAGTTGTATCCAGCCCATCGGGCATTATGTAAGGTCCTGTTTGATTATTAGTACGTTAATGTTATTCATTGAGATTTTCGACGTTCTATTATTCCAGTTTATAAATTGGCATTTAAAATTTATGAGTATAGTTTTTCTCTTTTTCCTATTGAGAACCTTCTAGGTATTTCTTTTTTTACTCTATAGAAGTGATAACCTTTTAGCGTACGTTCCAGGTTTGTGGTGTAAGCCGACATATTGAGACAATATATTTATTTCATTCGGCCCATATCTGCTCATATTATAAAAATGGAGGGGTTTTTCAATAGTCTCTTTCCCAGAGACGTTTACTGAAGTCTAATTTTTATATTAGGTAGTAGGTACGTTACAACATCTCTACTCTTCTTTTACATCTATTTCTTCCTGAAACTTCAAACTCTAAGCAGTCAGTCATAGGAGTACAGAAAATAGCGCTCAGTCAACTTTGACTAACAATCAGCACACTTACGATGAACGTCTATCATTTGTTGCTATAGCCAATAGAGTAGGAGGTTTAGATATTGCACTGTGTATTAAGGTTTACACAATGTCCTTAAATATCGATGTGGATTTTCTCAGTTGTTTTGGGACAACTTTTGTATTGTAGTTACAGAATTGCCGCTTCGGAAGAGGAGGTTCTTAGACATTACTAGGGTTTGGATTTTTAGATGTGCATTTTTATCTTTTAAAGCAAAAACGAGTTCTCTCAAAAGTGTCCAATGTAGCGCTTGCAGTTGAGAAAAGAATGATTTTCCAGCATTTTTTTTACCCTTTTTGGGTCCTTCATTCACTTATTATCGTAATCTGATCAAATACCCTTCCAACCCACAATTCTTCTTTTACACCTTTTTTTTTTTTAAAAAAAAAATACCCCAAATTTCCCGGTTATCGTGAATTAAGATTAGTGTTCGTTGTGCGAAAGTTTGTCAACATCCATCAGTGTCAACTTCCTTTGGGTCCAAACAGTGCAGATGAGTACCAACTTCTTCAACCAGAGTAGATCATGATTTGCAGAGAGAATGTTTTGTATCTACGGTTACAAATATACGTATAATGGCTGTTGTTTAAAACGTAGAACACACACTTAGATAAAGAAGAATGTGTTTTCTACTTCCATCAGATAATAGTTAAACGGTTTTACTGAAGAAAAGCTTGAGCTTAACATTCAGAAGAATCCGAATATTGTCGAATCCTTTCCTTAGCATATTGTGATATAATATATTTACTTTTAGCGATGTGGTTCCTCTCAACAGCCCCCACTGTTGGAAATCCTGTAGAATAAAAGACATTGGCGTACACTAAGAAGAAAAGTGGAAGAATAAAACAGGATTTTATGAGGTAGGTAACAGCTAACCTTAACTTGATTGTCTTGATACAGGACAATATCAAATGACAGTTTCTGTACATCGATGAAGCCTCGTGATTTATAAGACACGAAATAGTTAGTTAATACGAAGCGAATGTCAAAAAGAAAGAAAAAGTCGATAATTTCTTTTACCCATCAAATCCCAATGTCACCTACAGGTGACACTACTTTAAAGGCGTCTTCTTGTTCACCAATCGTCCACCAGAGGGTCCTAGTGAACCACAGTAGCACCAGATACTTACCTATATATGTCGCATCACCACACAAAAAAGTTTCGAAGTCGACGTACTGTACAAGGAAGAAGACGCCTTTAAAGTAGCGTCACCTGTAGGTGACTCTGGGCGTTGACGGGTTAAGAGGAATTCGCAACACAAATGAAGTTCAGCATGCTCTAGTATTCTGTGCTTGCAATAAATATAAAATTATTCGAGTGAAGTTGAGTACGTGTGAGTAGCAATAAGGTGAAATGGCTGCCGAAATATAAAATCCGCCAAATGTGAAGTGAGATCTGTCATACGATTTCTGAATGCCAAAGCACAGAATGCAGTTGACATCCATGCCGTTTACGGAAAGACGGCAGGAAAGTTAGACAATGCTACAAAGAGTTTCGGGAAGGGCGTTCAAATGTTCATGGCGATAAGCGTAGCGGAAGACCTAGTGTTCAGACTGACGATCTGGTGGAACGACTTAACGATAAAGTGCGATCCAGTCACCGGTTCACAATAACTGAACTTGTTGAAGAATTTCCGGAATGTCTGCAAAAACAGTGCATCCAATTGTGACTGACAAACTAAACTGACTTATCACAAACTGTGTGCAAGGTGGAGGCCAAAGATGCTGACAGACGTTCTCAAAGGGGAAAGAATGACATCTGCACGTGATTTTTGGTCTGTTGATAGGAGGATAGTGATAATCTCATTCCTAACGTAGTGACGAGGGATGAAACCTGGATATTGTACGCCACTGGGAATCGAAGTAGAAGTCAATGCCAAAGTAGCACTCTGATTCTCCTAAAGCTCAGAAATTGAAACAAACACATTCAGTTTACAAATTCATGGCAACCACGTTTTAAGACCAAAAGGGTGTGATTCTTGTGGAATTCTTGGAACCAGGACGAAATAATTGCAACAGTTGAATATTGTCAGAAACTGAATCTGCGACATGTCATCCATCGGTTTGGGGTAATGGAATATTACGCTCTGAAATTCTTCTGATCCATGACAACGTCCGCCCTCACACAGCTGCTCGTACTGTTAAGACAGTTCAAAGATTTCAATTAGGACTATCCAATCATCCCTCTTACAACCCTGACTTTGCTCCTAGTGATTTCTTTCTCTCTCTTTAGCTGAAAAATTGGTTTACTTCAAAGCGTTTCAAAGACACTGAAGTATTGAAGACATCAGTTCTGAACTTGCTGCATTCTCCGGATGCAGATTTTCATATAAAGGGTATACGACAGCTTGTTCCACTCTACCAGAAATGTCTGGAGGTTCATAGTGACTACGTCAAAAAATAATCAAGATACGTATAAAGTAGCCAAGAAAAAGCTGTCACTTTTTGTGGAGGCCTGTGTTCAATTGGCCCTCACACCGTGAGTTCAATGCGAGTGGAGATCAGGCGAAGGCCAGTTGTTGGTATGGGTATATCCAACATACTACCAGGTTGCGGCAATTCAGTTACATCGTGAACTTGCGTAAGGACAAAGTGAACATGGGATCTCCACAGAGCGTCATAAGGGTATATATGCTGTACGAGTTCAAACTATGGTCAAACTTTGCTGCACCGGGGCGGAAGATATGCCAGGCCTTTGGTGAGGGTGTCGTGACTACGCAGATAGTGTAGCGGTGGCTTAACAAGTTTAAGGAAGGAGACGAAATACCCGAAGACTCACTATGTGCCGGAAGATCATGAAGATCTTCAAGCAGGAATTGAGGCGAACAGTGGCTAGACATGTGAGGACTACAATTCAGTGTGAGCGAAAAAAAAAAACATCTGCTTCGGTAACATCTACATCAACTTGAGAAGCACTACAAGTTGGGTCGATGGATCCCACATGATCTGACTCCGGGGCACAAGGCAACGCGAGCAGACACCTGTGTTTCTTTGCTGTCTTGTCTAGGGAAATAGCCATTCCTGGACAGGGTGTTGACATGTGATGAAAAGTGGGTCCTGTACGAAGCTTCCAAGATGCCGTCATCATCGGTTAGCATCCCATGAACCGGTTAACGAAAAAGAAACCAGCAGTGCACCAGAAGAAGGTCTTCCTGTATGTTTGGCGGACTGCTCGCGGCATCGTGCAACGGAAACTGCTACCAGCTGGTCAGAGCATCAATACAACTGTGTACTGTCAGCAGCTAAGGCATGTTCAAGAAATCTTCAAACTCTGGAGCCAGCACTTCTGAATCGCAAAAGGGTCCTCCTGTTACAGGACAACGCTAAGCCCCACGTGGCTAAGATGACCCGGGACACCATTCTACGCCTTAGATGGAAAACTACTATTGCATTCGCCATACTCTCCGGACATTGCACCGTCCGATTATCAACTGTTTCATTCCTTGGACAATCACCTTAGAGGACGCCAGTTCAAATCCCTAGTAGAGGTGCAAAATACACTTGATACTTTCTTCGCTTCATAGCCCAGCAAGTTCTACCGCAATAGAATCCATAGCCTTCCAGAACGTTGACAAAAGGTCATCGATGCTGATGGGGATTATTTTTGATTTTCCAGATACACGTCTTAGGTGACGTATCGATGTTCGAAGGTGGTGGGTGAAAAAGCGACAGTACTTTCTTGGTTACCTTTATATTTGTATATCAATCACTTATTTTTATTTTCTTGTTTTTTTAATATCGACTTTTTGACATATGCATCGTATAACGATAATAATAATAAAAACAGCGATAGTAATACACATACAATCAGTTACTGATACACTTGTCAATTCTTATGACAATCTGGATGTTTTATGATGTTCTGCCCTGCATTTACACAACTTTTCTTAAGTCCATTTTCATCACCTTCCAAGGCTATCTTCCAATACAGACGTTTAAATCATTAAGAATTATTACTCGCTCTTCGTTCTCGATAATAGAGTCTTTTATTTTTGTGTTGTGATTTGTTATGAAACGTACGTATATCACGCAACCTTTCACTTGTCTATCAATGTGCTTGTATTATATAGACACACATTCACATGTTCATGTACACGACTTCTGTAATATCTACTATAGACTACTTCTTTAAATATAAAATGTAATTTATGGTTTTTAATTGCGTGTAAGAATGGGAGGTGGAAAATACTACAGGTGACTAGTTTTCTATGTTTAGCTTTGTGATACGCTGCGCACTTGTAGCCTACCGAAATAAGCTTGGGTCAGTCGTATAAGTAAGGTGCCTCCTTTTGAGAAGTCACCCCTCGTACTATTTTGCTCGGTTAGTTCGGAAGAGATGGGGCAGTGGGGTAGAATATTACCTAATTCGAATACTTTGGTGCTGAAATTTCAAGCACGAAATTCTTCCACAAGATTTTGTAAATTATCTATATAAAATAAAATCTTTAAAATTTACGTCCCACGGTTATGTCGGTTAGGCTAAAGGAGACGGTGATGATGAGAAATGAAGGAAAAGGTAGAATGAAAAAGTGGGAGGAAACGGGAGAACCCCGAGGAAACCCACGCACACGATGTTTGTCCTGCTCAAAGCTTACTTGGCGTTAGCTAGGATCAGACCAGAGACCCCATGCGCTAGAGGTAAACGCCCTACCACTGAGCCACCTCGGCCCCAACTATAATATTGTCGAAATATAAGACATATATCAATTCACAGATGATATAAAATTTTAGAAGTATGACATGCTTAAGAGTAAAACTTCTCATGTGTAATTTTCGAGAAAACTTATTTTCATGGCTCTAGAATGTCCATCGCTTCTTGCCAATAGGTTTTGATTTGCTAGAATAAGCTATGTATGTACTGTAAGTGTGAACAAAGAGGATTCCGTAGAGTGTTGAACTCACGTCCCCTTGGCCCCACGCTTCATTCCCGGCCGATCCTTCCCAATTTTTGGTGTCCACTGAACGTCGTGAGGCGAACTGGGGACTCACGTGAATAAAAGATGTGACAACCACTAGGTGACAAACCCTAAAAAGCTCCGAATACACCTGTTAGAGACGGCGACGCAGCCTGCTGATGACATGTTCCTGGCTAGGCTGGACGTAGTTCAGCCAGTCATTAACAGATGGCGTTGAAGCGGCTCCAGTGGAAGATCTAGAATTTAAAACCTAGGGAGACAGCCAGAACGCAGACTATGATAGGTATATCATGAGTTTACGCTAATCATTTTAATTTTAAATCCGTTTACGCACTTCGTTTACAGGAACTAGAAATAAAAGATGAATCATTCCTTTCACCAGTTACAGTGGAATTGAGCTGATTTTGAGTTTAACGTTCTTTCAGCAGCGAGACTATAAGATACATGGACCTACTGATTAAAGTGAAATCCGAACCACATCAGCTTCCTTCAGGAATTGAACCCGGGTCCCCCACGCCGAAGGCGCGTACGGTTCACCAGTTACAGTTATACATGAAATATAAATTGGCAATTAATAAATTGTAGATATTTACAGATACATACCGTAGATAAACAGATTAGTCACACACATTGCGCTTTATATGGCAAAAAAAATTGTAATTAAGATTCAAGTTAGAAATTGTTGGAGAAAAAAAATGTATATAACTCCCCACTATTACAGAGTGCCTATTTGAGAAAGCTTTTTTGATCCGTTACCCCCTGTAGCGAACGCGGTCAAGGCGGCTGTTCAGTAATTTTACTTTTGCCAGAGTTGTAACTCATACTGTGAGCCAGTCAGGGTTTCCGGGTCTTTTTGCCAAGTCCAGGTCTATACTAACGGAGTTCCAATACTCTGCACAAACCATCTTCCAAGCAGCTGTTTCTTGCTACAATCCCCTTGCCTGGCAACACGTCTTTCTTTTTTGTCCTTCCTTTTGAAATCTTTTCAACAGCAGGCGGTCTATTGTTCCGAAACGCACCAAATACGCTCGAGCTGACGTTTTCTCAGCGTTTTTATTGCCTTCGCGTTTGAGATTAGCCACCTACATTTAAATACATGGTCAACGTATTCCAAGCGTACGCATGAGCAATAAATACGCTTTGCGATCGCCTCAAGTAGCCGGGTTATCCTAGAAGTGTCCAATAAAGAATAAATGGCAACGCTTACTATATACTTTAAAAAATATATAAATAATAGCTTCAATCATTTTAGTCACTCAAATTGGGGGGCCTAGGACCCCAGCCGTGGGCAGTGTTGCCAGACCTGCAGATTAAAAAGTAGCTAGACTGTGCTCCAAAAGTAGCGGATTTGAACTATTTGTAGCCCAAACATAAAAATGTCAGGTATAAAACTTCAAATGTCTGGGTTAGCAATGGTCAGGCGGCGACCTCAGTTTCAGACTGGTGATGGTGGTGGTGTTTTAGGACAAGCTCCATACTATATTATCTGCAGTAGAACTACAGTGTGCAATGAACTGAGTGATAGTATAAAATGGTCAACTTTTCTGATTTTCAAGGAGATATGTTGGCTTAAGTCAGTTTTGTAAGCTCTGAAATACACTTTATAAAGTTTACAGATGTGTATTCACTGTTATTCGTCACTTCTTTAATCAGTTGTTAAATTCTTTATTTGGGAGCCATGAATTTTCGGTGATTTATTATAACTCCATTTAGGCATTATATATTAATATGGACAACACAATAACACAATTCAGTGTTCATGTTTACACAGCTCCGTATGACTATTAGGCCTAGGTATTAACTGAGACAGCAACCCTGCCACTGATACTGGAACAGCGCAAACTCAACGAAAGTCTAGGGTCCGCGGGGGTTCAGTGGTAGAGCGTTCACCTCCGATGCTTGGGGTCCCTGGTTCGATCCCAGCTCGCGCCGTGTGGACTTCGTGGTGGACAAACACCGTGCTCGTGGGTTTTCTCGGGGTTCTCCCGTTTCTTCATTCCACCATTTCACTCATTTCTCATCATCACTGTCTCCTTTAGCCTAACCGGCATAAACGTGGGACGTAAAACTTTTAAAGATTTCATTTCATTTTCAACGAAAGTCTAATGTTGTCAGGTCTGAGCTGAAAATGTACTAAAACAAGAATTGAGCTAATATCGAATATATTAGTATTGTTCAATGTAAATAAAATACTCAACAAATCTTTTATTGTATTAAATAAACGTAATAATTTGTGATTTCATATTATGAAAATTATTATGCAGATAATTAAAAGTAGCCCAAAACGTAGCGTGTCGCCCAATTTGAAATTTTTGGAGTTTACTTTAAAAATCGCCCAATCCGCTACTTGTAGCCCAATCTGGCAACACTGAGGTCCCTGGACTAAATCTGCTACTGAGTGGCTCAGGCCGACAAAGGTCTGTCATGCCAAGTATTTTATATGTGAAAACATTTTAAAGTAACAAGTTCTATTTATCGTTATTTGTCTTCTCCTGGCAATTCATGTACTACTTGTAAACCAGGAACGTCATACGTCTGACCTCTGGCATTCACAACTTCTTAATTCAAGTAGTTTCCCATTTCCATCACTGGGTTGGTTCACCGGGAATCGAACCCTAATCACCTTGACTATCCACTTGGTTACGTGGGAGAACATGTCTCAAGCAGAAAAAGGTGCGATATGCAAATAGTGTTCAGTAGATTTCATGAAAACACCTGCAACATTAGAAAATAGCACCAAAATATAAACATCTTGTACTTTATAACACTTGTCAAACAGGAAGACAGCTACATTTAATATACGAAATTAAAAAAGGAAAAAAATTGAAACCAAAGCTCTGAACATGTCCGTAGCGAGAGAAGAAAATGTATTATCTTAATTTAATCCTCGCACTATCAAAAATCAGAACATTATTGTCTATAGTTGTAAACAAAATACACGCATGTTGCAAGGAATATATAACAATTAAGATCAAGCCAAGGCGGCAACAGTTGAAAGGTGTATCTCGGTGTATCCTGACAGCTTGATATAGTTTCTGACCATGTCAATAAGATACATCCTTCTTCAATAACTCTTTAATATATTTCGTTAAGACTTTATAAGGCTCCGACGTATGATTTGTTGTTAACTAAAAACGTGGATTACGAAGGAGGGTTATATACCCAGGTACATGCAAATTTAACTTTGTATATATATATATATATATATATATATATATATATATATATATATATATATATATATATATATATATATATATGGCTGGGCGTCGTGATCATCTTTCTGTTCCCAGTATGTTGTCTCAGCTCGCGTCGCTATTAACGCTCCTCACAAACTAAAGCCGTGCTTCATTCTTGCGGCGTTCTTCCCAACTTACCTTACATATCTAACGAACGCCGAATCAATTGCGATGAAGCACGTATTTATTATTCATATTTCAAGTCTTTTTTCTCTCTTTTTTTTTCTTTCTTTCTTCATGGTATCCGCCGAGGGGATAACGAAAACTCATCCGTTGCCCATAATTCCCAGCGAGTGGCGAACTGGGTGTGGACAGGACTAAAGACGAGCCGACCATAGTGATGACCTCAGAGACCAAGAGGTCGAATCCTCAGGGGGTCCCTCGATCCAACAGCCTGGCTTCGAAACTAATCACTTGAATATGATTCCCTCGCGCGTCGGTTTTTTTAAACTTTTATTTATGCATCGCTCGTAATCAGGTTATTAAAATTATATATTGGTGAATTTTGTGGGTGGCAAATCGCTGTGCCTTCTGCTGTCTCTCCGGAATTTGAATATATAAAACTCTTGCTGTGTCTGTAATGAATAAAGGTGGGTTGATCAGGTGCATCCACAACCAAAGCACTTGTAAATGCATCAACGAACAGTGTCCTTTTTTGTTGCTAAATTAGCGCCTTAATACGACATTTTATACAACATGTGTTATTTTTATTAATTCTTACCACGCTATGGTAGTATTTCTTTGGTCGTAAAATACAGGCCTTCCCTTTGGCTTCATTCACAAAACTTGTTTTCTCAAAGGGTTAGCGTCCTCCACTGTTCGGAGAATTTGTTCTTTATAATCATTATTAAAAGAAATAGATTTAAGATTAGTAAGCTCATAATTTACCATGTTGTTTACATAGTTGCAAATCTGTCCATTCGTTCCACCATAAATTTAGCAAACTTTGACAGATTTTAATGAAACTTGGAGCGTGCTTTTGTCCTGTTTTGGGAGTGACGGGAAATTTGTCGATTAGGATTAAATTATGTCGAGAATATGGGGGTAATTCGGGCAAAAATCAACATCCAATCTTTTGATCCATTTTTTTAGATCATTCCTAAAATTCTTGTTTTACTCGAATAATTTTGCTTTTAGACGGTCTTAACTACATACTAATGCAGAGAAGCAATTGACATATGCCTGGCTCTAGGCTTTCGTTAGGTAAATATTATGGTGATATAATAAAATGGTTTTGATTTGCTTAACAGTTCCAACTATAGTTTTCCTAAATTATCCGATGTTCATGAAGCATATTACTATGTGCTTCTTTCATGCTTCCCAATGGGTCGTTAGCCATAAGTTAGGGCCGAGGGGTGAATTGTTCAAATTTAAGAACATGCTTCACTGTGACTTTCATTTAAAAGAAAACCCTAGCCCCTAGCCCCTCAAAAAGCTTATATGTAATTTCTTTTAACTTACCTGATGTCTTGCTGGAGGCCTCATCTTTTCTGTGCCTGTAGATGTAGAAGTATTCGAAGGCCTCTCATGTACACTTGTTTTTTTGGTGTTGAAGAATGTCCAAATTTTGACCATGTACAATGAAAAATGTAGCATGGCAAATTTTGCAATCAAAATAGTGATAGTTCAACTTCGTAGCTTTCAGAAAAGAGCACTTCTCCTTCAAACTGTAAGAAAACGTGCGCTTCGGTTTAGACATTCTCGTTGATACAGAAAATGGAACATTTCATTTGTAATGTATTATCAACAACAGCTCAGTTCGTGCACTTTATCAAAGATAGCAGATTTCCTTGACTGCTGACAGACGACTACAACTCTGGCCTGTGTCTACAGTATTGCCTTGCTCGCTATGAAATCGGAGAGGTTGGTGTGATAACTTGCTCCAAACTGTTATGTCACAACTTATTGTTCATTCACTAATAACAGAGTTCCCAGTAAGGGCGCCCATGTTGTGGTTTCCAAGGGGGGCAAGTATAAGCGACATTTCAAAAATGGTTCAAATTTTGCTGTAACTAATGTAAAAATTCTATTGCATTTTCGATATCTGAAGTACAATTTCTTCTAGGGTGGCGAGCGCCCCACCTTTCCCTCCCTTGGTTCCCAGCTAAAGTCAAAATGTCTGAGTTTTCACTTTTCGATAAGCTGATATTGGGAGCAGAAATGGGGCACGATTAAAATACGGGACATTTGCCTGTCCCGACTAAATTTACGGGGACGCGGGGCACTCGGGTCCAAAAACGGTACTGTCCCGTTTTTTTACGGGACATATGGCAGGCTTAACGTTTCTCCTCATCTCTCTCTCTATATATATACATAATATATATATATGTTTTGTCTTCTCAGTTGTGATAGAAAGCTGAAGGTGTGATAATTTTGAACAAAATCAGCGAAAAGAAGTCTTAGGAAACATACGTCGAATATTGTTTCTTTAAAGAGCTAGATGTGTCCGTAAATGCGGGACAATGACACTTGGAGCTGACGGTGAATTGCAGAGTTCTCGTCTTGCGAGTAAATCAAGTTATGGCTGAAATATATTGTTCAACAAGTAGAAGTGTCACGTGTACGCCACAGGATGGAAAGAGCACCGAGAAAATCATGGATAACTGAAGCAATGCTTAAGAAGATGGAGGAACGCAGAAGGGCGAAAAACACGGACATGAGTGAATATAGAGAATAATGAATTGAGAAGGGAAACGGACAAAGCCAAAGAAAATTACATGGAGCAAATGTGTGAAGAAATAAAGGAACTTCAACGGCGCGGCAGATATGATCTGATGTACCAGAAAGCACAATAATTAGGAGAGAGAGCTAACAAAAGTATACGAACGTTCGGCATCGAAGATCAACAAGGTAATCTAACCACTGACCTCAGAGAATCATTACAATTTGAGAGAAATACATAAAAAATTTGTATGATCAGAAGAACCGAACGAAAGATATTACGATCGGAGCAGACGAAGAGGTGGATGGTGATGAAAAAGGACTCAGTATGTTGAAAAATGAAGTAGTACAAGCAATCAAAGACATGAGAAGGAGAAAGGCCACTGGAGACGACGACATACCAGTAGATTTGCTCAAGGAATTAGGAGACAATGCAATGAAAGTACTGACTTCACTTATTAACAAGGTCTACCTGAGTGAAGAATGGCCAAAGGATTTTCTTGATGTTATAATGATTGCATTACCTAAGAAAAAGCAAGCAAAGAAGTGCAGCGATCACAGAACCATTAGCCTGATTTCCCACACTGGAAAGATCATTGCACGCATACTGAATAGGCGGCTGGAAACTAAGATAGATGAGAGGTTAGAGGAAGATCAACTTGGATTCCGGAAAGAAAAAGGCACCAGAGATGCTATTGGGTTGATGAAAATTATATCAGAACGATTTCCCGACATAAAGGAAGAGTTGTGTTTGCGCTTCATAGACTGGCGAAAAGCTTTCGACCGAGTCAATTGGACGAAACTTCTGAAAATACTTATAGAAATCGGAGTCAACTGGAGAGATCGACGACTCATTCAAAACCTGTACATAGGACAACGAGTGAAGTTGCGCTTAAATGAAGGAGAAACCAACAGTGTGGAGGTTGGAAACTGAGTCAGACAAGGATGTAGTTTGTCGCCCCAATTATTCAACATTTACAGTGAATGTTTAACGAAGGAAGTTTTAATGGGAATTAGATATTTCAAGATTGGAGGGCAGATCATTAACAAGATCAGGTATGCAGATGATACGGTTATAACAGCTAAAACCGAAGGAGGACTACAGGAGATGATTGACAAAATAGTTGACACTGGAAGGCTGTATGGAATGAAAAATAACATCGAAAAGTTGAAAGTCATGAGAATATCTCGTGGAAACACGCCCTTACGGATCAGAGTAGAACAAAGAGAACTTGAAGAGGTCGATAATTTCAAGTATCTGGGAAGTATTTTGAGAAAAGACGCTTACTGCACCAAAGAGATCAGGTCAAGAATTGCCACAGCTAAAGAAGCATTCAACAAGAAAAGATTACTCTTTACTAGCAGGCTCAATATTGGACTTAAGAAGAAGTTGGTCAAGTGCTATATATGGAGCATTGGACTTTATGGTTCAGAGTCTTGGGCATTACGGAAATTAGAGAAGAAATGTTTGGAGAGCTTCGAAATGTGGTGCTGGAGGAAGGTGGAGAAGATAAAATGGATAGAAAGAGTAACAAACGAAGACGTTTTAGAACGGCTAGGAGAGAAGAGGACGCACCTAGCCACCATCCTTCGTAGAAAGAACAATTGGATTGGACACATCTTGCGAAGAAATTGTGTTTTTCATACCGCCATAGAAGGAAAGATGGAAGGGTAGCGAGGAATAGGAAGAAGAAGAGCACAGCTGATCAATGATTTGAAAGATAGGAATATTGGGAATTAAAAGAGGAAGCTGAGGATCGAGAAAAGTGGAAGAAACATTTCCAGGTCCAAATCTAAAACTTGAAAAAATAAATCCTTATTAGTCCCAGGACCTGCCGACAGGCAGAATACTTAATAATAATAATAATAATAATCGTCCAATAATTGTATTCTCCTTCGTCCCCTCAATCTCTTTCTAGCCTCTATACTCTGTAAAATGTCCCTCACTATACATTTCCTTCTTAGCCAGTGTCCCAACCAGTTTCTCTTCCTTCTCCTAATAATATCTAGAATTGTTCTTTCCATTCCAGCCATTTCTAATATAACCTTGTTTAATTTACGCTGGGCCCAACTAATTCTCTAAATTCTTCTCCATACCCACATTTCGAAAGCTTTCAGTCGTTTTTCATCATTTTTGTTGTATAGTGATAAACGTTAAAACTGGAAATGCCTTTCGGGTTTGAATATCACTTCCAACAACGAACCCAATTCGTATCTTTCGATCCTCTTCATCTTGGCAGAATTCATGATGATCCATCAAATGTTTTCATTTATTTTTTTGTTTGTCCCGAACGGGCGGACGCAGGGACAGATAGAGTAAATATTTAAAGGACTTTTGGTCCTTTTAGTACTCGTTACAAATGCTCCAATTTGTAAGGTGAACATTCGACTCATTAACACAAAAAGTATGAGAAAAACTCGCAATATAAAGCCATGCTACGTTAGATGATGCTCAACAAGCAAGGCAGGAAACGAAAGTGTGGCTACTTATTGTTTTCTTTAAGATTGGTGTAAAGGGACAAGTTTTGCGATAGATGTCACTACGGTCTTCGTACCTCTCTCATGTACTTTTTACCTTACACGAAAATTTACAATTTCTCTTACAAATTTCAACCTAGAGACTTCAAAGTTTTAGAGGAGAAACTTCATAACCTATCGAAGGCAACAATCCGTGCCGATTTTTAATTTATAATTTTCTTGATTCTTGAAACAGTTCCATTGTTAAAGGTTAGGATATCCATTTCAACAATCAAGCTATTTCAACAATGAAGAAAATTACAAATAAAAAATCGGCACGGATTGTTGCCTTCGATAGGTTATGAAGTTCCTTCCCTCAAAGTTGGAAGTCTGTAAGTTGAAATTTATAAGAGAAATCGTGAATTTTTGTGAATGGTAAAAAAATACATGAGATACGGAGACTGTAGTGACATCTATCGGCAAAACTTGTCACTTTACACCAACCTTAAAGGTGAAGAATTTCAGCTCATTCGCTCTAATTTTGTGTTGGGCTTCCAATGACATGGCAATGCTAGATTTGGCGGGAAAAATCTGAAACAAAAGCAGAAGGAAAATAGTGCCTTTCTGGGAGGCAATGTTCAAGAAAGCCGAGTGTGCGACAATATGTGTGTGTCCTGTAAGGTAAAACATGTGAAACGATAAAACGCCCCTTAAGACTCTTCATCCCGGCGAAATTAAAATACCGCTAATTTTACAGTAATTATGTGATATCTTCAAATAGATCAAATATAATTGAAATATGGAACAAGAGCGCCCTAGACAATATTATTTTGTGTCAGGTACCGTTATCACCAGTCACCTAGTGGCTTTCCGTTTTCAGCTGTTTAGAAACGCGAAAATAAATGCCGATTTTCAAAATGGCTCGAAATCGAAAGCAGATAAGTGAGTCGTGATAACGGTTTCTTATGTAAAATAATATTGTCTAGGGCGCTCTTGTTGCACATTTCAATTATCTTTTATCTATTTGAAGATATCACATAGTTATTGTAAAATTAGCGGTATTTTAATTTCGCCGGGATGAAGACTCTTAAATGGAATTTTCACGGGAAAGAATTTCTTCATTTAAAGATTCCTGCTAACTCTTTCATCATCCCTTTTAAAAATGTAAAGGCTGTTTTCATAAATTCTTCGTAGCTAAGCGATTAGCATAAGCTCCTTTGTCGTGGGACACCCGGGTTCGATTCCCGGCGGGAGCTCATGTGGTTTGGATTCCAAGTTAATAAGTAAGTCCACGTCTGATATAGCCTCGCTGCTGAAAAGGACGTAGCTCTTTTGATAAAAATACATTCTGATTAGTTTTCATTTACTTCATTGCTTTATGTTCCATTTATTCCATTTAGCAAATGAAATCTTTTAAGTTTTACGTCCCACAGTTATGCCAGGTAGGTTAAAGGAGACGGTGATGATGAGAAATGAAGGAAATGGAATGAAGAAAGTGGGAGGAAACGGAAGAACCCCGAGAAAACTCACTCGCACGGTGTTTGTTCACCACAAAGTTCACTTACCGCGAGCTGGGATTGAACCAAGAACCCCATGCACCAGAGGTGAACGCTCTACCACTGAGATTTAGGTTCGAAGCTCACGTCAAGTAAACTTTGTGGTACACAAATACTCCTTGAGGTTCTCCCATTTCCTCCCACTTCCCTCATTCTACCGTTTCATTAATTTTCATAATCACTATTTCCTTTCACCTACTCGGCATAGCCGTGGGACGGAAAGCTGAAGATTGCTTTTTTTGTAGTAGGTCTATTTGGATATTCGCTTTAGTACTATATAAAACTTAGGGTGTGTCAAAAGTAACAATAAGTAACAACGAAAGATGTGTAAGTAATCTTACTCATTAGAAGCGGCAACAATAACTGAAATCTTATCACAATCTCCCCCCTCCCTCTCTTGTGAAAATTGCAATGATGACACCTGCCAAGAAGAAAGGAAAGCTTCGGCTGTTTGAAGATTCTGGCTTCTCCCTGTGTGCGCTCAAACGAGGGACGAAGCAAAATCTCAAGTTTCTCAAGAAGGAGACAGACAAGAAAGGAAAGATGGTTTCTCGTAGATTCTTGTTTTCTTGGTTTAAGTTCACCTTCTCCATTTTGACATTACCCCACGAGTAAAGCCTCTCTAGTTCCTCCCCCCCCCTGCCGGCCGTTTCACGTCTTGTGCCTGTAATTAGCTCAAAGTGACATGGTGTTGGCTCCCTGGGGCCAACACTCACACACAAGATAATTTTTATTTTATGAAAGTTTCCCCGAGTAACTTGGGCGAAAATTAAATTATTCACTTACCCACAGACAGACAGACTTACGATTCCTTTGCAAAAGGTTTTACGCATGGTGAGGGAGGGGAAAAAGGGGGTTAAAGCTCTCTTCTTGGGCTTCTCTTGAGACACAAGAAGACTCATTGTTCCCATTTAGTTACCCAACTTCCCCTCATAAATATGCTAACAAAATGTGCTGCATTCTCTAACACAGGTAAAGAGCTGGAGGAATTAAATACACGGACGCACAGAGGAGTATAGAGTTAGTTAAGTCATACCTTAAAGTACCAACAAGAGCTTAATAGAAAATAAAGAGCTTTCGAATATAGTAAAAAGAAAAGAAAAAGAAAGAAAAGAAAAGGAAGAGAAAAAAGAAACAAATATTGATAATGGATTTCGAATATCCGAGGAACATCTGGATAATGGATACTCGGATAACATCCAGTAAAGAACATTCGATTAACATCTAAATTACGAACGTTTGAATAACATCTGAGAACGGACATTCGCGTAACATCTGAATAATGGATATCCGATTTATATATGACTAATAGATAAATCGAATAACAATTAGATAAGAGATGATCAGATTAAATATAGTAATGAAAATTCTCTTAACATTTGGATAACTGATATTTACATAACATCCAGATAATGTATATACAAAGAATATCCCGATAAGAGATAATCGCATAACATCTGAATAACGTATAACATCCATATAACCTGTATTCACATAATACAGCATTAGCCTCAGTCAATACATAACGTGTCAATAGTTGCGAAATTTGAAAATTCCATTAAGTCACTTCCCTTAGACCAGGGTTTCTCAACCTGGAGGTCGGGAAGATTGAAGATAAAAGGAAGAGATAAATATAATTAGAATCTAATACCGGATATTACTCAAAATGTCGGCCTCTCGAAAATTAAAATACTCAATAACTCTTTTTAGCAACTGTCCAATTTTTTAAACCAAAATTAGAATCAGTATTTTTTTATGATATAAAATTTTTAAAATGGTCTCCATCCTGAAACAGTATGACGGATCGGATTCAATATTTATAATATGAATGAACTGACCAAATTCAGCTTTAATCCTTTCTGTTTTAGGGAAGTTACTGTATCCACTATATGCAAGAAATGGATTCTATTATTATAGAAATAGATGGATATCTTGAGATCTCCGCAATAGGTATATTAAAAATCCCACACAAGCTTATTACACACCAGAAATCATAAGGGGATCGCTGGCAAGAGGATGTGATAAAATGCAGGTCCTGATAGGAATTAGTTTGAGAACCACAGGCGTCTCTGCCGGGGGGACGAGGGGGACGCATCCCCCCAATATTTTGAAGTACAAATATTCAATATTTTGTTCTAATTTAATTTATTTACTAACGACAGAATAACATATAAATAATAATAATTATATTTATTTGGAATATAATATTCAGGCTGTGAAACGATTGTAATCGAGTTCTTGATATCCTTAGGGGGGTCCGTGAAGGTAAGCAGAAAGGTAATAAATGGAATCGAAGATACTAAACAGGTTGGGCTATGTAGTACCATTTAAATAACTTTCTTTGATGTCCCCCCCAAATTTTACATGCCAGAGACGCCAGTGTTGAGAACCACTGCCTTACACAAAAATCAAAATATGAATGTCACATAGTGCTTCTCAAAAATCTTTATCTCACCAGAATATTAGATGCTAGTGAACAAACACGCACATACATAGCTATAATCGTTAAATTAATTTTCTTTTACCACTGAACCTTGGGATTTAAAAAAAAGGATTTTTAAAAATACATTCCCAAGGGGGAATAACAAAGGGGTACACTTTTTTTTTGGTCAAGGAAAGGTTGTCTCATAAGTAGAGTTATAAAACAAGTTTTTTTTTTTCTGTTGAATATTTTTAAAAATAAAAACGCTGTATATTTTCATGTTTTTTTAAAAGATTTTTTTCAGTATAATAATTCCTTTGCTTCTTTCCAAATAACATTTAGCCTAACACTATTTGAAGTGCATTTGGACGAATAGAAAGTACTATGCCCTAAGTGGTTCTCAACCGATGTGTCGCGACACACTGGTGTGACGCAACCCCCTAAGATGTGTCGTGTGAAATTTTAGAATTTAAAAATCATGAAGAATGTAATAATAATTAGTAGAGAGCGTATTTTAAGGTGCAGCACCTTTTCTAAAAATGTAGTTGTTATAACAACCAAAGTTGAAAATATGTATTTCCGGGCATAAAACGAACTGAAATGAACGCACTTTGTTGCACCTTTTTCGTGAATGTTGCACCTTTTTTGCTAGATTCATAAAATTTCCCTTTTTGTTACTTCTTTTAGCCTTCAGCACCTTTATTGTCCCTTTTCTTTCTTTCTTTCTCTCTCTCTCTTTTTTTCGTTTGGACAGAATAATATGTTTTATTTTCAATCTAGTTTACACATAACATTCCATAAATTTAGATGCAATCTTGTCGGATTCGCTAGGAATAAATTTGAACTGAATTTGGTAAACAATCCGGACATAAAAACCTTTGCAACGTCATCTGAACTTCCTGACCATGCTCTTACAACATGGGTACCATTGGTTTTCGTTGATATCAAGCGAAGTTGAGCTCCAAGCGACAGAAACTAACATTTGAAAATATAGAAATGTTGTGCATAATCAAGTATAACCAGTTTCTGAAGACCCAAAAGTATGTGACGGTTTCTCAAGCCACTATATTGCTAAATTAATATATTTTTTTTTTTTAATACCAAGTTGGTTTTAACCACAATTTTATTACAAGAATGTTGAATGTTGTACAAGTTTGGGATTAAATAAAACAATTTTGCAATTTATGTCCAATGTTTAAAGCTAAGACTTTAACAATATTTGTTGGTGTAATGAATAAAGAATGTTCATGTAACTGTATACTATAGCACTTAATAAAGATATCCTATTAGCACCTTTTTTTTTTTTTTTTTTTTTTTGCATCTTTTTGAATGATTTTTCAGCCCCTTTTATTCCTTTTTTCCTACCACATTTTTGCTTTTTAAAATCTGGTCCCTAATAATTAGTTAAAATCGAGATAGACTGTACCAGTCAACACCTCCAGCGGTAGCAATAATGCTCAGTGCTATATAGTCATTATAAAAACTAATTGGTTTCACTATTATAATAGATATTATTATTATTATTATTATTATTATTATTATTATTATTATTATTATTATTATTATTATTATTATTATTATTTGTAATAAAAAATATGAAACAAGTATGTTACGATGTTCTGGTGCCCGGTAAAGTGTGCCGTCAGTCAAAAAAGGTTGAGAACTAGGGATGCGCTCGTGTCGAGACATGTCTCGAATCTCGACTCGACTCGACTCGAATTCGAGTCGAGATTCGAGTCGAGACACACTTTGTAAATTTCGAGACGAGTCGAGACAAACGTATTTCTCGACTCGAATTTTCGAGTCGAGACACGAGTCGAGTCGAGACGGCTCTTAAAAATCTCGACTCGACTCGAATGTCTCGAAAATCTTTCTATAATTTTTAATATTATTTTGAAGAAAGTATTCACTCAGAAACAGCCTTGAAACCAATTCCAGCTTTTATTCCTTCAGAAAGGTACAGAACGCATAAAATTAATAGTTAATCTTTAAAGCTTAAGATTTACTTTTCAGCTCAATTCAGTTAATCAGAACCAGTGGCGTATTTACGATTTTGTTTTGGGAGGGGCTTTGCTAGCTTTCGGGGGGGGGGGGGCTTTGCCTGGAAATGTGAAAATTCTGCAAGATATTTCCTATACTTTACTATTCTAAGTAAGATTTCGGGGGACCTTAAGCCCGGAAGCCACCCCCTAAATACGCCACTGATCAGAACTAATAGTTAATGTCGTTGTATTTGGTTGTACTGCAAATATAATGATAATAATAATAATAATTGATTATCTAGTTTGTATAAAACTATTATCCGTAGTCTAAATCTAGTTTGTATAAAACTATTGTGATAAAGTGAACTTCATAAATTCTCTGAATGAGCAGTTGGTAGTCTATAGTAATTTAGCATAGTTATAATTATCGTGTTTTCGTTCCCATGAACGCAATAGGGTTACGTAACTTCTGGATTATTCGCTTGCCCAACTATTCTGAGGCTTTAATATGTTGCAGCATATCACGAGCTACGGATAATATATAATGTAACATTTGTTGTAAATCACATATTATGATAGGAGACTATTTTACATAGTATATCTTATCTAATATAAATAAAATAAAGAGTTTGTTTGTGTGTTTGTCTGTCTGTCTGTGTGCGACCTGGGGACCAGACGAGTGGACCGAGAGTTCCCAAAATTTGGTCACGGGTACCTTAGAACAGGCCCCAGATCAAGACGAAGCGTTTTTTTTTAATTTCGAACCAGGGGGTCTCGGGGGGGGGGACGCGTACTGGGACCGACCTGGGGATCAGACGAGTTGACCGAGAGTTACCAAATTTTGGTCACGGATACCTTGGTCCAGGTCCCAGTCTAAGGCGAAGCGTTTTTGTCAAAATTGGAACCAGGGGGTCTCAGGGGGGCGTTTAGTGAGACATGTAGTAAAAGTAATCCAAATTGATCGACATTAGGGTCAAATCCATAGTTTTCACGGTCGCTGAGATCAATGGTGACACTTCCATCAGCGATGACTTGCAAATTCAGCTACTACTGTATGCGGGCCGGGTGTCAGCGGGTGAGGAATACCGAGACATGTATAAATCGCCCATATTGATTGATACTAGTGTCAAATCCATAGTTTTCGCGGTCACTGAAATGAATACTGATACTTCCACAGGTGTTGACTTCCAAATACAGCCCCCATGCGAAGAATGGGTATATTAAGCTAGTATTACAATAAATGGACTGCTTGGATGCCAAGAACTAGTACAGATAAGTACCATTCACTTCTATGAATAGGTATTTTTTAAAAGGATTTTTGTAAACACTAAGTTATAAAACAATGAACTACATACAGTAGTTATGGTTTTGGTTCCCAACATAAAAGAAATATGGATTGTTCATGAGATATTGAACTTCAACTTTCACTCCTGGAAAATTTCAATTTTGGAGTTAGGCCACTTGGCATCAAAGCAGTTCACTGTAAGATAAATACATTCCGCACATTAGTAACATAGTTGTTCATGGGCCTTCGATTTCCATCCTCTCAAATGAAAGCTGAACGATTGCTTGATACATGCTGACTATATAGGAGAAATAGTGTATTAAGTTTTCGAGCTTTGGTGCGTATCCGTATTTACACTCTGATATAACTTTAAGTTCACACTCAAATCGAGCTAGGGGGCCGCGGTGGCTCAGTGGTAGAGCGTTCACCTCTGGTGTTTGGTGTCCCGGGTTCGATCCCATCCCCCGCCAAGTGAACTTTGTGGTGGACAAACACCGTGTGCGTGAGTTTTCTCGGGGTGCTCTCGTTTCCTCCCACTTTCTTCATTCCACCATTTCATTCATCTCTCACCATCACCGTCTCCTTTAGCCTAACCGGCATAACCGTGGGACGTAAAACTGGTTCAAAATGTTTTCACGTTTTTCAAAATGTTCCAAAACCCAAAGAATAATCTTTAATTTCTGATATTTTAGTCGTCACAAATTACAATTTTATAATTTAGTCAATGTTTATAATTACTGGGCAGTTGGGCGTTTAAACTAATAACATCATAATAAAGTCAAAAGCATAATTTTGAGTTGAATTGATTCTGAGTTTAACGTCCCGTTCAGCAGCGAGGCTATGTGAGACGTGGACCTACTGATTAACGTGGAATCCGAACCACATGAACTCCCACCGGGAATCAAGCCCAGGTTTCCCACGCCAAAGGCAAGTATGCTAACCGTTAGCCATGAAGGAGCTCCACCATAATTTTAGTGGGCGATAAGAAATATCTCGCCAGTGCTTTTACAATAAATAAAATTTTATAAGTATTAAAGAATAGTGGTAAGAGATTTTATAATAGCTCTTTTATTTATGAGATATGAGTATTTTGAAAAAAAAAAAAACAACTAAAGAATAGGTTAGCGGAACCACAAAAGACTTTCTTATAAATACATACGCACCTTACTCACCTTTTATAATTGCCATGCTTACGTTCTCCATAAAAACAGAAATTCTCTTTTAGTGATACTTTACACAAGATCATGAAGTGGGTTCAAATTTAATTAAAGGCAAAATACAATACAATAATCCACAAATATTGCCTCAAGTGAGTTTAAAGATTTCTAAACACTAGTGCAAAACCGGGCTCTGCCGTTGCGATCTATTTACAGGTCTTGAGACGAAAGTAAGAAGGGACTTACGCACACAGTAAGTAAAAACAATTAATATGCCTGTAACTTTCCCCCAAATGGGTGTATCTTAAAACTAACCTCACCATTATTTTTCTAATTAAATTCTAGCCCGAAATTATGTATCATATTACCCTATTCCCATTTTGAAAACTTGACCTTAATTCAAAATGACGGATTTCAAGATGGCTGCCATCAAGGTCATATCTACCATACGACTTCCCCCCAGGACTTATATGTATCCACATGGTTTTTCTTCACTTTTCTTCATTAACGCTCCGTTTACAAAGGATAGTAAGGGACTTCTGTAGTAATCTCTAATAACCACATCACAACTCTTAAAAGTTATTTAAAAAAAAAATAGAAAACATGCACCATGGCAAAAATTTGTCATCACAAGTAATGATGCATACATGCCTTCTATCAGCAAAAAAAGTTTCATTGAAATTGGAGCCGGACATTTGAGTGATGTCCCTTGAGGGATGTGATTGAACGTAACGTCAGAACATATCGCCCCCTTCCCGGAATTTACGGGAATTAGGTGACCTGAGTGAGCACATGTGGTGCCAGCTCTCTCCAGCGACCTATCAAGGATCATTGCGTGTATGCCAAGACGTGTCGCCGTTTTTATCCATGCCAAAAGCCGACACACTGACAATTAGGTAGGTAGTCATGATGGTCTGGCTGATGTGTGCGTATATTTTAACTCGTACATTTTGTCTCGACTCGAATTTCGAGACGTCTCGACTCGAATTCGAGTCGAGTCGAGACACGAGTCGAGACAGAAACATATTTTCGAGTCGAGACACGAGTCGAGACAACATTTTCTCGAGACGAGTCGAGACAGGCTTAAATCTCGACTCGACTCGACTCGAATGCATCCCTATTGAGAACCGCTATCTTAACTATCACAATACAGTGAAACCTGTCTATGTTGGTCACCATAGGTTCCAGTGAAAAGTGGCCGACGTAGACAGATGGCCAACTTACAGAAAATAAATATATTTTGAAGCTGAATTTATTATAGATTGTATTGTGACAGCTTCTAATGAATAAGTATTATCTACGTATTACTAATTTTAAATTTGCATCGCAGGTTATAAATTTTGTATAGCACTTTCGACAATAATAATTATTTATTTATGCTTTCTGTTTCTATATCATTTTCCCCCGGATTTGTTTTTGCACCTTTTCGGGTAATCTTCGACACTAGTCTACCACGCTATAGCCTCAATTCTCTTACTTCTTCTCTGTAGTGTCATAAATTCATCACAGTTATTATACCACACTTTATGCTTTATTCACACCTTATCCACATGAAGATAAACACTTCCGAACAAAAGAAGTAAAATATCTTTATCTTAACAGTATGCAACATTTTCATTATCGAAGCTTGGAATATAGTGGATTATGATTTTCCGTCTCTGAGATTCTTCGCTATTACTCACCTTACGGGTGGGTCCAGGGGCTAGGGATGCGCACGATACAAGATTTGTGGCTGTCTCGTCTCGAAAATGTGCTGTAAAAGTGATGTCTCGACTCGAAAAATGTATATTTCTCTATTGGAAGAGCCGTGTCTCGACTCGAATTTTGTCAGGAAAATCCTGTCTCGACTCGTCTCGTGCGCATCCTTACCAGGGGCGCTCGAAAAAAATGTTCTTGAGGGGCATTTCCACTGTTGCTAAATTACGTCTGGAGTTTCTGGTATTTAATATCGGTGATTTACTATATTACGCATACATTTTCGTGAGCAGGGGAATCCCAGGCCTCCTGTTTCCCCATTTGGACAAGCATGAGTATGTCGTATTAATAAATTCCATACTTAAGCAATATCTACTTTTTCCTTCTGATATAACAATTTCTCCTGTAAATTTTCTAAATATTGATACATCTATTCTTAACATTTGCTCAGAGCTCATCTACTTATTTTATTATTAATTTAATACTGCAGCTCCCCCACACCATACAAAGTGTCTCAAAAGCCTCCTGACATGGACTAACTGTTATTATCAGAGTTACAACTAAATGAGGAAACTGTCTCCAAATATGATGTTTTCAATCTAAAGTGAAGGATTTTTTTTTTTTTTTTTAAATCGGACGAACCGTTAGGGCTGTACACTCTTTATGCGCCCAATGCTAAATGAAAATGCAACTTTGACATTTACTTGGACTGACAACGTAAGTGAATAAAGTTTTTGTCTTTTACGCTAACATGTCAATAGCCAGTCCCCATTTCAAACAGCAACTTCATTCACTTATGTTGTGGGTCCAGGTAAATGGCAACGTTGCATTTTCATTTAACATTGGGTACATAAAGAGTATACAGTCCAAACGGCTCGTTCGATTAAAAAAAAAAAAAAAAAAAAAAAAAAAGTTCTTCACTTTAGGTTGAAAACATCATATTTGGAAACGGTCTCCTCAATTACATTTTGTTGTAACTCTGATAATAACAGGGGGCGCGGTGGCTCAGTGGTAGAGCGTTCACCTCTGGTATTTGGGGTCCCGGGTTCGATCCCAGCCCCCGTCAAGTGAACCTTGTGGTGGACAAACACCGTGCTCGTGGGTTTTCTCGGGGTTCTCCCGTTTCCTCCCACTTTCTTCATTCCACTACTTCATTCATCTCTCATCATCACTGTTTCCTTTAGCCTAACCGGCATAACCGTGGGACATAAAACTCAAAGATTTCATTTCATTTTCTTCTGATAATAACAGAATTACCCTATGTCAGGGGACTTTTGAGACACCCTGTATAAACAGATAGTGTAAGGTAATAAATAGCTGATCAGTAAAAGAATTTTGCGTTATATAAATCTGAGTCTCATATAGTTATTTATAAATTAGACTTGCAATGTGAATTCCTCGATGCTAATTAACCAACTGGAGAGGAATCCATTAAATGTTTCTCACATCGCATCGTGCCGTGACAAAGGAGGTTGTTCAAAGTTGAAAGAATGTATTTAGAAGTCGTTTGGCAGATGGCATGTATCATATCGTGAAAACGCCTTCGACTAGCTTCTGCAACAATGCTTTAGTCATAAAATACTGGTCGCAGGTGGGGGAACTCATAATTGCAGCCCCCTCCCGAGGAACAGAGCCCAGTGCCTCGCCCGTCAAAAGGATCAACTCTGGAACGGAACAACTTCGGTTCATGGTTGCCAGTAGGGAAACATTTATCACTTAACTATATTCGCTAATACCCATCTTGTTTCTCTCAGATTTTAAAAATAAATTGTGGTCAAGTATGCCTTATAAGTTGTTCGTCTGTCTGTATGTTTGTCTTTGTCAAATATTACAGTAAATATATGGATTCATCTAAGCCGTTTGAAGAACAGGCTAAGCTTCCGCCCTTATTCTTTGACCTTTAACAATTAGGTACTCCAATTTCTCCCCCGTCAAGTGAACTTTGTGGTGGACAAACACCGTGTGTGTGGATTTCCTCGGAGTTCTCCCGTTTCCTCTCACTTTCTTCATTCCACCATTTCATTCATTACTCATCATCACCGTCTCCTTTAGCCTCACCGGCATAACCGTGGGATGTAAAACTCAAAAATTTCATTTCATTTCATTTTTTTAAACTTTTTTCGTATTTAAATTAGTCATAATAATTGTTGAAATTTCCCAGCTTAATATGCTGTGGCATGAGAACCAGAAGAACCTAACTCCAAAAATGCTGTTTTCGTTTTCTTCATGTTTGCACATAATTTTGAAAGCCCCACTTGGTGTAAATGGAAGGAAACGCCACCTGTTCTCCTTGTCGATTATCTGTCGTAATGTAGCTCAATTACCATCTTATTAAAATCACATCTCTCTAAGAAAATAATATTTTTGTCCTCTCGCTTGTAAACCTACGAAAATAGAGTTAAGAGTCTTCATCCCGACGAAATTAAAATACCGATAATTTTACAGTAATTATGTTATATCTTCAAACAGATAAAAGATAATCGAAATGTGGAACAAGAGCGCCCTAGACAATATTATTTTACATGAGAAACCATTATCACGACTCACTTATCTTCTTTCGATTTCGAGTCATTTCGAAAATCGGCATTTATTTTCGCGTTTCTAAAAGGCTGAAAACGGAAAGCCACTAGGTAACTCGTGATAACGGTACCTCACGCAAAATAATATTGTCTAAGGCGTTGTTGTTCCATATTTCAATTATCTTTTATCTATTTGAAGATATCACATAATTACTGTAAACTTGGCGGTATTTTAATTTCGCCGGGATGAAGACTCTTAACATTCCTCTGGTTCTCACGCGACGATATGTACTAGCAAATGTCCCTTCTACGTGTTACGACGGGGAAAGTATTAGATGTTCTTCCTTCTACACTTTTACAGAATATCGTCTGAATTCAAAGTCTCGCATGAGATTCGAAAGCCTTTTATGAACACCACATTGAACCCTTAAACTCCCTTTTTCTTCATTTTTCAAGATCAAAGATCTAAAAACTTTGAAATACGTGTTTAATTATTTGGTACATGATTATTAATATTGATGCTGTGTACAGTCAGCGACAAAACTTCTTTCCGTTTGAGGAAATTAGTTTCGTAAATAACTTCAGACGAATGACAATTTGAGTACAATTTTCAGTAAATTAAATATTAAAAACATTAAGAGGCCTCATCCCGGTGAAATTAAAATACCGCTAATTTTACAGTAAGTACGTGATGTCTTCAAATAGATAAAAGATAATCGAAATGTGGAACAAGAGCGCCCTAGACAATATTATTTTACATGAGATACCGGTATCACGACTCACTTATCTGTTTTCGATTTCGAGCCATTTTCAAGATCGGCGTTTATTTTCGCGTTTCTAAAAGGTTGAAAACGGAAAGCCACGTGGTGACTTATGATAACGGTACCTCAAGCAAAACAATATTGCCTAGGGCGCTCTTGTTCCACATTTCAATTATCTTTTATCTATTTGAAGATATCACACAATTACTGTAAAAATTAGCGGTATTTTTAATTTCGCCGGGATGAGGCCTCTTAAGAGCTTTTTGGTGCAGAAATTACTATGTATGTAGAAGTAGCATAATAGCATGGATATTCACTACACTTATAACATATATGCCGACAAACTTTCAATGTGTATAATAAAGAGTGGGAGAAATGCCATTAGAACACGAACTTTCAAAGCACTGGAAATCAAGTTCTGAAAATAAAGAAAACTATAGGCCTATTTGTAATTATAATATGGTGGTCTGAATATTCTCAATCTGCACGTGATGTATTTTTAATTTGAATTGATGTAGACTCCTAATGTTTCTGGTCTAATATAATAATAAAATAATCCAGCTAATATATATCAAAATATTTGTAATGATAGAATATCGCAGATGACTTTTAGTTTTATTTTATACTAGGAGAATAAGTCTTATTAACACGTTATTTTTATATATTGGAAATATTTTACTTATTTTGGCTCTAACTTTAAGAGGTTTCGAGATTGTTTCTTTCTAGATCAAATACCAAAAACTGCTGCAACACATGTCTAATTAATTTAAATAAGTCCATATACCAAATTCCATGTCTCTAATCTTAAGATATTTCGAGATATGTAAACATTTTGTTATGATTGTGTTCCTCACCCCTTTTCCTTCTCATCCGTTTTCTTACCTTGTAGGTAAAATACAAAAAAAAAAAAAAAAAAAAATACTGAAACATATGTGAAATTATTTTAAATGATAAGTTATATATCAACTTTCAGGTTTTCGGTGATATGGATTTTACTATAATAATTCCCACCCCTACTGTCTCCCTTCTTCCTCGAAGTGGTACCTTACGCCATAAATCCTATATGCTGTCGAAATCTCAAGTTTCTAGCTTAAGCAGTTTGGTCCAGGCTTTGATCTATCACTCAGGATTTCTTCTTTAGAGAGAGATATACTAGGTATATTCCACGCTTCTTCAGTAATTATCATCATAGTAATTTTTGTTACTCATATGTCACTTGCCGTGAACAGACCACGATCCTCAAATAACCTCTTCTTCTTGACGTAGGAATTATAAATTTTAGTATCGTCCCACCCTATTTTTCCTTCCATTGTACCTTCCATCATTTCGTTCAGAATATAGTTTTCTTCTCAGATAATGTTCAAACCAGTTCTTCCCTAAGGACATCCCATAATATTCTTTCTTTCCTTACTATTTTCAGCATTTCTTAATTGGTTTCCCTTTCGACTGAACTAATGTTCTCCATTCTTCCTCATACCCACATTTCAAAAACGTTTTATCGTTCGTTTGTGCATACTGTCAATGGTTCTGCCCCGAAAAGTACAACACTGTACATGAAACATTTTATGATTAAAAAAAAAAAAAAAAAAAAAAAAAAACTATTCAAGGGCACAGAAAATTAATTTTTCATTTTCCATTATTTTTTATTTTCCATTATTTTTTTGTTATTCCTATTCTTGCTTTCATTTCACATTAGCGCTTCATAAAATGAAATGGGAATTCTAGTTTTACGTATCACGTTTATGTATCGAGACTGGGACGGTGATGATAATGATTGAAATGGTGGAATGAAGAGAGTGGGAAGAAACCGAAAAATTCCAAGAAAACCCACGCAAACGGGTTTATCCACCACAAATCTCATTTTGTTTGAGCTGGGATCAAACCAGAAACCCCACGCACCAGAGGTGAGCGCTTTACCACTCAGTCATACCGGCGTCATATTCTCACTTCATATCTTCACTAATAATACTACGTAGGAAACGCAAACTATTCTATTATTCTGCACGGCCACTAGTTGAATCCCTATAACTGATCAAAAAACGAAGCTTTAGTTTCCGGCAACCCTGCGATCCTTCTTCAGTTCTCGTCGTTCGCAGCACGGCTCCTCGACACCAGAAACTGTTCTCCGTCCAGCCACGCCACATGAAGGTTTCAAGAATGCTTTACTAGCTTTTAAAAGGTGGCGTTTGCATACAACCCGAATCGAGACAGATATTTGACAGCGGGGGTACTTCAGGTGGAATACACGTGGAAATAATTTACACCCTACAGAGACTACGCTTCTACCTCCTGTTG
Organism: Thermobia domestica; assembly: GCF_964235325.1. NCBI lineage: Eukaryota > Metazoa > Arthropoda > Insecta > Zygentoma > Lepismatidae > Thermobia > Thermobia domestica. The sequence continues at coordinate 1,210,225 of NC_137464.1, read as the reverse complement.
AGGGGGGAGGATTTTTTTTCTTTTGGACAGAAGAAGAAAAACACGAATGAGAAAAAGTATATGTTTTGTTAGATATGTGATGTATACGAATACATTAGGCAAACATGTGAAAGGTGATTGCCATGAATTTGGTCAAAACTTTTATCACAACTATCCAATGATACTTTCTTTAGTGGTTGTCAGAATTAAAATATCTGGAAAGAACAAGGAACACAATTATCAAATGGTCGTGTTACATTTAGAAATATGTCTTAAGACTCTTCATCTCGACGAAATTAAAACACCGCTAATTTTATAGTAATTATGTGATATCTTCAAATAGATAAAAGATAATCGAAATGTGGAACAAGAGCGCCCTAGACAATATTATTTTACGTGAGAAACCGTTATCACGACTCACTTATCTGCTTTCGATTTCGAGCCATTTTGAAAATCGGCATTTATTTTCGCGTTTCTAAACGGCTGAAAACGGAAAGCTAGTAGGTGACTTGTGGTAACGGTACCTCATGCAATACCTCAATGTAAAAGTAATAACAATTATATTTTTAAAATTTAACTTCGACATTCAGCAATTTTTCTTCAACTGGTAGCTGGTTTTGAATGTGTCTATATGAAGCTTTGTTTAAGTTTTGAGTTCGCAATTACAGTAGAATTCCTCTCGTCCGCCCTCGGCTGGTTCGACCGTGCACGAATCGAACTTGTCCCGACTCGTCGGTGACTCATGAGGCTCATTGTCGTTTACTGCCGTCGTGCCATTGTTGTTTACTTGCTAATTACCGAACGAATCTCACAGTCAGCAGGATCATCAATTGTCTTAGACATTTTAAACTTACGCTGTAAACAGACAACACTACGCAGAGCAATCAAAATTGCGTTAGTTGAGAGCAGACGAGCAAGAACGACTAGCACGCATGCGCGGAACGCCGATCGCAGCGGAACAGCGGCGGAAATGCGAAATGGTACTTTCTTTCCTCATACGCCTCGTATATAGAATTTGGTCACGCGATAGCAACAAGTGACAAATGTTGGCCTCCACTATGATCAGGATTGAAAGATTTAGAAAAAAGCTTTACGTTCAGTTATTATTGTTATTTAGATTTAATTGTTATTGTATTATTTATGAAGTGTTCGAACATCATAATTAGAAAAGGCTAGTGAGGCATATTCGAGTTGTAAATGTTCACTGCAAGTTCGCTGGGTATTTCACAGTGAATGAAGGATAAATGTACTATGAACTATTATAATACAAAGTTTTCATTTTTGAAGGAATTTATGCCAGACAGTTATATTGTTGCAACGGTAGCTATTTCTTGGATAGTAGGAGATTGTTGGGTAAAATTGTTCGACCACGGTGCACAGTGTCCTAGGTTCGATTCACGATTGGAAAGCTAACCTTTAGTGAATCATTATTGACCACCAAAACATTGGAGGTCTTATGCAGAGTCGTTTTGACAGGAAGCATAAATGTTAGTTGAACTTTTTCGTATGGTTCTAATCACGTGTCAGAACGACTCTGCATAAGGCTCTAGGTCTTTAATAGTATACAAGAAAATGTTTGTTAAGGTATTTCCCGATGGTAGAATTTTCTTTCAAAATAAATATTCTTTGTATCAGGCATATCATTATTTATTTATTTATTTATTTATTTATTTATTTATTTATTTATTTATTTATTTATTTATTTCCAGATACAGTCTGTGGAGCCAATTTACGCTGAGGCCATCAACAAACAATGACATCATCAACAATGGAAATTCTGTCAGAGTCTGTATCTAAAGATTACATCCCGTTATTCGTCTGGTATAACTGAAAAAAAAAATCTTAGGAAATTTCAGTCCTACTGATTGCGAAGCAAGAAGTATAACCAAGCCTACAACTGTTCGATACATGAGCTCTTCCTGTTGGTCTAGTGGATAACATACTAAAATCCTGGTGAACTAAAACTTTGTTTCGATTCCCGAAGGAAAAACATTAAGAGTCCCCATCACGGCGAAATTAAAATACCGCTAATTTTACAGTAATTATGTGATATCTTCAAATAGATAAAAGATAATCGAAAAGTAGAACAAGAGCTCCCTAGACAATTTTATTTTACATGAGATACCGTTATCATGACTCACTTATCTGCTTTCAATTTTCAACCAATTAGAAAATTGGTATTTATTTTCGCGTTTTTAAATAGCTGCAAACGGAAAACTATTAGGTGACTCGTGATAATGGTACCTCATGTAAAATAATATTGTCTAGCGGGCTTTTGTTCCACATTTCGATTATCTTTTATCTATTTGAAGAGATCACAATAATTACTGTAAAATTAGCGGTGTTTTAATTTCGCAGTGATTAGGACTCTTAAACACATTATAGTCGTTCAGATTCCATTTTAAATTGTAGGTTCATGTCTCGGATACCCTCCTGCTGAACAGGGATCCAGATGTTAGGTACATTTTAACGTTTTCAATCTACCTAACGGGTATTAAAATATGAGGACATCCAAGCATTATAAGTAGGAGAAGCTAAACGAAATATCGTGTATTTGTTTCTCGGCATCTTTGATTATGTATCATGGATGTATGAATGTACTAATTTTCTGTTTCCATTTATCATAGTCTTTCTTTTGTTCTAATTTATTAATAGGGGCCTTCTATAATGATTCCTTTCTCTTAAAATCTATTCGTTGTAAGAACTGCGTGGACACCATTCTTTACAGAAAACAAACAAAGAAGAAACAAAAGAGAAAATATGGGCGTTGTAGGATAAACTCATTTGAACAAGCATCTCAAATCTGGACTCCGAATACTCAATAATTTATCATTTCGTAGATAAGAAGTTATCTTTGAGTGGGAAAGAGTTTTCAATACAATATTAAAATATTTTTGAAGGAATATTATTAATGTACAAAGCCTTTCACAAGTGGACTACTTTTATTAGTCAGAACGTTCCATAGAAGTTAGTGTTGTCCACGAGACAGGACGAGATGAGTCTCGTTTCGATTCTTGATTTTTTTTAAAAACTTTTCTGTCTTGTTTTATGAAGTTATGTATAACATGTATGCCTAGACTCTTTTCTAAATTTCACCTAGAAATCCTTCCGCATCACGAGAGGTCCATTACTGGTGTGATATAACAACATTTAATTCATTTTCATTATTTGATTATATTCGAAACGACTTGTGCAAAGAATATATATTAGGTCAATAACCGAACACATTTCGATTCCGTTTCAATAATAATATTTGGCAATTTTTTACCCACATAATTTTAATTTGATTATTTTTTTTAATTAGCATCCCTTTCAGCAGTGAGGCTACTTGGACCTACTGATTAACTTGAATTGCCAATCACATGAGCTCTCGCCGAGAATCGAACACGGGTCTCCCACGACAAAGGCGCGTACGCCAACTGCTTAGCCACGAGCAAGCTCCCCACATAGGGTTATAAACAGGATTATCCAAATTATAAAGGGGTAAACGGTCCCTGAACGGGACATGTTATCATCTCCATGATCTTCAAATACACTCTCAATAATTAGTCAGGTTTCTAGCCTCAGCAAGCCATTATCGCACTTCACATCTCTCAACAACTGGCGTTTCATGGTTGAATGAACTTTCTCTTTTTCTTGAAATCAGCATTGCAACCTTCTTTCTTAAGATAAACGGGACATGTTATCATCTCCATGATCTTCAAATACACTCTCAATAATTAGTCAGGTTTCTAGCCTCAGCAAGCCATTATCGCACTTCACATCTCTCAACAACTGGCGTTTCATGGTTGAATGAACTTTCTCTTTTTCTTGAAATCAGCATTGCAACCTTCTTTCTTAAGATAAAAAAATTTTAAATCTAAATGTTTAACAGAATAAGGAGATATCACTAATAAATTTAATTTCGAGAGTACACTAAGTAATATGAAGTACATCACACATAATATTATTAACTTCCTAGTAATGATAGGAGACAAGACTTGAAACTTAAGGCTTTTATAAGATTCAGGAGTAGTAGTTAACTCTTGCGAGTGACATCTTTCTGGACTATCTTTTCAAACGTGAATCAGTTTTATCAAAAACGACTCAGGAGATTCTGCTTATATTTCATAAATAAATATTTAAATCTAATAACCCAAGAATAATGTGTAAAACAAATTCTTATATAAAAAATATGCAGGAAAGGTATTTTCCTGTTACGGCTGTTTCTCTCTCTCTCTCTCTCTCTCTCTAATACGGCATGCGATTTTATTGATACTTCCTTCAACTTGCAGAAATAACTCTGTTTGGGATAGCGATACATCAAGTTTACGTGAGGTAAAAGGAGTAAATTCTACCCGATGTTGCACGTTTGAACATGCTCATACAAAATAATTTTCCAGTGAAACCTACCGAATAAATTATTCGATTTTATTAAAATATGTTTACAGTTATCTTCTTTATCGCATTCAAACAATCCTCACTTGTTGAAAATAGTAGGGTAAACGGGAACAAATACCCGACTTTGAGATTTCCATATTTTAAATAATATAGTAAGAAAATAATTTTCTATGAAGACGTTCGCCAAAATTGATAGATTTTGACATAATAAAGAGTATAGTTTGTTTATGGCTTAACAAACATTCCAATGCATGTAGTTAAAATAGATCAAGACCCCCTTATTCTCCCGATAGTCTGAAAGTTATTTCCCCGATAACTTTCGTGAAAAGTATTCGCTTTTGAACAACGTAGTGTATATACATATTGCTTGCGATTTAAATTAGTGAAGAATGGGGATAATCCTAGGTAGATCATTCCGCTGGCACTTGAAAGTCTCTTCAATGGTAACTTTCGTTAGAAAAAAAAAATGCAATATCTGCATTGTAGTATATTATTTCTGATGCCTCAAATTTCCACAATTTCCTTGAGTTTAAAATAAGTCAAGAATGAAGAAGTTATTCTTTTGAACATGACTTTAAAATACATTTTGTGATGATAAATTATATTTAAAAAAAATCAAAACATCGGAATCACAAATAAGAATTCAAAATCATATTTGATATTACGGCACTAAGTGGGAGGGTCGAGCTGGGTGAGCCTCCCTCTCTATGCCACTGCCTCAAAGCATAATCATGGAATATTAAACTACAAAAAAGACCGTGTCAGAAGAAAATCGGCGATGCTTGTAATAATAATAATAATAATAATAATAATAATAATAATAATAATAATAATAATAATAATAATAATAATAATAATAATAATAATAATAATAATAATAATAATAGGCATCGGCGATTTTGTTTTGATACGGTCTTTTTTTTTTAAGTTTAATATCCAAGATTATGCTTTGAGGTTAAAAGAAATGGTAATGATTCTTCTACGGAGATGGATTCATAGTCGTCGCATGTTATAAATTCTTGTGGATATTCTAACCAACAGTATTTTGCCTAGGTTGTGCTAACACACTGAATAATCTCTTGAAGAAACATCCAAATTTAAGGCACCAACACCTGGAAATCCCCCCCCCCAAAAAAAAGGCTGTTTTAAAATGTTAAATTACATTCGAATATTAATCTAGAAAACAGTAGGAAATATTTTTCATACTATTATTATTATTATTATTATTATTATTATTATTATTATTATTATTATTATTATTACAAGCATCGCCGATTTTCTTCTGACACGGTCTTTTTTGTAGTTTAATATTCCATGATTATGCTTTGAGGCAGTGGCATAGAGAGGGAGGCTCACCCAGCTCGACCCTCCCACTTAGTGCCGTAATATCAAATATGATTTTGAATTCTTATTTGTGATTCCGATGTTTTGATTTTTTTTAAATATAATTTATCATCACAAAATGTATTTTAAAGTCATGTTCAAAAGAATAACTTCTTCATTCTTGACTTATTTTAAACTCAAGGAAATTGTGGAAATTTGAGGCATCAGAAATAATATACTACAATGCAGATATTGCATTTTTTTTTTCTAACGAAAGTTACCATTGAAGAGACTTTCAAGTGCCAGCGGAATGATCTACCTAGGATTATCCCCATTCTTCACTAATTTAAATCGCAAGCAATATGTATATACACTACGTTGTTCAAAAGCGAATACTTTTCACGAAAGTTATCGGGGAAATAACTTTCAGACTATCGGGAGAATAAGAGGGTCTTGATCTATTTTAACTACATGCATTGGAATGTTTGTTAAGCCATAAACAAACTACTCTTTATTATGTCAAAATCTATCAATTTTGGCGAACGTCTTCATAGAAAATTATTTTCTTACTATATTATTTAAAATATGGAAATCTCAAAGTCGGGTATTTGTTCCCGTTTACCCTACTATTTTCAACAAGTGAGGATTGTTTGAATGCGATAAAGAAGATAACTGTAAACATATTTTAATAAAATCGAATAATTTATTCGGTAGGTTTCACTGGAAAATTATTTTGTATGAGCATGTTCAAACGTGCAACATCGGGTAGAATTTACTCCTTTTACCTCACGTAAACTTGATGTATCGCTATCCCAAACAGAGTTATTTCTGCAAGTTGAAGGAAGTATCAATAAAATCGCATGCCGTATTAGAGAGAGAGAGAGAGAGAGAGAGAGAGAAACAGCCGTAACAGGAAAATACCTTTCCTGCATATTTTTTATATAAGAATTTGTTTTACACATTATTCTTGGGTTATTAGATTTAAATATTTATTTATGAAATATAAGCAGAATCTCCTGAGTCGTTTTTGATAAAACTGATTCACGTTTGAAAAGATAGTCCAGAAAGATGTCACTCGCAAGAGTTAACTACTACTCCTGAATCTTATAAAAGCCTTAAGTTTCAAGTCTTGTCTCCTATCATTACTAGGAAGTTAATAATATTATGTGTGATGTACTTCGTATTACTTAGTGTACTCTCGAAATTAAATTTATTAGTGATATCTCCTTATTCTGTTAAACATTTAGATTTAATTTTTTTTTATCTTAAGAAAGAAGGTTGCAATGCTGATTTCAGGAAAAAGAGAAAGTTCATTCAACCATGAAACGCCAGTTGTTGAGAGATGTGAAGTGCGATAATGGCTTGCTGAGGCTAGAAACCTGACTAATTATTGAGAGTGTATTTGAAGATCATGGAGATGATAACATGTCCCGTTCAGGGATCGTTTACCCTTATAAAGTTATACATTCGAGTCCTAGAGAACATATTTTTAAATATAATTTCCAAATTCAAAAGGTGGTCCTATGTGTTCTTCCGAAATTGTGAAACTTGTACCCATGTCTTGTGAAAAGTAATGGATCTTGTATTCATCCATATATATAATAATAATAATAATACGTGATAAAATCTCATCAAAAAGATAAAGTAAATTAAAAACCTCCGAAATTTGAACTTTTGGCCTTTTTTTTTTTTTTTTTTTTTTTTTTTTTTTACGTATAAAAGGTAATAAGATGTACCAATAACATTTTCAGATTTTGGGCCTTGCTCTTAATTTTTACTTTTTGAAAACTCCCAAATTTAAGGAGTGGCCCTAAGCACCACTTCCGAAACTCAAATTAAGAGCGGGGGCGCAGTGGCTCAGTGGTAGAGCGTTCACCTCCGGTGCTTGGGGTCCCTGGTTCGATCCCAGCTCGCGCCGTGTGGACTTTGTGGTGGACAAACACTGTGCTCGTGGGTTTTCTCGGGGTTCTCCCGTTTCCTCCCACTTTCTTCGTTCCACCATTTCACTCATCTCTCATTATCACCGTCTCCCTTAGCCTAACCGGCATAACCGTGGGACGTAAAACTTACAGATTTCATTTCATTTCAAATTAAGAGCATCAATGTATTCATATTCTATCAAAGAGAGTGAACTATTTCGAATTCCGAACTATAAACCACATAATGTTATCAAGGCTTGCCAAAGAAAGATAAATAGATCAATAGCGGATCACGTGATGAACATTTGATCATATGTATATTTTTGTCATTTTTAACCATAAAAGGAGATAAGCTGGACCCATCAAATTTTCAAAAATATATATTTGGATCCTAGAGAATATTAACTTACTCTCACTTTTTTTAAGCATTCCAGTATGTAACCCTCCTAAATTTTGTGAGGGTTACTCCATATGTCCATGTCTTATGAAAGGGAATGGACCGCTGTATTAAAACATAGAACCAAATAACGCAATAAAAACCTCATCAAAGAGAACAAAATAGGTAAAAAAAACCTCCAAAATTCACATTTTTGGTGATTTTTTTTACCCATAAAAGGGAACTAGATTTACCCACCAAACTTATAGAGGCAGATACCTCTGTCGTATACTACCATATCAAATTTTTAGTTTTGGCAATTTCTATAAGTTAAGGGGGATGACTGTATGTAGCCTTCCAAAATTTAGGGATGGCCTAGGTACCCCTGTCAAAATGTAGGGGGTAGCTGTATACCCGTCGGTCATTAACGATAGTCCAGGGACCCAGAGACACAAAAGATTGCAATTAGTATTAGTGTTTGCAGCTTCATAAAAATTTTCAGAATTTCGTGTGAGCACGACCGACTCGATGTTCCCTCGCTATTCTAAGAGCGAGGGCCAGGAACACATCGAGTCGGCCGTGTTGTGAGAAAAGCCTGTCTATGAATACAAACGGATGGTTCAGGTCATTAAACGTGATAATCAGTTGCTATTTTTAATTTTCCTAATGGCATATTTCAATGTGAAATTCTAATATGTGTTACATTTCATAAACTTTTAATGTATCAGAAATTTTTGATGATATAATCTTACTAAGGACTGTACGAGCATATGCTGATTCGTTATCTTTAGCAATTTTCTTGCTAATGGAACAATCTGCACGCTAGCGTAGTGATTTGCAATGCGGACAACTCGCCAATGCAGATTGATTGACTTGTCGACAGCAAGCATGAGAGAAGCATGTCAAGAAAGAAAGACGGATTGGCTATTGAAAAAGAAAAGAAAATTTTTATTTTTGATTCTATACAAGTATATATCTTGCCTATTTTGCTACATAGTCATCATGAAGCTCCTAGCACTTCTAGTAGCGTGGCACATAGGCTTTCATAGACCTTCTGTGTAGAAATTTGCCATTTCAGACTTCAACCAGTCGAGAACTGATGTCCTTAGAACTTCATTGTGATCGTTGGAGAAAGTTAGATACCTTTTTAGTTGAATGTAAAAGATCGATAGTGCCCAAGTCGGGACTATATCTGGGTGATAAGGAAAGAAAAAGTTCCTATAAGACGTTTTGAATTGTTTCAACAGTACGGGCAGATGTATGTAGACAGGAGTTGTCATGAATCAAGATATTGCAGATCGTAACATTGAAAAATACAGTACCATTGTCTTATCTTACGTTACCTACACTCATTATTGTTGGTTCGTATTCGTATATGACACAATTACCGATGAATGTCGGTTTCATTCTGTCCTTTTGTGTTGGCTAATTGTGACAGATATCCTCCTAACATTTGGCAGGATTTTTTTCTGACAGTAGCCATTTCAACTTACTGCTACACCGTATATCCGTAACTCCACACTGCTGAAAATTGTACATCTGTCGTTGGCACAGAATACTAGAACAAGCTTCCGCGCACGCACAGCTTCGTCAGTGTTGCCAGTTCCACGTTAAAAATAATCGCCCCTTTTTTTTGACATGCTTCTCGTATATATGACGAGTTCTACAGTTTAACGTAGATCGGAATCAACATAGTATGTTCGATGCTCCCTAATGGGAATGGAACTAGAAATTTCGTGCACTCGAGCCACAAAACTAGAAAGGAGAGCTTGGTTCGAGAAATGTTGAGTTCCAAATATATATATGAAAGAGATAAATATTTCCAGAGCGCAGCATGCATACATAATTTGGTTGGTGGCTTCCCTATTCTCCGGACACTCGTGCGCGTGTTATTGCTAGCGAAGCATTGCCAGAGATTTGCCTATTATGTTAGAGGGTACTAATTAAAACGAACATGCTATAGTAATAGCTATAAATATACCACATTGACTTGACACCTAGTCTTCCGTTTCAGGCGCTGCTATCGGCTGAAGGAATACAACTCCCTTTCGCTAAAGGTCTCTCGCTTAGCAGCTGCTGAACCCTTATTGGCTCAGCACGTGGGTGTGTCGGGGTGTGAGCTTTAGTTCGCATTTTTGCCACGGCTCAAGACATTTTGGCAGCACAATAGTAGCAGTGGCACATGTACACCACGTGAAGGTCTTTGGTTTCTATGGCAAGATAGTTTTTCAATTAATGTTTTAACCGGAAATGGTAGTAGATCCCCATCATTTCCAGTTTTACTAAAGTGATTAGATTTGAGATGGAATACATATTTGGGATGAAATATATATATTTGGGACGACTATCTATTACCGCTTTTGCTCTATAGACATCAACGTTGAACCCGGAACTGGTTTATTTCTACTATTTCCGGTAGATGGATTACTTCCATCAACCAACTCGAATCTTAACTTTTGCTCCGATACTTCCTGGCCAAAATGGATGGTTACTAATCAAATAGTTCTTGCAATTCCTTTCTCCAGAACGGACACACGGACATACATGGTTTGTCTTCTTGACGAACAGAGAAGGTAAATGTATAAGAAAGTGTTGGTTGGGAATCAAACTTCTTAGCAGCCTGACACACTAAAAATAATACAACATTTATCTTTTTTTCTTTGCTTGTTTTTCATAAATGAAAGGAGATAATAAGATGCAACTTACCACAATCATAGATAAAACTATTTTACAACAGAAAATATGAACCTGAAGAATTTTCAGTATTGCCATCCATAGAAATTACAGTGTTGCCAGAGTAACATTTCCCCTAAATCTAAGTTAAGGCAGCGACTAGAGGAATGAACTCAACTATGTTGTCTTGGAATCCAGTGAACTACTTTTTAAATAATAGTTTAGTTTGTAATGCAGTTTGTAAAATAGTTTTAAAATACAGTTATTAAAATTAAATAATAATGTTATTTAAAAAGTAGTTCACAGGATACCAAGACAACATGATACGTAATCAAATGCAGTTGAATTCGTTCCCCAGTTTCTGCCTTAACTTAGACTTTGGGGAAAATCTTATTCTGGCAACACTGAAAATTCTTCAGGTTCATATTTTCTATTGTAGAATAACATTTATCTATGATTGTGGTAAGTTGCATTTCATTAACTCCTTTCACTTATATATATATTTAAAAAAAGCAAAATTAAAATGGTATTTTTTAAATAAGTTTTAGTATGTCAGGCTCTTAAAAGTTTAAAGAGTGATAGTATAAAGGTATGTTTAAAGATCGACTACCTAGTATAAAAAGTAGGCTATTCACACTTTTAACAAAAAAACAGTCCCTACTGACTGACCATGTCTATACAGTAAAAGTAAATCTTGCAGAAAATAAGCTGTATATTATCTGTCCTGTGTGTCTGTGGTTTGGATCCTATAATTCCCTTCCCTCTCCTTACCTTTCTCTACGTAATAACTCATTTATCCTTGAAACCTTTAAAACCCCGACGTAATACAGACGTTGTAAAACAAGCCTTTGGGCCCAGGGCTGTATAAACCCCTCTGTATAAAGTTTGAGACAAAACTACACAACAGACACTCACTCACAGAAACACAAGCATATATTATATATATATATATATATATATATATATATATATATATATATATATATATATATATATATATATATATATATATATATATATATAAACGCGTGGGCAGCTGCAAGTAACCAAAATCCCCTCCAACAATAATTCACTTCAACCCTTATTCCCTAGGGATTTTACACTGAGCCTGTCCTTCGGATGGGGGAGTCCCCGTATGGCCACGTGGGAACGCTTGTGATGGATGTCGGGAGTTCACCATTTGGACAGATCCTTCTTTCTCGCTTTTTTTTTACCTCCACCAACATACAACCTTGTTTTTTTAAAGGTACTTTTCTTTTTGCAAGGCTCAAACATGGCGATGGTGCGCAAGTTTCTCATCTCCTTTTTTTCTACTTTTTTTCTTTTTATTTAGAACTACCACCACCGGAAGTCGCTGGAGAGAGAAGACGGAGGCAGGGTGGGGATTGTTGGAAGTGGCCAGGGGTTTGTTGAATCAATACTTATTTCACGATCATGTGGGGTTGGTCAGTGAGAAAATTGGCGCATATAGAATACAGTTGATTGTCTAAACGATATGAAGTGTGGTGGTTGCTATTCTCCAAGGAGGCCATTGTGAGGATACCACTTCGAAAGACAGGGGGAACGATGGGAAGATACACTAAGCTATAGAGATAACTGAATTTGATCACTAAGTCATTTGTTTCTTCGTTCAATTTTAAGATGGATGAAAATTACTCTGTACCGTAAGACCTACACTGAAATTATAACGAACAGAAATACTTCTAAAATATCTAAGATCTAGCACGATGTTTTTTTAATGAAATAAAATGAAATTAAAATTCTAATTTAACCTTATATGACTGTGCCTTTCGACCTAAAGGAGATGGGTGATTAATGAAAGTGTATGATTATGATTAAATGGATGGAATGAAAACGTGGGAGGAAACGCAAAAATCTCAAAAAATCAACACAGAAAAAAGTATGTGGCGTACGTAAACAGTAGATTACATGCGTAAATCCTGTAGTACAATACATGACTATGAGTAACATCCTGCAACAAACGTATAAGTGAAAACTATGTTTTATAATACTTTCCGTATAAGTGTTCCATTTATACGTACTTTCCGTATAAGTGTTCCATTTATAAGTACTTTCCGTATAAGTGTTCCATCTATACGTACTTTCCGTATAAGTGTTCCATCTATACGTACTTTCCGTATAAGTGTTCCATTTATACATACTTTCCGTATAAGTGTTCCATTTATACATACTTTCCGTATAAGTGTTCCATTTATACATACTTTCCGTATAAGTGTTCCATCTATACGTACTTTCCGTATAAGTGTTCCATTTATACGTACTTTCCGTATAAGTGTTCCATCTATACGTACTTTCCGTATAAGTGTTCCATTTATACATACTTTCCGTATAAGTGTTCCATTTATACATACTTTCCGTATAAGTGTTCCATCTATACGTACTTTCCGTATGAAAGAAAGAACCATATAGAAAAATATAGGTGGTAATGATCTCACATACAGATGGACGTATGAAACATATAACTGACGTATACGTATGTAATATACGGAAAGACTGTTAGATGTCAGACATACTGCAGCGACATGATGTAGCATCTAATCGAGAAAAGGTTAGTATGCATGTATCATATGGATAATGTACGCTTCGTACAAATTTCCGTAGTAAACATATGGCTTCCGTATATTTGCACAACTTATCGCTGTCCGGATAACGGACTTTTCTTAGTGCACGGAAACAATTTGGTCCTCACAAACTCACATTATCAAATTAGCGATCCATCTCACTAGAGGTGAGCCATCTACCACTAAGCCATCTACCCTCTTAATTTGATTGATAAAAATGGCTCTACATGCTTTTATGTGTCACTCGGTCTGTCTGTTCCATAATAGTTTGTGTAAAAGTGTCCGATGTTAATGAAACATGAGCGGTGCTTTCTTTCGCTCTTAGAAAGCAATTGTGTCACTTGAGGCTAAAATCTGAGAAAAATAAGAAGGTAAAATGAGGTAGATTCAACTTTGTTTTGAAATTTTTCCACAAAATTCTTTAATTGATAACAAAATAGTTCTTCAGAATAACTATATTTTTACGTTATAATTATTATAACGTTTACTTATAGTTTAATTTATTGTATGTATAGAATTGCTGAACTTTTACCACTTTATCGTTTCGACAGTTCCAATCCAAAGGAATAGAAATAATCCTTTATGTCTCAAAAGAAATGCACGCAATGTTTGATAGAAGTAGGATTTTTTTTTCTTTTTTTCGCTGAAACACAGAGGCTAAAGTTGAGAAATTGAGTAATTTGAATCCCATTCAATAATCCTAATTGGAAAACACACACCACATTTCATAAATATATGACAATTTCTCGAAAAATTACAATTAAACGTTCTTGAGAGGAAGAGAGTCAAATCATTGTTTACTACTGAATAAATTCAAACGTAATAGTGATAGTTATTAACCCTAAAAGAAACACACGCTGTGTTTCATGAAAATCATATATTATTTACGAAATTCATTGTGAATATTTTTTTTTTAATTAAGGATAAATTCACTCTTTGCCTTGGTGAATTTCAACTGGAAGCAATAAATCATTCGCAAGGCTTAAAAAAGATATTCCCGACGTTGCTTGAAATTCAAGTAATTCTTACGACAATTATCGTTGTAATTAACAAATTATGTATGTGAAGAAACTATCAAGTTGCAGATGAATCTTTTACATCCTTCATTCTTGTCGACTTCAACTGCGAAAATGATAATGATTGGAAATTTTTTAGAAAAATATAGTTATTCTCAAGAACTATTTTGATATCAATTAAAGAATTTTGTGAAAAAATTTCAAAAGAAAGTTGAATCTACCTCATTTTACCTTCTTATTTTTCTCAGATTTTAGCCTCAAGTGACATAATTGTTTTCTAAGAGCGAAAGAAAGCACCGCTCATGTTTCATTAATATCGGACACTTTTATGAAATGTGGTGTGTGTTTTCCAATTAGGATTATTGAATAGGGTTCAAATTATTCAATTTCTCAACTTCAGCCTCTGTGTTTCAGCGAAGAAAAGAAAAAAATCCTACTTTTATCAAACATTGGGTGCATTTCCTTTGAGACATAAAGGAGTATTTTCATTCCTTTGGATTGGAACTGTCGAAACGATAAAGTGGTAAAATTTCAGCAATCTATACATACAATAAATTAAACGAGAAAGTTGTGGTTGGAGTTTTGTATTTATTTATTTTCTTTAAGTGCAATTTCATTAACATCCTAAAATAGAAGGGTCTCAAAAAATAACGCCCTCTTTTGGACCATGAGCATTCATTTATTTGTAGTTTCATCGGGAGAGGGTTTTTTTGAAGTATGGTTATTCTGATCAGAGTTCTTGAAAATAACTTGGAAACTCAAAGGAATCGAAGGTAAACTGTGAATATTCCCTGGAAAGCTTTATTTAATTGTAGTTAATTTCTTATGTCATTGTTTTTGTCTGAATGAAACGCTGAGATGTGAGATAACCTCAAAGGAAAATTGGATATTATACAAATGATCCAACTTTTCCCCCTATATACAGGGTTAGCATAAATGATTCATTTGTTTTAAAAAGGCTATATTTTTAAAAGTATTACAGCGTTTGCACACGTCCCCGGCAATGCCGGATCCGGTTCCGACAATGCCGGCGATGGAGTCGGCGGCAATGTAATCAAATGGTAGCTGGCACACGCTTTCCGACCCGGCAAAAAAGCCGGTGGAACTCCCGGCTCCGGCAAATGCAGCCGGACTAGCCGCCGACATGTCGGTGCCGGCTCCGGCTCCGGTTTTGTCGGCGGCAATATTTTATTATGAGTAGATGCACACGCAGCCGGCAAAGACGGAGCCGGCTTGTTGATAGGTTTCTTCAATCTAGCTACAGTGAGTGAGTGGCAAGGCGTTGTGTATTCTTGTTTCTTTTTCTGTATTTGGATTTTTTGTTTACTTCAGGTTTTTTGTTATTTTCTTTTTTTTTACATCATATGAATATATAATGAAGAATGAAATAATCAAAATGGCTGTGAGGTACCACAGATATAGTGGCTTGCTATTTACATAAATTCTCAGCAAGGGAAATTCGGATCTTGTTTGAATTATCCAACTACGGCAACGCGTAAAGTGAGTTTCACACATGTATGTATTATATTAATTTGTTATCTTCTACAGCTGAAACTTACTTAAACGATTTAAACAAAGGGGTCGTTGGATTCGTTTTGATAGAGAATATGTCTTAGCATATATGAAGTCATAATTTTTAATAAATCAACTTGGCGGAAATGAACAAAATGGAGATACGAAGAAATTATGAATCTAGGATAGTTCTCCAGTGCTTATCCTGTTAATTATACAACCCAGTATGTACGGTATAAATATCCATCATAATCGTAGAAGTAGGCATTTTCAAGCATAACAAAGGTTGTAAATAAAATTAAAGTAAATAAAAACTACAACACAACTACAGAAAGAAATGAAAATGTACAAACAGAACAAGAAAATTTATATTCTTGTGGTTGCATACTGTTTTACCTTATAGATCATAATAACAATATGTACTCTGTCTTGTCTGGTATTTGTTCCTAGAACGATTGTGTACTGAGTGAATAGGCAGCCGCAATGTTGCCTTTGTAGAACTTTTATTATTATTATTATTATTATTATTATTATTATTATTATTATTATTATTATTATTATTATTATTATTATTATTATTATTATTTTAAATAGCTTGATCTCAGCATGTTTCAATTTTGAGAAATTTAAATAGATGTTAAAATTATGGCAACAAATGTGAAAAAAAAGAGAAAGAAACTAAAAGAAGGCCATATACCTCGTGCGCACACATCCACACACACAAAGAGCAAATATACCTTTGTGTACTAAAGAAAAGATATTTGGGGATTTAGACGTTAATGCTCCTACGTCACTTGATTGACGTAATACAATTAACCTTGTTCTTTGCATTGAGCTATTTCTCAGATATTGAACGACCCTTCCATTTATTCAAGTCAGTCTGTAATATTACACGGCTCTTGCAAAAAAAAAAAAAAAAAAAATGTGAATATGATTACTAATTCGTTGTACTAAGAAATCGAACGTTTGTTTAGACATGCGAAAGTAATTAATAAAAAAATTTCGAATCATATGTACGCAGCTTTTCATATAATGTATAAAACGGACTCATGTTCTCTCCTTCACGTTCAAACTCAAACTACCTTTCGGCACCGGCATTACCGGGAGTGTGTGCAAAGCAGCGCCGGCACCGACATTGCCGGATCCGGCTCCGGTTTTGCCGGCTGCGTGTGCAAAGCAGCCCCGGTTCCGGTTCCGGCATTGTCGGTGCCGGATCCGGCATTGCCGGGGACGTGTGCAAATACTCTAAGGACCTTGTTTAAATGGCCCGACTACTGTAATCCTTACTCGAGCTCAAAGAACGCATCAGTTTTGCAGTGCAGACAATTGACACTATTCTACAGAATGTATGAAGTGAGCTCGAGTATCTCCTGGACGTGTGTCGTGTCACCAAAGGAGCACATATTGAACATTTGTAGTGGGTGTATAAACTTGATAAGTTTGTGGTTCTTTCCATATAAAATATGTTTCATGTGTGTGTGTGTAATACTTTTGAAAACATAGCTTTCTCAAAACGAATGAATCATTTACGCTAATCCTGTATATATTGAGCGGGACAGCTAACAGAACATCAGTAAATCCTTGTATACTGGGTAGTCCGATAACTGCCACCTATATATCTTCTCCTTTCCTCGCATAAAAACGTAGTGAGAGGCAAATCTCAAACGGAGAAAAGACCAAGTTCAATCTATTTACACTTAGTAAACAAAAAAATAAATAAATAAAATCTGCAAGTCATGTCCGTAGCCCTTAGTAAGATATTTATACTTTTCAATACAAAGTAAAAGACTACATATGGTTCAGGATTGAATGTTGTAAGCTTATTTAGTACATTAAAGGAAAAAAATTGCATATTTGCTTGATAGCATTTTTTGTCATAATAGTGAATTTGTCTCAAGGCGATCCAAACATGAATCATAATCCCATAAACACCGGCTTCATTACCTTAGATGTCTTGTCTTTCTTGTGTTACCTGCCATACGCTTATTCATCCCTATACATTCAATTACCAAGTGACATCTAGTGATATGCTTGTAAATAATACGTAACTTCCTGCAACAGATGCTAGTGACAATAGGTACCGTATGTGTTACAAACCAATCTTGTATGTATATGTTTTTGTGAGTGTTTGAAAGACTGACTTCCTTGTAGTTAACTCTAAGAAAAAAAAACGTAACGAGTGTGAGATCACTGATTTATAAATATATATAACGAATGAGCTGTGTATCTGGCTGTCTGTCTATCTGTCTGTAGACATCCTGTGAGGAGAAGAGAGGAAGGGAATGCAAAGAGTGACGTGGATACCGAAGATAGAAATCTCTGAAAGGAGAGAACATATTTGAGGCTGGTTCACAAGAAGCGTGAACTTCGAACGTTTTTTCCTGGCAAAAAACATGGAGTGAAGGAAGACGGTCTTTTGTCATAGTCTAAATTTGGCAAGTGTTGCCAACTGTGCTATGGAAATCACACTTACTGCATTATTATTATCATCTTCGTTTATTTAGCAAAGTTTTACATATTTGTGAGGCAAGTTTACAACAGAATCGTAAATAGATATCATATCGTAGGAGAGAATTATACACAGAGAAAAGATAATTTTTGTCGATAACAATGAAATAAAGAATTTTGTCTGTAAAACGCTACAACAGAGAAATAAATATTCAACATGACTATCACACGATAACATAATTAATCTATAAACTTGGATAAGTCAGAAATTTAGATTTCTGAGACAATAGCAATATTCAGTTCCTCGGAAACATGGTAATCAAAGTATTCTTGCAGAACAATGCTATAATGAACCATTCACTGTGACATAATGAAAATGAAAAACTTCGCATTATTGCAAACTTTTAGGCATATCCTCTGAATAAGTTAGGCTTATATTGTGTGAATGTAGATGTTTGTGTTATTCAAACATTTCGTTAAGTACTCCTTCCTATATCATCAGAGATCCACCAGTGTTCAAGAAAAAAATAATTAGCAGGCATTATGATTGAATTTAAGATACCCTGAACATTGTAAAGTAAAATTACAAGAAATAGCTGTCAACTATTGTGCCAGTCTTTTGTTATTAAATTAGAATGATGCACAATCAGTTATGATAACATAATGATTAGATTTAAAATAACTATTCATAAATAACATCACTTACTTTCCCCATATTAGAGATTTCTCTAATTTAATAATTATCGAATAGCAGTCTGTTTCATGAGTATTTTTTCTTTGTAACTGTTCGGAAAAAGCCTTTATATTTCTGCGGAAGTAACTAAACAGCGTGAATAAGATATACGCCTAATAATTATACAACACACCGTACTGCAATGGTAATTTGGTTATCTAATGAACAGTGTGGAACTTCTTCCTGCTAGTTGACTAACATACGCGCTTTCGACATGAGTGTATTAAGTTTGATTCCCGGTAATAGCTCATGTGGTTCGAATCTCACGTTAAGCTGCAAGTCCATGCTTCATATCTCGATGCTGAAAAGTGGCGTTAAACACTAACCCCAAAACTAGAAATTTGCAGTATATCCATTAAATAAAAACATGGGATATTGGCTTCCCTGCTGGTCTATTGGCAAGGCCGCGCCTTGGAGGACGGTATTTCGAGCTTGATTCCCAGTGAGAGATCTTTGAACTCATTACGGTGATTCTGATTCATCCTTAAACTATAGGTTTAAATCTCATATAGCCTAGGTGCTGAACGAAATATTAAGCTGTAAACCAACCAATCAATTCTCGAGTACAGTATCAGTCTATTAAATATTTATTAAATATCATGAATATATTCTAAGCTTTTAAGAAATTATGAGCATTAGACCGAAGGATTTTACACTTACTAATCTGTTTTGCGTTATTAAATGTTATTGCTACTGCCACTACTATTACTACTACACTAATAATAATGATAATAATAATAATAATAATAATAATAATAATAATAATAATAATAATAATAATAATAATAATAATAATATAAACTTATATGGCGTAATTAAAAACGTAGGTTACATGTGTAAATCCTGTACTTTTTGCACTTAACGTACAGAAAAAGTATAACTGAAAAACTATATTTTATACGTACTTTCCGCATAAATATTACGAATAAATGTACTTTCCGTACGAACGAAAGAATTGTATGTAGGCGGTCAGAATTTGACATACAGATGAATATATGTAACACATAGCTGACGTATGTAATATACGTGTATGTATGTAATATACGGAAGACTGTTAGAAGTTAGACACCCTGCAACGGCATGATATAACATCTAAGGACAATGCGTATGTAGCATATGGATAACATATACTCCATATTAAATATAAGGGTTCTGTATGTTTGTACAATAAAGCTATGTCCTGATAATGGATTTTTCTCAGTGTATTCTGCCATTACTGGCAGGTCACTTGCTGGAATTCAGAACCTTCCATGCTCCACAGTATTTCGCTAACTTCTTCGTCTTCGTGTACGATTTTTCGGTTTTGATGTGATCCATTAATTGTAGTCTCCTTCGCTCCTACTTTTCTTTCCTGCTATCAGGGACGTATGCAGGGGTGGGTCCTGGGGTCCGCCCCCCCCCGAAATTTCGACTTTTGTGTCAATTTAGCCTAATTTTCGGGACAATTTTAGGAATTTTAATATAAAATACCCTCATATTAAGTTTGGACCTCCCCCGAAATAAATTCCTGCGTACGCTACTGGCTGCTATCATACCTTCTAGCACGTCCCTCATAATATAGTTCCATCTTAGCCAATGTCCCAATCAGTTTCTCTTTCTCTTCTTAATAATATTTAAAATTATTCTTGTCTCTCCCACCATCTCTATGAACGCTTCATTCGTTTTCCGCTCTAGCCAGATAACTCTTCTCTCTATTCTTCTCCACATACACATTTCGAAAGCTTACAATCTTTTTTCATCATTTTTGCGTAATGTCCATGATTCTGCCGCATAAAGCACGATATTCCACACAAAGTTTTTTATGTGTCTTTTCCTAAACTCTTTATTCAAGATCATATTATTATTATTATTATTATTATTATTATTATTATTATTATTATTATTATTATTATTATTATTATTATTATTATTATTATTATTATTATTATTATTATTATGTGGTGGTTGGCCACACTGATTACAGAGAGAAAAGATCATTTTCTTTGTATGAGTGTAAATTATCTTTGGTTTGAGGTCTTCCTCGATATCCGTCCTGTGAGTTGAGTCTTTGTCTTTTTGCGAAGTCACAGAACGTCTGTCTTGTGTAAAAGGAATCCGTTGTTGCATACGGCTGAAGCTGTCATGCAAGTGAACACAACCCTTTTTTTTTTCTTTTTTTCTTATTTTATTCCCTCCCCTTTCGCAACTTCATTCCTTTTCTTCTATCTATGCGTTTTGGCTTTCAACTCCCATCCATCTCGAACCAACTTCTTTCACCACGCCTATGTTCTTTCTTCACTTTAACTCTTGTATTTAAAAAAAAAAAGAGGAAAAAGAAGAGGAAGAGTCATGAATGTCTATCGCTACTAGTGACATCTAGTAGCTGCCACTGATAAATATTGTAACTAAACTAAAAAAAAAAAAAAAGATCAAAAAGTACTGTTATTAAAATGTGATGTTTTCGTACTTAATCGTGCTCACGAGGTTGCAAGAAAAAGAGGAATAGCTCTTGCAGTAGTAGCTCATGAAGGGGTACGGCATTGTGTGGCTCTGGGGGTTAAACCTCCCCCTCCCTCCGAAATATTTTAAGACTTTTTTTTTAAAAAAAAAATATTTTTTGTGTTGTCTCGTCTCATGGACAACACTAATTCTGGACAACGTAATTTCCTAGAAAATGGAGAAAAGCTAATTTTAATGGTGCTATATATTACGTCGTCTGCTGCCACTGCTTATGTTTATGAAAATGAAATGAAATTTTTGAGTTTTACGTCCCACGGTTATGCCGGTTAGGCTAAAGGAGACGGTGATGATGAGAGATGAATGGAATGGTGGAATGAAGGAAGTGGGGGGAAACGGGAGAACCACGAGAAAACCCACGCATACAGTGTTTGTCCAACACAAAGTTCACTTGGCGGGAGCAGGGTTTGAACCCGGGACCCCAAGCAGCACAGGTGAACGCTCTACCACTGAGCCATCGCGGCCCCCTGCTTATGTGTTTCTTCATTTAATATATATATACAAATTGGTTGTTAACTATCTGTTTGTTCTTTGGGATTGAAGAGTCTTCATCCCGGCGAAATTAAAATACCGCTAATTTTACAGTAATTATGTGATATCTTCAAATAGATAAAAGATCATTGAAATATGGAACAAGAGCGCCCTAGACAATATTATTTTGCATGAGGTACCGTTATCACAAGTCACCTAGTGGCTTTCCGTTTTCAGCTGTTTAGAAACGCGAAAATAAATGCCGATTTTCAAAATGGCTCGAAATCGAAAGCAGATGAGTGAGTCGTGATAACGGTTTCTCATATAAAATAATATTGTCTAGGACGCTCTTGTTCCACATTTCGGTTATGTTTTATCTATTTAAAGATATCACATAATTACTGTAAAATTAGCGGTATTTTAATTTCGCCAGGATGAAGACTCTTAACTCTCCCAGTACCCAAGTATTTTTTGTAACGCGGACTACCAAGTGGGGTCATTTGTACCCACTTGTTAGGATTAAATATATCTAGCAAAAAAAAAAAAATAGAAATTCTCAAAAATCTACAATGACTGAAGTAAAAAGAACAACAGGATGACTAACAGGAACTTATTATACTGCCATCTAGGAGTGACACTTCTAAATGTCAGTCACATTTCTTACTAATGAAGGGGGGAGTGTATTTTGTGCCCATCAACATAAAATAGCAAAATTATGAGGCACGCTAACGTTCAATTTGCACCACCGTAACGTAATCCATTTTAGCTAAACATGTTGAGCAATAACATATTTCTTCTTTATTTTTACAATTTTAAAGAAACTATTAGAAGGAGTAATTACAAAAAATGCTGTGGTGGGCACAAAGTACCTCCCCCCTTGTTGGTAGTGCAAGGGTTAATGGTAACATAAAATGACACACAGGACTATTGTAACAATTTATTTGCAACTTAAAAACTATAGGGCAATGGTGAGCAATTGCATCCAAAAGGAGACGCGACCTGGCTATACTAGGTTCCTGTGCACGACCAAACGCCTGACTGACAGTGAGTCAGAAGTTTGGACTCAAAAGGTGCGGTGAAGAAGTGATTGCGACACGAGGAACTAGGCAAATGTTATGTTCACAGATGAGTCAGAATTCTCTGTGTACAATTCTTCTGCCCATCAGTTGGTGTGGCGAGAAAGAGAAACACTTCACCATTCGCCGAATAGGACAGGTATGGTGGCTCTGGTGTTATGGTACTGGCGGACATCATGTAACATAGAAGAACAACACTTCACATTTTTGCAGGCCCATCCATAACCGGAAAACGATATTGTAATGAGATCCTGACAGGATATGTTTATCTTTTTCCTGGTGCAGTGGGTTCAGAATTCGTGTTCATGGATGACAACGCGTGTTCAAACAGAACCGATCAAGTTGAAGACGCCCTGGAACGTGAGACTATCTAGTGCATGAACTGGCCACCATATTCTCCTGATCTTTATCCTATTGAGCATGCCTGGGATACTCTTGGATGACGAGTTGCACAGAGGAATCCAGCAGTTTTGACTCTTCAGAACTTGAAAACTGTCCTAAGGGAAGAATGGGACACATTTCCGTGCAAATTACGAACTCTCTCGTGAACAGTATGGCAAGCCGATGTGCAGTATGCATTGGTGTCTGAGGTGCTCATAAGCCTTATAGATTTGCTCAGAAATCCTCTCTATCCATGACACCTGACACTTTATGTCGTTACTCCATAGTACTCTCCATTTGTTTCCTTCATTCTTTGGTTTTCCTTGTTCCGTCCCTTTTTATCATGACAAATGGCTGTCACATTTTGTCAATAAAGCTTGCATAATATCTGTGCTTGTATATTGGTCACTTACTGCACCCTGATTATATATATATTTTTTTTAATATGGCGGAAACTGTTTTATCTCTAGCAATTGTCAACCAGTGTAGAATTTAGGCCTATAAGAAAAATTCAACACTCTGGATGGAAAGAGATGTCTATAAGGAAAACATTTCTGCAGGCGGCAGAATTAAATAATGAGTAATCGAGCTGTACTATATGTTCACTAGTGTACAGTTACTAATGTAAAATCAATACAAGTTTTAGGCTATACGACGATTAAAATAAGTAAATGCATATGTAACAGGTCTGTTTTACATATTATTTTCTGACGGCTTAGTATTTATGACGCTTTAGTTTTTATCTTACAAGTGTTTCGTTAGTAGCGTGAAACCATTACAACTGCTATAAGAACTCGTATCCCTGCTCCCGATAGATGCTACCTTCCGTGTGAGTTACAAGCTTCGCCCTCCCCTGACTAAGAAGGAAATTAGTAAAAGAATTATAACTTTTCAATGATTATTTCGACTGATGTGCCTAAACATCGTCTGAACTATTTTTTTTTTTTTTTTTTTAAGAAACGAACTTATTTAGTAAAGCACTTAGTTTTCACGAAATACTAAATTTCAATTTAAATACTATGGAATGTAACTTTACAGCTGAAAAAATTACCATTAGATGGTAGGTAGAGCGACATTGTTAAACTTTGACGATCTTTTAATGCAGGTTGCAATTATCACAAAACTATTTGCAATATACATGAAAAATAATTCTTGGTAACGAACTACTAGATAAAAGTGAAATAAATTCCAAAGTTAGTTACACATAATAATTAAAATATAAGCTTGCGCATAGGGAAAGTAAAGAAATTAGTTACAAAGCGGAAAAGAAGGCGCATTCAACAATTTGTTCTCACTATTTGGCCGAGTTTCTGAGTTCTTAGGTATAAACAAGATATACATCTATACAAGCTAACGTATACTGCGTCAATATGTTGGTGATACGGACTTTCTAGATCTTGGTAAGACCATCAACCATGCATCAGACCGCCACAACTTTGCAACTCCCAATGATTTTATGCAGTGGTGTAATACATGGCGACTGGCAACTAACCTTAAATCCTGATAAAAACGCAAGCATTGGTCTTTCTATCCCCTAAAAGCCGCTCAAAGGCTCATCGTAGCCCATGAAATCTTAACGTTACTCTACAAGACCATCCACTTCGACGAAAATCTACGGCCACATATATCGGGGTTGTTTTTGACTTATACGCACCTCACATAAAGCTACCGCATCCTAACTTCCTGACATATGAATACATCGATTTTTCTGATCTAATTCAACATCTTACCGACATTATTTTGAAATACATATTCTCTCGCCTACCAGTCTCCTATCCATTACTTCTTGATAGTTTAGAACTTGATGCTTAAACTGACGCCAATTATAAGTATTTGCGTTCGTGTTAAACGTTTTCTTCACGTTATATCTTAAAAAAGAAAATTTACAGCTGATGAACACGACATCTTTCATGTACATATCATATTCCTCATTTCTTTCCATCTTAGCACAATGTCTGACTTCAGTATTAATTTTGGGCTTTTTCCTTGTTTCCATTTGCCTAGAGTCATCCCGAGACAGAACCCACAGAACTGCAAGTGCATCATTGGAAATCTGAAACATTTACGTGCATCAAATGGTACGTTAATATGTATAAATTTCGTTTTTGTCACTGATGCGCAGCATTTTCAACCCGAGAGAACGATCGAAAATAAAAACGGGTCATTTGAGACATGTAGATGCATTGTGGTTTAAGATTACTCGATTGATGCAGATTTTTGCATCTGTGCTGATGCATTTCTTCTTGATGAGAGCGTCACCTGTCGTGTTTTGTTTAAAGCTATACTAATCTGCATTCGTATACCTATCACTAAGTTTGTGGCTGTGGGGTGTATGAACTACATTTCATTTTACATCATCACGTTCACTTCATACAAGCACAACACACTGTATATATACTAAAGTCTCCTTCTGTTCACATCTGCACCATTTAGATATATGTTTCGTTTTTAGTAGGCATACTTATTTTCTCACCTAATATTTTGTTCGTTGTTACGTTTTCAACTGTTCATTTATAAAACTGCACTTAGACCGTCCAGTTACGTGCCAAAGAGAGATCGTAACCCTGTAATGGCTAGGATTAGGAGACTTATTACAAAATCATACAAATCAGGAAATCATAAATAAGGAAGATCCTACCAATCCCTAATCCTTTTACCTTTAAAAAAGTGATCACCAACTCTACATACTTCCATTCTCATACTGACATTCGCCATGAACAGAGGACAGGGAAGGAAGACATTTTATTACTATTTTGTAATGTTTGTTCTCTCTCTACCAACCGAGCAGAGATGGTATAGGTCAATGAAAACTTCACTCACCCACTGACCCACCACGCATCGTGACCCACGACCTGCCATGACCCACCACCCACTGTGAACCAATCTGACCCACCATGAACCACTCTAACCCATTGTGACCAACTTCGACCTACCAAAACCCATCGCCATCAACTCTGACGCAGGATCTACGCCATACTTTCCTTTGACTAAAGAGTTTACACTTGTAATAAAAGAAGACTGTGAAATTATCACTAATCGGAGTTTGAATTTCTACGGTCAATCGCTCTGTTACAATTCCGGTACATCTAACCTTTGCGATATAAAATGGTAAAGTGTCTGTCATGGGCCATATTCCGATGAATTTCAATTTAATTAATATATATATTTATTTCCTTGTTGAATTACAGACACTTTTCAATGAACAATAGGTCGAAATTTGAGTCTCAAACCAAGATAAAGTAGATCAACGTAAAAGGAAAAAAAAGAACCAAAATTTTCCATATAATTAAGCATCCCGTACAAATTTAAAATTCCCATGTAATTAAACTTACAGTACAAATTTCGTAAACCGTGGGAAAATGGGAAAGCACTAGTCTGGGATTTCACATGTTCCGATACGTTTGCTCCTTCCAACTTACCCCATTCTTCAATTCAGGCAGGTCTCGTCGCCGCTCACAGAGAATCAGACAAAAGACTAAAATACTCAAACCTATTGGACAAATATTGGTTTGTAACAGTAGCAATAGAAACCAGTGCTTCTTGGGGTCACGAAGGATCTAATTTCATTAATGAAGTTGGTCATCGAATAGCAATCAAAACTGGTGACCCCCGAGCTACTGCATTCCTTTTCCAACGTATCAGCATCGCAATCCAGCGCGGGAATGTGTCATCGATCTTAGGCACATTACCTCCTGGTAAAGAACTTGACGAGATTTTTCTTCTATAACACACAATAAGACGGAAGTAGAGACACCCTAGGCGGCTGACAACCACTTTGATTATGTTCATGAAGAATGTTTTCAATCCAGTTTGGATAAATATAAATTCTTGGAAGTCATGGCTAATACCAGTAAATTTGGGAATGGTAGCAACATTATCTACAGATTTTACTTTGTTACTCAAAATCGTTAAAGACCCGAAGGATATTGTTGTCAAGCTGTCCGATGTTTATTTCGGAACAAATATGATGGCTACAGATAATCTATGTATTCTTAGATGTGCTTATAAGGAAGAAATGTTGTCAGTTGATTTATTTGTTCTAAATTATTTTGTATAAATTTTATGCCAATTTTTCTCACAACTTTATGCCTTGATTGCCTTATATGCTCTTAACGCTCGATATGATAGGCACAAGCTTCAGCAATTATTATAATAGAAAGCAAAAAAAAAAAAATGAAATCTTTAAGCTTTACGACCCACGGTTATGCCAGCTAGGTAAAGGGGACAGTGGCGATGAGAAATGAATGAAACGGTGGAATGAAGAAAGTGGGAGGAAACGAGGGAACCCCGAGAAAACTCACGTACGTGGTGTTGTCCCCCACAAAGCTCACATGGCGCGAGATGGAATCGAACCAAGAACTCCATACACCAGAGGTAAACGCTCCACCACTAAGCCACCGCGGCTCCTATAATAGAAAGCAGTAGATATAAAATGCGAAGCACGTGTTTTTGTTTCTCTATTAATAATTCTCTGTTTTTGTTTCTCTAGTCCTTTCTCAACTAATATCGATCGTTTTCGATTATTTTTACAAATCAACCTGCTGCCAATTTCCCATATATAAAAAACACCCCCTCCCTCAATAAAGGAGAAATTTTTAATAATGTTAGGACATGTTTGGTCTGTTTATTTTTAATAAAAGGTCAGTATACTGAATTTCAGCTCTCTAAGTTGAATTTCTCCTGAGATTTTTTTTTCTTTTTCTTTTTTTCTTTTTTGTTTTTGCAAAAATTCGGACCCCTATCTCGCTTAGGATATGTATTATAATGAAAGCGATATGAACATGATAACTGTCCAGTTGGGATTGAGGCCTAACTATATACCAAAAGTGATTCTATTTGACTTTGCCATTTGGCAGTGATGATCACGCACACATAGTTACATTCAATTTTTTTATATAATAATTCATATATTACAGGTGATTCAAAAATATTTTTTCCAGTAGTTAGTTCCTCTAAAATCTCACAGGCTGTCTCTCAAAGCCAGGTACCAAGACATATTGCTTTATTACAATTGCAAATATCAACATCCAAAAGTGCCTGGAAGTTCTTTTTTCAATAGAAATTTTAAAAAAGAGAGAGAGAGAGAAAGGGAGGTCATGAAAGTAAACCGCTGCTGAACAAATTCATCAGTGTTCGGAAGATGGTGTCTACAATGCACTGAGCAGAATGGGTCGTAAAGGATCTGAGTCAGAGTGGATCGGTGGGTCAGCGTGGGTCAGAATGGGTCTGTGGGTCAGAGTGGGTCGCGGTGGGTGGTGGGTCAGAGTGGGTCACAGTGTGGTGGATCCCAGTAGGTCACGTCCTGTTCACCCACGACCCACTCACAAATCTTAACCCACTTGACCCACCGACCCACTTATCCACTCTATCTGCAACCGAGTTCTCTTAGAAACCCTCGCAACACAGCACAATGCAGATAGCATCCTCCTTAATGAAACTTTTCTAAAACGATCTGACCGTTTCTATCTTCCACATTATCACCTAATACGTTCTGACCAGTCTCATAACATCGCAATGGCTGTTTCAGCAATAGCCGTTAAACACTTCCTTCCACGGCGTCATAATATATTACTTTCTCCTGAGTAATGTCCTGAACACATCCTACTGACACTCTACTTTCCAGTTAATACTATTAACATCCCATCACCACCATTTATGTTCGATCTACATAACCGCTTCCGTATCGCTTTTTCACCTACTTAGATCTGAACTTTAGAACATACTTCTTCTTAGCAGACATCAATTACCATTTTCGTACAGTAGCTCAGAAGCAACGATTTCAAGATTTCCTCCAACCACACATAGTACTTTACTGCAATTACCATATCCTACAGGTCCGGAAAACAGCTCTAGTCCTGACGTGGCAATTATCTCCAACAATCTGTTACCACTTATTACTATTGATATCCTTGGTTCGATAGGTAGTGATCAACTCCAATACTTCTCTCTATAACTCCACGTCTGAAATCCAACTCATCCTTATCACCACGCACCAAGATATAATTAAATAAAGGCTTATTGGGACCAGTACTGCACTTATATCACCGAACATCTACCGGCTACTGCCTCTACTCACATAACAGTTGCAACTCTTGAAAATCTTTCACATACTCTGACTATATAGTGTCTCAAGCTACGAATTACGCAGTTCCCAAATGTGTAAATCATTTATCTAAACCTCGTTTACCAGCCCACGCCCTATCCCTTCTCCGCTCCTCACGCGAGTACTTAACTGAATTCCATCACACAAATGTCCGCCGATTTCTTCTTCTGTACTGCCAACTCCAGCATATGGTTCAGAACTACATCGTAGTCCTCAAACGCCTAGAGTGGTGCACCTCTTGTAATACCTTACGCCAAGAAACTAACTCACTAAATTTGGAATCCCTTTAAGCGCCTCACTTTTCAGAAACAGAGACCACAATATTCCAAGTACCAATGACTGACGCAGAAAGGACCAACTACCTCCAACTAATGTTCACTCTACTCACCATTCCGTTGTTCACTTGTTCCACAGACACTCATATCTTAAACCAGGCATCATTTAACCTGATTTTGCCTACCAGCTTGATCTCCAATCAACTTACCGCTCCGATCACATCAGACTATATTACAGCTGTTCTTTAACGCCGTCGCAACACAGCTCCGGAAGCAGACTCTGTAACTTATCGCCAACTTCTTAATGTGCCTATAGCGTTTCTAGTTTTATTTGTCTCTCTGTACACTATTTTTTTGCCTACAGGCTATTATCGTACACATGGAAAGTTACAAAAATTGTAGTCTTTCTAAAACCTCGTAAGGATCCAACTGTTGTATCATCTTACTGTATCATCCAACTGTTGTATCAACTGTTGTATCAATTAGCCTTACTAACTACAGCGTCTTTTAGTAAAACGGTTTCAGCACTACCTACAAGTGAAGAAGAAACTGCCAAGCATTCAAACTACATTCTGTCCATCCTATAGCACTGCTGACCAATTACACTGTTCAACAACGAAAATGTAAATTGAACAAAATCAGCTAATTCTTATTGATTTTGTAGTGCTGATCACGAATTTGAAAGTTATTTTCTAATATTAGCTCTACTTTTCGTTTTACAGGCATGTCTAATAATAACGCTTTGAAAATAAATATATTCGCTTCGTTTGGGGTAAAATGTTACACTGATCCGGCAACACTGGAGAAACTATATGAATGCTTGGTTTCATTGTGTTCCTTATCTCAGTAGTGTTCTGCTATTGTTAGAAAACACAGGTTTAGTGCAGTTATCAGCGTTTTGGGTGTGACGTTTGTGTAGTGCAGGACATAAAAATACAACTACAAGTACGCAAAAATACTGGTATTTCGATGTATATTTTTAAATAGTTGTCGGCACTATTTCAAGTGACATTTTGAGGATTTCAATAAACAAAAATGCCGCGAAATTGTGTAAACAGTGCGGATAGATTCTGCTACATGTGTAGGGAAGTGACATTTTCCTCACAAAAGCAGACTATAACACCACTAATAAGAAAAGCCTATCAAAATTACTTTGGTTGTAAAATTGGAGATCAAGATAAATCTTGGGCACCCCACATTGTGTGTAACACTTGTGCCAGCAATCTAAGAAATTGGATTAATGGGAAGGAGCGCTCAATGCCTTTTGCAGTGTCCATGATTTGGAGGGAGCCAAGCGACCACATCAGAGACTGTTATTTTTGTATGGTTCCATCCGTCAAGAAGGGAATTTCCACGAAGAAGAAGTGGGCCTTGATCTATCCTAACATTCCTTCTGCAATGCGCCCTGTTCCACATGGAGAAGGACTACCTGTTCCTGACCCACCTAAAGAATACGATCTTTTTTTCTGATGATGATCAAGAAGTTGAAGCTCCTGAATCAAGTACTTCGAAGGACCCTACGTTTGTTGTAGAAGAACCTCCATGTGAACCACATAGACTTACTCAAGAGGAACTAAGTGATCTAATCAGAGACTTGGACCTCTCGAAAAGCAAAGCCGAAATTTTAGCGTCACGCTTAAAGCAATGGAATTTATTGCAGGAAAAAGTAAATATTTCAGTGTATCGGAATAGGGAGATGTTCCCTTCATTTTTTACTATGGAAGACATACTTGTGGCATGTACAGATGTAAATGGTCTCATGAGGGCACTTAAAATTAATTACGAACCTACGGAGTGGAGGCTCTTTATAGATTCGTCCAAGGTGAGTTTAAAGTCAGTGCTTTTACATAATGGAAATGAACTTCCTTCAATTCCTGTAGGTTACGCAGTTCATATGAAGGAATCTTATGAAAACTTGAAACGTTTACTTCAAGCCATTAAATATTACGATTTTCAGGGCTCATTTGCGGTGATCTTAAAGTAATAGCACTGTTGCTAGGTATGCAGTTAGGGTATACAAAGTATTGTTGCTTTATATGTGAATGGGACAGTAGAGATCGTGGATCTCATTACCGCAAAAGTGATTGGAGTACCAGAGAAACTCTTCAGCCGGGAGTGAAAAATGTGCAGCATGAACCACTGGTAGATCGTAACCGAATTTTCCTTCCCCCTCTACATATTAAATTAGGTCTTATGAAAAGTTTTGTTAAGAGCATGAACCAAGAGGATGAGGCCTATAAGTACCTAAGAGGACAATTCCCTCGATTAAGTGATGCCAAAGTTAAAGAGGGTGTTTTCATAGGGCCACAGATTAGGCAACTATTCGAAGATCACAAGTTCGACGAAATTCTCCAAGGTGAGGACAAAGCTGCGTGGGAAAGCTTGAAGAGTGTTTGTTCACCGTTCTTGGGAAGACACCGAGCAACAAATTACAAACAACTGGTAGCAAAGTTGTTATTGTGCTACGAAAATCTTGGTTGCAATATGTCTCTGAAACTCCACTTTCTTCATTCACATTTAGACTTCTTTCCCGAAGATTGTGGAGCAGTAAGTGACGAACATGGTGAGCGTTTCCATCAAGATATTGCAGCCATGGAGAAGAGATATGAGGGAAAGTGGAATTCTAACATATTGGCCGACTACTGTTGGACTATTGCAAGGGATGCTCCAGATGTAAGCTACAAAAGGCAAGCCAAGCGAAGACGCTCAAAATAAAATAAACATAATCCTATACAAGGGATCACTTGAAACTTTTGTCTACATTGCAGTGTAGTTCTTGCACAAAAAGGTATTTGTATATGTTTTTCATGTTTTGAAGTTAATACTGATTTTTATTACGGAATTGTTAATGTTTAACTTGACCACGGTTACTTTATTTTCTGTATCGCTGTGAAACTGGTATTTGCGCAATTTTGAAAAAGGAAGTACAAGGGTATAGAAAGCTATAGGTTAGGGTACTTCTTAACTCCCCAGCTTATCACATCACAGTGAAGTAGATAAAAAAAAGTGAAATGTAGGTTTTTACAAGGATTTTGCTTAAATGTTCTATAAATATTAATACATTTGTATATATACAGCTACTGTTGTACAAGGGCGTTTTTTTCACAACCTGAGCTAAGAAAATTCTTCTATTATCATTTCCTTTCATATTATGCTTAAATGAATGTAAAAATCGCAATTTCAAAGAATTTACATACTTTCGATCAAAATTTGTTGAACAGTGTTATCAAACTCACTAACCTTCTTTTCAACCATTTTAATAAGTGTTTACCTCCCGTTCTGTTTTTTTAAATATTGAACGAATGTTGTATGCTGTTTGGCATGAGGGCCTAGTTAATAAACAAAAATGTCTGCTTTCTCATTCCAAGATACGATTAATCGCCTTTTTCCCAACAGAGCCAAGCTATCGTTCAGATCAACATGGTCAAGTATCGGGACCTAACCTAACCTCGTATATTCTTTATGTACTCGACATGCCTCAACCTCAACCTCCACTATATGCACTACAATTTGCTGCTGATACTGCTTTCCTAGCGTTATAATCTTCTATTGATCGCATTAATCTACTCCTACAACCAGCTTTGGACAAACTCATTACATTGTGTGTGAAATGGAAGATCAAGCTAAATCCAAACAAGACTGAAATGATTCTTTGGGGTCAAGCGCCATAAATACTGCAACAGTCGCAATCCAGAACGTTTACGTTTCACTCTCTTGTACTCTCCAATACCACTTCAAAGCAGTCTCGAATATCTGAGTGTAATCTTTGACAAATATCTTACCTGGAAGCTTCATTTCACAAGGTAACATCCGCCACCGTTTGAACTTATTATGCAATCTTAAGAAGCCCCACGCGGGGTCTCAATAGGAAACTTCTCCTGTCTACCTATAAATTCTTCGTATGCTCAGAATCAAATTGGTCATCTTGCCTGGTTATCAGCAGCCCTGACTTTAGATGAAGACCTCAAAGTTCTCGTACGACACACCTCACGTCTGGCCTACTCTCTTAGTCTCGATATTCCCCACTGCTGAAATATTGTCGTGCCCAATTTCCAAGCCTAATGCCATATCTTTAACATCTACGGCAACGCTATGTGAAAACACACATCGATCTGGCACATCTAATTGTCCATGAGCTTCTAGACCGAGTTCTAGGTTTATACTATGCTATGCTTACCCACCACTGGGTCATCTTCTAACTAATACTAAACACACCGATGACATAGACCGATATAATCGAGACCGCCATATGTACTATCGCAATTGACGAATATATCACATATAACCTCAGTGGATTTTGCAGACCTCATATATAGTAAGGAAGCACTTTATCACTGTAGTCAGCTCTAACACATTATTATCATATTGTTCTCCAGTACTTCCTCCCTTATACGTTGGTCCTACTTCAGCTCGTAGTATATTTCTATCATACAGGATGCAACCATTCTGCACATATAACGCTCCATCAAATTGAAAATATCTCTGTCCAAAGAGAAGATATTGCTTTCTACAATCCGCCCATTCTTGGATGGGAATGAAACTCTTGTTAACACCAACATACTTTTTCTGGGCTGACTTAACTTGTCCTAAAGCAGTTATTGCACTCTCCTATAAAGAGGTATTCAATATGTACTTCTTAGAATAGTGCAAATGCGCTTTTTACAGGATCAAAATGATTATCGCCTGTATACATTTTGATTTCATTTTCTTTCATTACTTCATTTTCATTATCAGCATTACTGCTATCTTATAACTTCAAGGGCAATCGGTTCTTCTCTATTATGGCTATGGGATTCCATCCAGGGTTACTTGCACAGGTGCCTGGTCCGCCTATTAATGAAAAACGCAAAAGTCATAGAAGGCATTCTGCTGGATCCAATTCCTCCTGTAACACCGAATCATGTTCTGTGCGCTCGCGTTCTCGATCACCACCTGTGTACGATAACTTTGTACAACATGGTTCACCTCCATTAAACGTCAACATACAAATCGAGAGGCCACTGATGTAATATCGATATCAGTCAGCAGGACTTCCTAACAGTGGATTCAACTGTCAAATTGAAGTGATATCCATTCAAACTAACCAATTACGGTACTGGATTCTAAAATCTGAATCTTCTGCTCAAGCAGATCATTAAATATCTTCCAAGAGAAATTATTTCGGAAATTATTAAAACCTTCAATGGCACTATTATTCGATCTACTGATCTTCGGTTTGCGACCACCTTCGCAATAAGTTCTCTTATGAAATTTTTGGTAAGCAAGCCACACTTCAAAAGCTACAATCACCAACTGCTAAACAACCTCTTAGCCTAGAAAATCACCCTCCTTATCTGTAATAATCCGTGGCGTAGACTCTATTATCCAAGACGAGGAAGTACATGAAGAATTAAAGCTGGAAGGTATTTACATCCATAAATGAATGCGATTTTGCAATAACGAAGGCC
This sequence comes from Thermobia domestica, assembly GCF_964235325.1. Classification (NCBI taxonomy): domain Eukaryota; kingdom Metazoa; phylum Arthropoda; class Insecta; order Zygentoma; family Lepismatidae; genus Thermobia; species Thermobia domestica. The sequence goes on along the minus strand of NC_137464.1, from coordinate 1,175,035 downwards.
TGACATACTATTAACAAATTTACAAGATGTAATGGACACTCTACTTTTCAATGGAGAATAAATCTTTAAATGCCACCATGTTGAATCATCTCCTACTACAGGATCATCACCAATCCGGTATGAGCGGTGTCAAATATATAATGATCATACTATAGCTAATTGTAAGAGTGCCTCGAAATGCGGTTATTGCTTCGGTCCCCATGCTACTAATTAATGTACGAATTTGGGAATATTACCTATTTGTTCAGCTTGTCCGTACAGTCACCCGACATATAGTCCTAAATGTAAATCACGCCCAGCATCTGACGCCACAAAACCAAGTCTTGTCTTTCCAATTCAATTTCATACAACACAGCAAACTAAAATGCCTTTTACATAAACTGAACAAACTGTAACTGAAGATTAGCCGCTTTCCTTCATAACCACCACTCTTCAAAACATATACCCATTTGACAGACTATATGTTCTCCAACACATCTAATATACTTCCCGTAACATTTTCCATGTTAACATTAATGTTAAGTATTCAGAACAATCTGTCTATTTCCATGCTCCCCTACTCGAAACAGCAGTCTAAACATAACCTGATCATAAACTTGTGCTTATATTTCTTAATATTCGATCGCTGCTAACACAAGGTTTTTTTTTTTTTTTAAGCATCATCTTCTTGAAGAAAAAATCGCCTCTCTGTTGAATGAAACCTACCTTATATCTAAGTAAAGCTGCAAAATACCACATTATCATCTTCTATGCCATGACATCATTCTTCCAGCGTAACATGCAAATGACAGTGTAACTATTGGCTATCTTCTTAATCTTCCCATCCGATATTTCCTGACATTTCGTCTTCCGGAATACCTTATAGTTACGACCTATTTTCGTCAACTCTATGTCACTCTTGCAACCATTTATATTCGCCCAGGTATATCTCACTCAACTTCTTATTAGACGTATTAGACACGTATTAGAAATATGCAAGAAAATCAGGATTTTTTAAAATTTAAACATGTGTTTGTTAAACATATTTAGATTGCAAACAGCTTTTAATCATAACTAGTTACCTACCTCCCGATTGTGGGAAAATATGTTTGCCTCACAGATTTTAGCAAATCTTGAATCTTGCTTCACCTATTATACCATAAGTAAAACTGCATGTATACTCTTGCTATTTCTTACAGTTTCTGTCCTGATCTTGTCGAAAGATAAACAAATTTACGGATAGACGGTCTTCTAAGACTTCTGTCACTTATGCATACGATACTTTGGTAGTGTAAAGACCAAAGATAATAGCGCTGGAAGACATGTGCTGACCACCCGATTCAACGTACTTGTTTGACCAGGGCCCTTAGTAGAGTACAGTACCAGCTAAGGTTACGGATCGTTTAGTTTGAGGGACCTATCCCGGAATCACCACCTTCTTTGCTTGTTGATCGAATTTACTCTTTAATTCGCGTAACACTCCATCAGCTTTCATTTACACACATCCACCATATTAGCTGAAAAATCTCGTTCGTCCCATTTCACATTCTGCCTAACAATCGTTTCAAGGTGGAAATGCAGTAGATCTGCAGTGCTTCTATAGAATCTACTATACTTATACAGAAAGCTGGAAACTCTACTAAAGAATGCTGGTTTGAAATATACTCAATTTTCCATATAGAGATAAGGAGTATATTCCTAGATAAATTTGTTAGGGAAATGAGGATTAGACCAAATGCGACTTTACATTTTATCTAAAACGTGGATGTAATTTTGATCTATGGCAGCTGATGAAGTCTTAGGCTCACTGAGAATTAAGCGAAATGGGAAAATATCGTTAATCGTCCGCTGATCATTTCGAGGAAGAAACTCCTGGATTATTCGCCTTGTTTGGATATTTCCCCTGTTTTAATATCACCCATTTACCTAAGATACGCTACTAGTGAGGCCAAAATGAAAAATAATGCAGTTGTTTTGAACAAAAAGTGTAGAAAAAAGATTGAATTAAACACTGTTTGGTCTCAGTGGTATTTCTTATATTCTACATGACAAGTTTTAAAGGCTTTGTTCTATTAGATTTGGACAAATCCTCATACGAAAGAGAAGAGTACCTTTTTCATTTCTGTAACTCTCGCTCGTTTGTAGTCTGATAGATCTTGTAGTTATCTTTCAGTTTATTGGTTTGACACAAACAACAAGGAAGAAAGAAAATTCTAAATCTAATCAGAAGACAGCGAGGAAAGGTTGTGTTTGTTAGAATTACATTCGCAGCCTCACTATGCTCTCCATCTGCAAAACGATGTTTCGTCATCTCCAACTCATACTGAGTCTGTCCTGGTTATCAGGTGAGATCAGGTCACAGATCTCTCCGCGTCATCATGTCACAGGTCTTACTGCTTGCACGTGACCCGTTTCCACAACTGTAACCAATCGGCGTTGCAAGCTGTTTGAAGTTCACATTATGTGGTTATCACTGAATACTTCAATTGTCCTGCTGTTGATTGTGCTTACCTGAGACAGAGATTTCACAGGTGAGTCATAGGAGGCAGGTTGCACCTAAGAATTTGGAGGGGAGAGGGGCATATTTTTACATTGAAAATGACACAATTGAACATTTAATTATACCTTAATGATGCTTGTAAGATCACGAGAAACACTAACTAAGCAAGTACCTAAAAGGCTACTTAAATATTAAGAAGACAAAGTTTCAAAATTAAATAAAATTTATTTATTTATTTATTTATTTATTTATTGAACAAATTCCCAGATACAGCATAACTTTGCCATTTTACACAGGGAAATGTCAACAAAAGAAATAAAAAAGAAAACAAGACAACAATAACAACAATAACATAGAACAGTGTCAAAAAAGAGTGTAAAAGTAAAACTATTCCGTCAAAACTCGTTAAATTCCTCTTTCAAACACCGGGTAGCTCGAAAAAATGTCCACATTAGTTGTTACTTGATTATAACAGTTTTGTAATCTGTATAAAAGAGACCTCTGTATAATTGCCAACCTACGACGGGCAAGATGGAATAGGTGGGTATTTCGGATGATGCGGGGAAGGGACACGTAAGGATAGTTCCTGAAGTAATATTTCCGATCTTAAGTCTCCATTCACTATTTTTTGAAGATATTTCAGGTCAGAGATAATTCTACGTACTTCCGGAGTCTGGATATTCAGATGTCGCAAGAGTTCCTTCTTAGATAATATTCGAAGTGCAGGAACACGGAAACGGACTATAGCGATAAAGAAATTAAGAATAGAATCAAGTCTGGAGAGATGTGTAGGTGCTGCCATAGCCCATATAGGAGAACAGTAATCGATCTTGGGCGCTATTAAAGTTTTATAAAAAGTTGCTAATGACGAAACAGTGCGTAGTTCAGTGAATCGATAAAGAAGTCCCAAGATGCGCATTGAATGAAGTATTGAGGAGATGTAGTCAGAATGGAGAATGAGAATGAGAGCTTTGAATCAAAGATGACACGAAGATCATTATGACTAGCAGAATGTGTGATAGGGAAATCATTGACAGGTATGTGGAGGGAACAGGAGACTTCCAAAATAATAGTAATACTATCATATTTCTTATTGTTGAGTTTCAAGTGCCACATTTCACACCAGCCTGTAAGGTAATTTATGTCTTCCTGTAGAGCAATTGTGTCATGGAGGCACGATATTTCTCTGTATAACTTACAATCGTCAGCAAAAAGCAGAAGGCCACTAGGTTGAGCTGATAAGTGCGTGTAGAGATCATCCATAAACAGGACAAATAGCAGAGGCCCAAGTACACTTCCCTGAGGCACCCCTGAGATCACGGGTTGGGGGTTAGAAGTCGCCCCTGAAAGAACAGCTCTCTGTTTACGGTCCTTCAAGTAGCTTGTGATTAGAGAGAGAAATTTGCCATGTATATTAAATCTATTGGAGAGTTTATGAAGAAGATGAATGTGACTGATAGAATCAAAGGCCTTCGAGAGATCAAAGTAGATAACATCTAATTGAGTATTGTTATTCATACATTTGACTGCACAGGAAAGAAGAGTACTTAGATTTGTGAGACTTGAGCTTCTCGATAGAAAGCCGTGCTTAGAACTGTGAATGTAAGGTGAGGTGGATTTAAGTAGCCTGTCTTTGATTAATTTTTCGCAGATAATTGATATTACAGAAAGAAGAGATATTGGCCTATAGGAGGATACATGATCTTTAAGTCCAGATTTATATATTGCGGTCACGTGAGCTAGTTTCCAACTGGTGGGATAATATCCTTCCTTGAAGCATCTATTGAATAAGATAGATAGAGGAACCTCAATAACTGAAGCAGTTTTGTTGAGAAAGAGAGGACCAATGTTATCAGGTTCAAGTGATCTATGTGGAGATAATGATTGCAAGAGAGCCAGAACTTCGCCCGGGGTGGTAGAGAGGTTGGATAAGGTGTTAGAACAGATGGGGCGGAGAGGGGGAAGATGGGTTGTAGAAGGAAGGGAAGTAAATGTCTTGCAGAAGTAGTTATTGCGTTATTTAGTCATCAAAGTTATATCGTTTAGGGATGGGCACGAGCGAGTTCGAGCGAGTTTTCATTGAAACTCGGCTCGACTCGAAATAGACATCTTTGAGCTCGACTCGAAAACTCGGCTCGAAAAATTTCCTCCAACTCGACTCGAAAAGGTTGGAATTTGACTCGAGTTTCGAGTCGAGTCGACCCAAAACAAGTCAAATCGAGCCAAATACTGTGTGTAGTTTCAAGTACTTTCTTCAAGTATCCTACATAGACAATATAATTATCATCAATGACACTTACTACTACTACTACTACTACTACTACTACTACTACTACTTATTATTATTATTATTATTATTATTATTATTATTATTATTATTATTATTATTATTATTATTATTATTATTATTACAACACAGTGTATAAACATGAAAGATCGGCGGTTTGTATCTGGATACTAAAACCTTGTCGACCGCTGACTCGGTAGTCGTGAAGTCTAGGAGGCAACGCCATTGTTCACGAGGTTCTGGGTTTGAGTTTCGGAGAACAAGTACCAGGTTCGAGCCAAACATTATTAAAAGTTATAGGGCACCGGCCAAACATGTTCAAAACTGGTCGGCCCGGATTTAGAGTTGTCAAAGGCTCAAGGGGCTCGGTTCACAGCTCATTAACTATCGAGCCTAGCCAACTGCTCACCCAACCGAGCCGGATCGAGTCGAAATCTCACCCGAGCCGAGCTAAGCTGCTTGTCATTACTACCCGGGTCGGGCTTCTGCTTGGGCCCAAAACTTCGACCGTTCAGATCTCAGCCTTGGCGGTAAGAACTACAGTATATATTTATATTGGTGCTCACGACATTTGAGTCTGTCTCATAAAAGTTCATTGTCGTCTCGTTATCGAGACGAGACGAGACGAGATGCTTACAGTTCCGATGGCTTTCGCTTTCCAGTCTAATCAGGCAATGATTTCAAAACGAGTTAAAACGAGCTGAACGAGCGAGCCATTTATCAAACTCTACTCGGCTCGAAACTCGACCTCAAAACAGTGACTCGGCTCGGGACTCGACTCGAGAAGATAACCTTTGACTTGACTCGAAACTCGATTTGAATTCGCTTCGAGTTTCGAGTTTCGAGTCGAATCGAGTTTTAGTTCGACTCGTGCCCATCCCTAATCTTGTTTTTGTCCCAATCAACTCCGATCTCCTCTACTATTTTCCTTAAAAGGGGAGAAAGGTAAATGTTAAGGGATTGTGCTCAAACACTGGTGAGGGATGGGCATCGCTGATATGAAGTACATGCATACACACACACAAACATATCTAGATAGATATAGATATAGACTAGCCTTTAACTAGCTGGGGGCTCCGCCCCCAGACTCCCGCGTTTGCTAAACCTACAAAATACACCCATTTAAATAATATGAGAATTTCTTCATCCCCCCTTTAGACCCCCTAAAAATTAAAAATATTCAGTTTTGGCAATTTTCCTGTGGGTTAATTCTGAATAGCTACAATCATGCCAAATTTCAACTTTCCTTGTCAACCGGAAGTATCCGTTATTTTATGTCAGTTCATTTACTTTTATATGTAGCTAGGATTAGGATATAAAGATATATAGATATACTACATACTACATCATAAAATTTCAGATTAGTAACAAACTTGTTTAGACTCCTCGCTCATTCTTAAAATGCAAATAATATTCTTCATCTGGAATTATGAATTATTTTAGTATTATAATATAATTTTCAGTTTAAGTGTTGTTTCATTATTTAGATATCTAACCATGCTTCTAATATAGGTTATATAACTTGGTGATTGACCTCCCCCTCCACAAATATTCTCCTGTACCGGGGCCCCGAAGAAATTTGATACGGCCCTGCCTATTCCATCACACTACCACCTATACTTGAACTGCTGGCCGCGGTGGCTCAATAATAGAGCGTTCACCTCTAATGTTTGGGGCCATTAGTTCGATCCTAGCTCTCGCCAAGTGAACTTTCTGACAGACAAACATCGTGTGCGTGGGTTTTCTAGGGATTTTCCACTTTCCTCCCTCTTTCTTCGTTAAACCACTTCATTCATTTTTCTTCATCACCGTCTTCTTTATCCTAGTCAGCATAATCGTGGGACTTAAAAGTTAAAAATTTCATTTCATTTTTTTCATTCTTATACCTGAACTGATTAATTCTGGCTTTAATACAACAAATAAAACATTCATTTGCACACGGCAGTTAATTCCTTTAATATAAAATACTCTTAACTTACTGTAGGGTCAAAAATTCAGATTCTTTACAAAAATTTACTTCGTTTACTATTTTTATGAGTCCTTCGTTGTAAATGGATGTTTCTACAACAATAATTATCATGTTTCTTAATTATAAATGCAATATACGTACGTAATAAAAGATGTAAATTGCGCTTTTATCTCAGGGGAATTGTTTATGAATCTAGCATGAACCCGGAGAACATTGTACCCTGTACCCTGCTGATAGAGACCGAGTATAAACTTCACGTGTGCAGCTAAATTTTATGAAAACAAGCGGGTGGCGAATCAGGTGTTGCTTTAGTTGTAGTTGAAGGTCAAAGGATTCCCACTTCTTTATGCATCTTATTATTGCTAATTGCTTTTTATTGCTGTAACTTTACTATCAACTTAATATTTATTTCAGCATTGATACTGTGGAAATATCCTTGAAAGGTCTATGGGGAAAAATAGCCCACAAATAACAACATACGTTTCACATATTTTTTTCCAACTGTGGAACAAATTCATTGTTCATTGATTCTAGCTATGCTTGTATTTCCCTTAAATCTTCTTCTAAATAGCAGTAGCAGGGGCGTTTTTACGGGGGAATCCATCATGTCTGGATCCTCATCAAAAACCTTCCTGAGTACATTTATACACTATATATATATATATATATATATATATATATATATATATATATATATATATATATATATATATATATATATATATATATATATATATATATATATATATGTTTAACAACGAAATAATTGATGTAGCATGAAAATTTGATCTTACACTTCATCTGTATTCTTTCTCTTATAAAAACAATCTAGTTTTATTATTTTTTTCTGAAAATATAAGTGGAATTATTTTACAATTACCTATAATCTCTTCTGGTGCACATTGAGCCCCGGGACTATAGCCCCCTAAGCCCCCTTCTTAATCAAGCCCTGATCCAAACCTCAGTTTTGATTGCTCATAACCATAACCAATATGCAAGAAATAAATCAGTGTTTAGACAATATATTTTTTTTCACAAATGATTTGGTAATTGTTTAACATGTCCAGAAATGGCTTGAAGTGTTCTACCAGTGAACGAAAAAGTCTTGGATATATCCGAATCGTGCTTCATAGGAACTCCTTTAAAAACGTTCAAAATGTACTTGAATTTCTGATGTGTCTAATGAGTATATGGACATATATAACTTGCAAATAGACCTATTTAAATGGTAATATGTAAAGTGCAAGGGCGCCCATGTTGTGGTTTCCAAGGGGGGGGGGCAAGTAAAAGCAACGTTTCAAATATAGTTTCAAATTTTGCTGTAACTAATGTAAAAATTCTATTCTGTTTTCGATATTCTCAAGTACAATTTCCTCTTAGAGGGAGGGCAAGCACCCCACCTTGCCCCCCTTCCTGATGGGCGCCCTTGGTAAAGTGTCAAAGCACTGTTTAAAAATCGTTTCTCTGTTCATAACCTCATTGGACACAAATATTTTTTCTGTTGTTATTACTACTTACTATTTATTGTATTGATATATAGTATATTTATTGTTATTGTTATACCGTATATTTGTTAATCTCATATATATATATATTTTTATTTTATCTCTTGTTTTAGGTTTTTATTTCTATTTTGAACCAGTGCTTTGATATGGTGGTTTCTCAATTTTATTTATTGTAGTGGACAAACACCGTGTGCGTGGGATTTCTCTGGGTTCTCCCGTTTCCTTCCACTTTCCTCATTCTACCATTTCATTCATTTCTCATCACCATCGTCTCTTTTAGCCTAGCTGACATAATCGTGGGACGTAAAACTTAAAGATTTCATTTTTTTTCTTTCGAGGGAAGTAACGGGAAAATGCATAACGACAGCAGCGCCAAAAAAGGCTCTAAGAACTGTTAGAATATATCCAAGACTTTTTTGTTCCTTAATAGAATACTTCACGATATTTTAGGACATATCAAACAATGACCTTGACAAAAATCTTTCTAAAAAAAAATTGTCAAAATCATATCCAGAAGCTGATTTATTTATTTATTTATTTTCAGCGATAGGTTTCTACTACAGATGGCACGTTTAATCAAAATCTGATAGGTTCTGTAGATCACGTACAATATTCTGTACTCTAAGTCCAAACCCTTAGTTTGATGGTCTGTAATTCAAGAGCCAAAGGTGTACACAGAAAAATATTTCAAATGCGCACTACGATCTGTGTTTATGCCAAGTTTGGTCAGAATCGAAAGAATTCTTGACATCACATTACAATATATACTGTCCTTGTGGTGGACTTTTTACGGAAACCAAATGAAGAAGATAAGGTGTTAAAGAAAACTGTAAAACAAAAAAGGGATAATTTTTTATACATATATTCGTCAGAATTAATGGACAGTAAAAATGAGACAAATATTTTCTGTAATTAGTTATTTAGTATCTATCGGCGTATATTGGCATAACATTGACAATCTAAAGTGTAACCCAACAGTAAAAGAAGGGATCAGAATAGCAAAGAAGACGAAAAGGGTTTTTTACGACTTGAATAAAGGGACAAATAAAAAAAAACACTTTCCAAATATTTCGAGCTGAATATCGTAATGTTTTCAAGTAGAAACATATTTGGCCTTTCAAATAATAATAATAATAATAATAATAATAATAATAATAATAATAATAATAATAATAAAATAAACTGGCCAATCAGCTCTCTTTTTAACCCTTTTTCAATCCATAGGAAGTGTAATTCCCACATAATACTTTATTTTCTAATGTCTCAGGGAAGAATTCTTACCAGGACTTAAAAACTACTGGATTTCTGATCTTGCACTCGGTCGATCCATTGTATCAAAGGTTACGACGTGTAAACGTGTCAAGAAACTAACGAAAGAAGTTACACGCAATAATAATGCGACCAATTCTGCAATAGATGGTCCAAACTATGAAAGCTCCCTCGAAGCTAAGCGGTTAGCGTATGCGCCTTTGGCGTGGGAGACCTGGGTTCAATTTCCGGCGGGAGCTCATGTGGTTCGGATTCCACGTTCATCAGTAGGTGCCACGTGCGCCTCTAGCGGAAGAACAGGGGGGCCGCGTCCCCCCACCAAATATTTTGAGTACGAGATAAATGGATCAATTCTGAAAGTATTTAGATCTAGGGGGGCCGCGTCCCCCCTCCAAATATTTTGAGTACGAGATAAATGGATCAATGCTGAAAGTATTTAGATCTAGGCCTATATATAAGAAGTAAAAACATAGGCAGAACAAATTAAAGCTATGTCTGTTCTTAAACATTAGGTTAATGTGATTAGATTGTTCGCCTGGCGTGTGCCACTTTCAAGGAAGAATTTGTTTTAAAGTTGTGCTTCTTGGTTAGTCAAAGTAGTCACGCCTGCAGGCGCACTATTTTTTCATTGCTTAACCAGCAACAATTGGTTTCCCGTGGAAACTGGAGAAGGAGAGGAAAGGTTATATAGAAAGTTTATCTGCGAATTAAGAAGGGAAATCTGCAAAGACAGGGAAATATACAATAGAAGCAAAGGTGACAAGAGGAATGTAAAAAGATAGAGAAATTTGAACATTATATATGAAAGTAAATTTTATGCGAATACTGTAGAAGGGCAGCGAGGGACAACTTATGACAATATAAAACTAAAGATAGGAATGAGTGTTTAATGACCGAATTGAATTTGAGGAAGATGGAAAGAATGCATTAAGGAGCCTCATGATATCAAGAATAAACTGTACATTTTAGACATTAAAACGGAAATCGAAGTAATCGAGGATGGTTCATTGGACAAGTTCAAAAACATAGAGCAAAATGAAGAACAAAAAGGTAGATAATATACCTTTTGAGTTTATTAAGAATACAGAAGAAGAATGAAAATAAAAAATTCGAAATTCGCAATCAAATCAAGTGTCATTGTAAGACTTCTTTCAGAGAGTTAACATTTTGTTAGCTAAAAAATCGAAATCTATGAGGACTCTGAAACTACATTGCTGCAAATGCGTTTAAGAACACTGAGCAAAAATTCACGGGTAAGAATGTCAAGATGAAGAAATTACCTAAGAACCATATTATATACTGTATAAACTTAATTTTTTTTTTCGGCAAGTAGTCTATCAGTGATGGAAGAAAATTATGATAAATTGTGTTGCTAAAGGTACAAAGAGTGGATGGCATTTGTAAAGTAGATTCCAGTTTACTCATAATTTTGAGGTAACTTTAGTTGGGGTGTACTAGCATTCTAGTCTTCCCCGTCTCCCAGTTTTAACATGCCGGAGACACCCATTCTAGGTCCACTTTCATATGGCCTCGTTGTTGAAAGGACGCTAACTAAACCCAATCTATGATAAAAATTCATTAGTTTAGGCCACATATAATATATTTGAACAATACAATTGATAAGGCATAAAGGCATGTGCACACTGGCTGTTGATGAAAATGTGATACCTTTAAAAGTTGATCATCACTGAAACACTGCATGATAGAAGATGTGATTCTAACATTGGCAATGTGATGGCTGTAGGTTTACTACAACTGTCTTAAGGAAGAACAAGAATAGAATGACTTGCCATTAGAATTGTCAAACAGCTATTACTACACATATTAGTGAAATTATGTTGAGCACTTCTATCAACCTCGAGAACGTTATCCAATTGGTCGACATTCCGTAAAATGATGAAATCATACGCTGTATTCTCTCATTTGTCTAACAATTTTAAACACTTTACTACCTCTGGAAAGCAAGCAGAAGAGATCAGTGCTCTCAAGATTTCCTTGCCTAGCAAGGCAATTAATTGCAGGTTTCTCCGATTGCAATCACATAAAGAATGATATCTTAATTTCCGAAGCAACAACAAGACTGTCTCAGAGATACGAAGTTGTGCTGACCATATACATGCTTTGGACAAAGCTTACAGACGTTGCGGGTAGAGTTTCATGGAATGTAAGTGAACAGAAAACTAGATAGATATATTTACAAACCAAGTAATGTTCACCTGTGCGCTGATCCATATTTTAAAAAATCATAGCAAGTAATATATGGTTACTAAATATTAAATTATGTGATTAGAGTTATCTATGAAGGCCTGCATTGTCATACGTTCCTTATGAATAATTTGTTTGTCTGAGATAATAATAATAATAATAATAATAATAATAATAATAATAATAATAATAATAATAATAATAATAATAATAATAATAATTGAAGATTATTTTATAGTGACACACTATTGGAAATAATACATTTCCCATCACTAAAATTTTTGCTAATGTGCTGATTCCAAATAAGTATTCATTATTAAGCTATTTCTACTCGTAACCGAAAATAGTAAGTTAACGCTGTACTTGGCATCTCTATTGGCCGAGTACCTTCTCCGTTGATTACATTATGGCAGATGATAAGGAAGAACCATATCAGCATGTCAAACGACTTACTGGCGTCAAAATAAGAAATGAATAAACATTTCGAGAAGCTCGGTTGCCCTCCTACCATGTCCTCGCTTCGAGTCCGGTGACCACCTTCCATCTCGGTTGACAATCGAAATATGTGTTAGAAGGCGGCAACGTTGTATTATTATTTACCCTTTTCTGTAAAGATCCTCCTCCACTTATTACTAGCACCACGACGGTGACCTTAATAACACCCTAATTTCCGTTTTCAACACAAATTTCCACCTCTTTTGAACTGTTAGTTCGTTTCTAATTTTGTTCCTTGCATAAATAGCTAACATTCTGACGTGGAAGTCCTGAATTTGATTCCCGGTTGGGGCTTATGTGGTTCGGATCCCATGTTAAGCTTTAGGTGCATGTCTCACATAGCCTCACTGCCGAATGGGACTCTATAGGCTGCTATATACTCTTAAAAAAACAATTAAATCCAATAAATAGTCTCACAAAAATATTAATTCTGCATATTGACCACCATCTCTTGCTTTGGTTCAGGAGACAAGAAATAAATAAATAAAATAAAATAAAGAAAATATGAAGATAAGTTAATTCAATCTAATTTACATTGACCATTCAAGATAGACATAAAAATAAAATATTGGCTACTTTTGTAACGAAATTTTGGCAATAAGATGATAATCTGAAGAGTTTTTAAAATTGTTCATCTGTCTAAAAGATTTTTTTTTAATTGTTCATGTCTAAAAAAATTCAATTTGAGATATTTTCTACTAAAACTAAATTTGCTATTTAATTATTTGTTAATTATATATATTTCTTATTTTCCTTTGCAGGTGAATGGTTAACTTCCTTGCTTCGTGAACAAGAGACTCTGTTCTGTCCTAAGTCCTACAGACGGTCATCGAATCTAAAATTTCTATTATTTATCGCAGTTATGTCAGGCTAATGTCTTAAAAGAATGTCTCGCATAAGTACAGTCTGATTTTGTTTAGAAATAAATAAATAAAAATCTTATCTGTCTTCCAATTTTAACTTTGAGTTTATAATTCCTGACACCTGCTGCACATGAAATTTTATTTAAGAAATAAATACATTTATGTTTATCTCTGTATTGTTTTTGTTAAATACTTATAGCTTTAGCATTTCCATTTAGAACCGTGAACAAGTTGAAAATTACCCTCACTGGCGGCACTTTGAGAGAAGACCCTTCGGTAGAAATTAAAACTTCATCACCGCAGACTAAGAGAAAAAAAATTGTCTAAATGTACAGGGGTGATTTTTTGAAAACTCATGGATTTCATTTGGGTCTAGAATTTTTAACTGAAGTCCGATTTTCATGCGGTTTGTGGCAATTGATCAAGGAAGGATGGGAGATTTACGGGACTATGTTTATTGGTTTAAATTTATACGGGATCCAGTTTCGAGCCAGAACCAGAACGAGCCAAATCCAGCTAAATCCTGTGTGTAGTTTCAAATACTCTCTTCAAGTATCTTACATAGACAATATAATTATCAATGATACTACTACTACTAGTACTACTACTACCTATTATTATTATTATTATTATTATTATTATTATTATTATTATTATTATTATTATTATTATTATTATTATTATTACACCTTGTATAACGATGAAATATGGTTTGTGTCTGAATACTAAAAACTAAGGTGTGATTCAGCATAAGTGTCGTGAAATTGTAATCAAGATAGAAAGCGCCATACTCACGATAAACTATTTATTTTTTCTTGCACAAACAGAAGGTACAAAACGCTGCAAGAAAATGTTACAACTTGGTTGACATGGGTCCATGCCTGTAGGCCTTCACCAGCTTGCTGCGGAACCTCATGAACAGCCTTTTTCCGGACTTTTCTGCCACTTGCTTGGAAGTGGTTGCCCACACGCGCTTGAAACCATTCAAATTCTTTGGAGGCGTCTTCCTTTTCTTGTATTCAGCCTTGCATAGTGCCCAATATCTTTCGATAGGTCGATTTTGGGGCACATTTGGGAAGTTAATGTTTTTGGGAACTAAGTTGATGTTGTTGTCCTCTAAAAGCTTGGTCACTGTACCCGCATAATGTGGAGTTACCAGGCCTGGCAAAAATAATACATTACCCATGGTCCTCTTCTTCCCCAAAAATGGCAACAGCCGTTTCTTGATGCACTCTTCTCTCTATATATCCTGGTTCATGGTACCGGTGGTAATGAATGGTTCGGACACATCACAGTCTTCAGAAATGGTTTGCCAAACCAAGTATTTAGCTGGAAATTTCGTTTTTTGTTGCACTCGAGCTTCGTATGGGATAGCATATCCTGGAACTAAGCTACAGTACTAAGTTCCAGCCGTTTCTTTGGGATCCGCGAACATGTATGTTTCGACATCCATTACAAAAAATGTTCTCCGCCACTAGAAACACTCATCTTGTAGAGTTTTCTTGTGCCCCTTTTGACTCGCTCCACTTGATTTTTTTACCTACTTTGGTTTATGCTGTTTCTTCCTAGTGACAATCCCAAGCCTCTTCTTTGCTCGATTCACTGTTGATTGCGACATTCCTACGCGCTTTGCCAACTCACGTTCTGAGCATGATGGATTTTTGACCAATAGTCTTTTGAGCCTTGCATCTAGCTTGGTGTTTGGTTTCGAACGGTATGACGGCTTTAGATCAGTGCTTCCAGTATTCACGAAAAGTTTTATGGCTCTCTGGGTTGTCCTGTCACACACACCTTGCTTCCGGAAATGCTCTAAAGTTGCTTTTCGATTACAGTTTTGGCTCTGGAAAAACTTGCCTATCGCCTTGCTCAGGTATTTTGACTCTTCACGCTTCATTCTGCACCCACTCTTACACTACAACTAGCTGGCTAGAAACTGTGATAAACATACTTTACAAGGAGCTATAGATGGTGCTTCTCGTGCAATTTGTTCCGTGTTGGCATGACGTTACACCACACGACACTTAAGATGAATCATGCCTTAGTTGACTCCGATTTCAGTCGTCGAGAAGTCTTCAGTATTCAAGGACATTGTTCACGAGGTTCTGGGTTTGAGTTCCGGAGAAGCAAGTATTCCGACTAGAGCCAAAAATTGTTAAAAATTATAGAGCGCAGGCCAAACATGTTCAAAACTGCTCAGCCTGGGTTTAGGGTTGTCAACGGCTCGAGCGGCTCTGCCCACAGCTCATTCACTATCGAGCCAAACCAAGAAGTGAGCCGAGCCAACAGCTCGCCTATCCGAGCAGCCTCGGGCCGATGGCTTACCCGAAACGAAACGAACCAGAGCTTATGACTCATCCCGAACCGAGCCGCTTCGATCGTCGACTCAGTTGAGCCGAGTCGAACCGAGCCGATGGACTCGTTTCAACGTAGCTGGCTCGAGCCGATGGCTCACCTGAGCCGAGTCGGTGGCTCATCAAAACCTAACCGGCTCGAGCCGATGGTTCTTGTCAACCGAGCCAGCTCGAATAATTAGCTCAGTTGAACTGAGCCGAACCGGTTGACTTCATTACCCGGGTTAGACTTCTGGTTGGGCTAAAAAATTCGACGTGGAGGTCTCATTCTTGACAGTATATACTTATATTGGTGCTCAAGAGATTTGAGGCTGTCTCGTTATTTATTGTCTTCTCGTTATCGAGACGAGACGAGATGCGAACAGTGTCCCTTCTCGTAAGTATCCACATTACTGCTTACATTTCTCATGGCTTTCGCTTTGCAGTCTAATCAGGCCATAATTTCAAAACAAGTTAAAACGAGCTGAACTAGCGAGCCAGGGGAAATTTCTGAAATATCTTAGTTTCCAATTTAATATTCATAAGTGCCAAAAAGAGAAAACCGTTTAAAATGTATTTTAAACATAGTTATCACTTGGGTCAACCTGTTTGTATATATATCTGAAGAGAAAGGGCTGTAACGAAAGGGCTTTGATTTTCCTTTTGCGAGAAATAATGCTCGTGAAAGAATATAATTTCAGCTAGTTCTGGATAAACATATTTTCTTGAAGGAAGTCACATCAGGGAAAATTAAACCTTTATTGCATCAACCTAAGGAAGAAAACGTACCTTATGTACGTATATTAGGTTAAACTTTCTTCCCTTAGTTTCAAGCGATAGAAGTTTATTTATTTACCGGTTTGACTTCCCTCAAGAACCGCCTCTATTAGGGATTTTGGATAAATGGTGTAATAGAAGATAAAAGAAAGACAGGAAAGAAAAATTTGTGATTGATGAACGATACTTAGAAAGGTAAAGTTTTGAGTCAAAACTAAGATATTGACACCGTATTGTATAGAGATATAAGTGTAAATTTGTGACAATTGAAGAATCTGTAATGTTAAACTACTTATGAAAAAATAATAATAAACGCTATACTATCTTGCTGTGTGAAAAAGTAAGAAAGTTACATTTTCTAAACACAAATACACAAAATTTCCAGTTGAAACTTTCTACTGCGTATTTGACTTCATAGTGCTCTTTACAGTGGAAAAATTGCTTCATTTGGCTTTTTAAATAAATTTTCTGTTATACTCAATACTTTACTTAGAGTGTCTTTTTCGTTCGATTCCCGGCGGGAGCTCATGTGATTCGGATTCCACGTTAATCAGTAGGTCCACGTCTCATATAGCCTTGCTGCTGAACGGGACGTTAAACTCAACTTAAACTTACGTTAAACTCAACTTAAACTCAACGTTATACTCAAACTCAACTTAAACTTGTTTCCAAGTGAGGACACCTTCTTAGTCAAAACGTGTTATGGATCACAGTATCGTTATTCCCTTCGAAACGATTTTTTTTTTCTTATTTTTTTAAACCTCTTTATCACTATACTTATATTTTCGTTTTACTTAGTTTCTTGTAGTGTTAATTTAAGATTATCAAAAAAAAAAAATAGAGTAATTAATTTCATAGAATTCCAATCTCGGGAGAGAAAGTTAAATACACTTGGTCATGTATACTAGGTAAATTCCAAAAATCTCTTTGACGTTCTCAACCATAGTGCGAGATAAAAAATTTACTTGAATTTTATTAGATCAAAAGAGTCAATATATTTCAATCAAAAATTTTCTTGTAGGCCTTATATCTGGAGCACTACATATAGTGTAGCCGAACCCGAACTATCACTTAACTTAGTATGATATGCTTATTCCGCAGAAAATAGGAAAACTCGATTTAGGGGTCGTTCAAAAATTTGGTGGCCCCTGATTCAAAAACTAATTATTGGCCAAGATCGCAATCTTTTGATCCATTTTTTTAATCATTCCTAAAATTCTTATTTTATAATTACTACTTGTAAGGTTTAATCTAAGAGGACGATAAGAACAGTCCTTGAGGACCACAGTTTGGGAAACGTTATTTTGGGGCAGGGCGGAAAAAAATCATGATTTAAAAAAAAAAACCTTTTTGTTGATTTTTTTTATTTAAGTCGATTTTTTATTTAAATCAAATCTTTCTCCTCGTATAAGACAAGTCCCGAACTGAAGAAAAAGCATTAGGAATTAGTATTAAATGCTAATTACGCCATTTAAGTGAAAGTATTGGGGTTGAATTTTGAATTATCCCCAATCGTTAATCTATATCAATCCCAAACAATGTTTTTAACCCTTTTAAATTATGGCCCTTTTTAAAGGTATATTATAGACTTTTAGTCAAGCAGCTAAAGCATCATCCCTATTTATCCTAGAATCATGGTACATACATCACTCTCTTTAGAATAGAACAGCTTTTGAAACGGTAACATTCACATTTCCCTATTGTGTCCCTGAAGCGGGAAATTTTGAGAATAATCGGCATTTTTTAAACTTTTTTTTAAATTTTGATTCCCTCTGGATTCCCCTGTATTAACGCACAGATCCCAAAATCAACTGGGAAATAATAAGGGGTGTACTAAATGTGTGTACAAAATTTCAAGCTTCTATCTTGAGTAGTAAGGGTAAGGAAACTATTTAACAATGAGCTAAGAACATTCCCATAATCCCCCAGATGACCCGAATGTAATATAAAAATTTCCTCAGACATCCCTATTATCCTAGGATCATGATTTGTACAATATTCTCTTCAGAATGAAACAAATTTTCAAACGGTACCCTTCAAATGTCTCCATCATGTATCTGGGACGGGTAAATCACGAAAAAAGAAATTTTCTGTTATTTTTTTTTTTTAAATTTTTATCTCTGTGGACCCCTCCCCTGTTTTAAGGCAGAGATCTGAAACAAATCTGAGAATACTGGGGGGTCCACTGAGTAAATGTGCAAAATTTCAATCTTCTAGGTGCAAAAGTAAGCCCGCGAAAAATAATATTCCCCAAATTCCCCAGATTCCCGTATAAAACAGAAACTTAGGTAACAGTTTCCTGAGACATCCCTATGTATTCTAGGAGCATAGTATGTAGATACATCATTTTCTTCAGAATAGAACAGCCTTTCAAATGGTACCACTCATGTCTCTCCATCTGAGGCGGGAAAATCACGAAGAAAGCTATTTTTGTTAAAAATATCCTTTTTTAAAAAAATATTTTTGCCCCTCTGACCCCGCTGTTTCCACGCAGAGATCTGAAAACATCTCAAAATTATTAAGGAATGCACTGAACGAGTGTGCAAAATTTCAGTCTTCTGAAATGCAAAATGTATCCCGCCAAAAATAGTAATAATAATACGCATAATAAAAAATATATTTTTAATTATATGACGTCATCACACACTATGCCTCAACGCAGAAAGGCGTGAAAGCATATGTAACGTGTTCTAAAATGTCTCCAGTCTTGAAGAAAACGAAGTAAAAAGCCTTATTGGTACTTTTTTAATCGAATAATGAACATTCTACCCTATCACCTAAAAATAGGTGATATAATTTAAAAGGTTAAGCATTAAGGAAAAAGTACAGCAACATTTATCAAAATGACACTTATTTTTCACAAAAGTTACTGATATTTGGCAGGGGCCTATTTTAAAAAACTCAGAACTAGCTTGCTGCATGAAATACATAAATTTCGCCTAAAGTTATAAAATTATATATATATATTGAGAGGGGATAGGACCCCTCTAAATATGCCCTATTATCTGGGAACAAATAGACACGCACAAAAAAGAATTTTTGTATTAAATGTCGATGGTGATTTCCCCGTTGGAATAGTTAACGATTTTAAAACCCAGACCCAATGTTACGAAAAGAAGAAAGTAGGATTGCTCCCTCACCTGTTCAAAACGGGATTTTCCCTAATCATCCTCTGCATGATACTTGTTTTCATACTATATTGTACATTTGAATCTCATTGTATTATGATTATTAACTTCCATAATCGAAATAACAGAACAGAAACCGGATTTTACTTATTTTCACTTTAAATTAATTTATTTCGGAATTCAATTTAAATCAACGATTTTTATTTAAAAAATCAAGTTATTTAAATCGTGATTTAAATCAGACTGATTTAAATCAATCCACCCTGCTTTGGGGTATTGTATTTGTTTTTATCTGAATCAACTCTTTAGGGGATCTAAAGGTAAGTGGACAATGGTACCATATTTACCGTAGTTATAGCCCTAACGAAAATTACCAGAGTTTATAGGCTACATCAAAGCGTGATCGCTTTTAGTTTCCGTTTGATTTAATTCTAGGTTTAAATGATTACTTATGATTCGACCATTCGACCATAATAAATATTAGGTTTAAATATTTAACTGG
Source organism: Thermobia domestica (assembly GCF_964235325.1). Taxonomy (NCBI): domain Eukaryota; kingdom Metazoa; phylum Arthropoda; class Insecta; order Zygentoma; family Lepismatidae; genus Thermobia; species Thermobia domestica. The sequence continues at coordinate 1,155,226 of NC_137464.1, read as the reverse complement.
TTATTTATGATTTGACCATTTGATTTACTCCAAAATTACCACAATTTACACACTAAAACGTGTCATATGATACATGTTAACTCTTCAAATTATGATATTTTTTAATTCTAATTTTCTACATATATTTACATATATATCTTGTATACAAATTCGAGAAAATATGGACTCGTAATATTTTTACACGGCTATTTATTATTCGATCATTTGATTTACTCCATAATTGCTTCAATTTACACAACAAAATGTATCATATGATACATATTATTGCTTCAAATTTAAGTTGATTTAATTCAAAGTTTTCTGTATACATGTTGTGTACAAACTCGAGTAAAAAATGGACTCGTAATATTTTCATACGGCTAGTTACGATTCGGCCAGTAGTGCTATTCAGCCGGTTCACACCATTTTCCTTGAACCGGTTGGTAAAATATTTCGGATTCACAAATCCGTTTATTATACCCAGATATAACAGTAAATTTTACCCAGTTATACCCAAGAACAGCAAACTTTAGTTTAACTATCTTTGTTTTTAGAAATTCTTACAGCCACAGGGTTAAACATATGATCTTTCAAAACAAGTTATAAACGTTTAATTCTTAATCTAAAATGTTCAGACATCAAGATTGAGAACTGGGATCACATGAGTGTAGTATTGAAGGTTATTTATATTTGAAATGCATACATACCATTATCAAGAATTGTCGATCTATTGCTGGATTAATTCCAATACTTTTTGACAAGCATCTATCTTGTGTAATTCGTTTCCAAGATATTCCCAGTGCTACCTAATTTCGTCACACTACCTTGTATTAGGATGATGCATAGATCTCTACTTGTCACTTGTGGTATCCAGTAAAAAAAAAAAAAAAAAAAAAAAAGAAGCTTTTGTGTGCCTTGTGTGGTTTGTTTCCTATATCTATCCTATCTATTCATCTACTCTCTCTCTCTCTCTCTCTCTCTAATATATATATAGTAGAATCGGTTGTTAAATAACATAACTGAATTCGACCATTTGATTTATTTCAAAATTGCCACAATTTATACACTAAATCGTGTCATATGATGCATATTAGCTCTTCAAATTTTGATTTTTGTAATTCTAATTTTTTACATATATTTTCTGTATAAATTTGTATAGAAAATTGACTCGTAACATTTCTACATGGTTACTTATGTTTCCAGATTGAATCCTAAACAAAAGAAAAAGAGCTTGTTTTGTTTTATATATTTTGTGATTCGTTTAGCAACAGTGCGTCAGAAATATCTTAAGAATTACGCATTTCTTACTATCAGTTCTGTCATACAAATAGACTATGTATATTTTTTATTTGTGTTGTTTATATTTTTTTTCGGAACTCAAATGTGAAAATCCCAGACACCTTTCTTTCTTTCGTTGCCCGTGGATGTGGGCGGGGCGTGATTGTCATCTATCATCCGCGTGGAAACGGTGGGCGTGCCTAGAGGCGGAGTTGAGCTGACAATAAACCTCAGTTAGATCCAATAGGCGGGAAGGCCATATTGTTAAAGCAGACACCTTCTTGTCTCCACGTATCTATGTTTGCATGTACACCTGAGGAGGGGGGGAATCAGTTGACGTCAAGGAGGGAAGGGGGTGACCAATACACCTGTAACATATGTTTAAGTTAGCAGAGGAACTTTTTTTAAAAAAAAGAAAAAGTATGTGAAGCGACAGGCGGCGGATGACTGATATCGGCGCGGACGGACAGAGGGCAGCAGGATCTTCAGCTGATAGCGTAACTGCTGAGATAGTGGGGCAGTGGAGCAGCTGAGATAAATGTACTGTCTCTGTGTATATCTTTCTCTTCGCCCTCGCTCTGTGGTGAAAAGTGAACTCAGCTGAACAGTTTGCTAAGGAGAGACCATTTTTTTTTCAAAAGCCATTTATATAGTTACCCGTTCAGTTCCTCTCATATTTCAAAACCTCAGCGCGCGTGCCTTCCTCATTTGATATATAGACGCACATATTTGCCGAGATTATTATTGCTGCCAGTTCGCACTAGAAGGACATCAATTTCTGTTTTACTGCCTGGATTTTTTTCATTTTTTTTTATTTCTTTCTCTTTCTTATCGTGTCACTGTCACTCCCTTCAGAATATAATAGAATTAAAATTACTTTCCCTCTCGTCTATATTTCAAAACAATTTTTAACCAATCATTTCAAGTCCCTGGCCTCTCTTTTTGAATCAAATCAATTTGTTATATCTTTAAGGAAAGCTTTAACAATTTAATCAATGAATTCCGGTCCGGATGAATGTTTTTATTTATTTATATATATATTTATTTATTTATTCTTTCAGTTTTCTTTTCTTTCATTTCTCTAGTAGCACAAATAGCTTTTACAGTGGCGGATCTAGTCCGGGGCCGGGGGTGCCTAAGCTCCCCCACAGTTTTTGAGTGCCAACAATAATTTAAGCTATTATTTATATATTTTTCAAAGTTTATAGTAAACTCATGATATAGGGCCTACCTATCATAGTCTCGGTTCTGGCTGCCCGCCCCCCTCAATTTTAGCTTCTAGATCCGCCTCTGAGCGTTTTATCCTCTTTAATACACCATTTGTAAAATATTTTCCGTTCCGTACAAAGAGAATTTTTTAAAAAATTGTTTGGAAATGATTATATAGGCCGGGACTTCTCTAGGGGTCGCGAAAAGAGATAAAAACAAAAATATAATTAGGAAAAATATATTTTGATAAACATATTTTTATTTCTATACTTGTCAAATACAATACATCGAAGAATAGGCCTATTAAACAAAATCTTAAACAAATAGATTCTAATGAATTGTAAAAAAAAAAAAAAAAAAAAAATGGAATAAAATAGGAATGAAAGTGATTAAAAGCTACAGACTGAAATAGAAATACAATGAATCATTGGTTTTCAAAAAGTCATCAGTCAGAAAAGTAAAGTTATGAGAAAATTTTTAAAAAAATGATTAATTTTTGAAAAATCCTGATAGACATGAAATAATCGATCTCTGTTTGAAAAAGTAAAGCATTGGCATTATACGAAATGAACAACTTGTTGTAAGTCCACATAACACACGACGTCCCTAGGATGTTCCATTTTGATCCCAACTATCCCATATAGTTCCCAGGATTATCGGGACAATGAGAAGACATCGCATAGACGTCCTGCATAGGACGTCCTAAAGGATTTCCATGGGACGTCCCGGATGGGACAGGAGATTCCAGGAATTAGGGAAATCCCACGCCGGACATACCTAGGACCACGATTTACCAGTGGACATACATTTGAGGTCCCGTTTTCCGGGATATTAGCGGACATCTGAATATCCCGCGGAGGTCCTATGGATGTTCCGGGAGCAAATTTGGATGATCCCGGGATAGGATTGCCAACTGGCAGGTCTTTCACTGGTTTGGCCGGAAATATTGCTGTTATTTTGATTAAAGCCGATGACCGGTACAAATTTCTTAACCAGCCCCTTTATCACCGTTTTTTTTTTCAAATATGTATCTAGTTCGAAGTATAGATTTAAAAAGTAACTTTCATTCTGTAAATCCAAAACTGTCACCTTTCATCATCTATCATCTATTAACATATTTTGTTAATCTATTTTAATTTTAAAAAGATGACAAGGACTGTATCAGGGAAAATTTGACATTTACTTGTAAGGAACTTTATGCATTTATTGAGAGTAAAAAAGGACTTCTTACAGCAATTTCCTGTAGTTCAAATATAAGTTTAAAGAATAAATTTCATTTTTCAAATCCAAAATTTTCACGTAAAGATTAATATGTTTTTGTTCATCTGTTTTGATAATTTTAAAGAAGTGGCAGTTAATAGTAAATACAATAAAACGATCAAAGCCGATTTCAGTTTCTCATTTATAGCACAATGTATCTATTAAGCTTATTAGTGAATGTACTAAGGATATGTAGAACATAGGTGCTAATGCACTTTTGTTCACGATAGTACATTTCCTTCCCATGAATAGGTCCGAACAGTTACTTGACACTTAGACACATATCATAGAGAATTTTGAGGGGTGCCGTTTTCTTTTATTTTCCAGAGTAGGCAACCGTATCCCGGGATTTCCCGTTGTCCATTGCGGATCAGTCTCGGACGTCCGTGTGCTATGTGGGAAGCAATTGGTGTTGCAAAATAAATAAATAAAAACTGTGCTCAATGTAAAATTGTCATTTTCAGACCAGACTCATGATGTTTTCAAAACTACTGATTCAACTATAAGAAATAGACAATAATAATAATAATAATAATAATAATAATAATAATAATAATAATAATAATAATAATAATAATAATAATAATAATAATAATAATAATAATAATAAACTTATTACAAACCGGAAATTACTTATGGGAGTGACAAGCAGGAGGATGTAATAAAAAGCGGGTAGTGATTAGAGATGGAAAGAAGCGCCTTTTTGTTTGGATAAAAATTTTTCCTCATTAAATACTGCCTTTTTAAAGGAAAAACTGACATTTTTGCTTGTTCGACTTATAGTTTTCTTTTCAAAATACTATTTTTGTTTTCCTGTAGTGGATTCTACAATTAAGAAAGTGCATTTACAACATCCAGTACTTGCGAGTCGCATGTTCAGTCCGGAACAGTGTTCATTAGTTTCCTAAAGAAAATTTCCCTCGACTGACAAAATTTTTCCCTTTTCTTATCAAATTTCCCCTGGTTTGTTGAGTATCTAATTCCTATGACAGAAGTTATATGATAAAATTAATTTAGCCATATTAAAGGAAGTGGCAAGCACATTTATTTCACTCATTATATTTTGCTTCTATTTTTTTTAAACAAAAATATACACCCAACCAACAATGGGTACAAAATATGCTTTCTTGAACATATACATACAAACTATTGGTATTGTATGCATCTATTTCTGAAGAACAAAGAAAAATTTAAGCATTTAAATTGCTCAATCAGTCAGTTCAAGAATTTCTTTTAATTTTCAAGTTTTATAGAAAAATTCCCTTTTTTCTTTCTTTTGCTAAATTTACTCATGAAGTTTCCCTGGATTAGGGAAATCTCCCTCAAACTACGAACACTACTCATTGGCTGGTTGTCTTGATTAGTTTTCAAAGTAACATTGCAGTTGTTCCCTGCAAGAGTAAGTTATGCAACCCACATATCTCAAATGTAGCTTTTGTTGCCTAATCATTTTATGAAGTATAACTCCCATGTATATAACTATATTGTCCCTCCTATCTCTCTATCTGTATTATTAGTTTACATCTGAAATCTTGTCACCTGACGAAACAAGAATAAGAAGAAAATAAACCTGTTTGCTTGCACGCATCATTTCCGTTAGTTATTCTTTCGAACGTAGTTATTGACGTTGCCACGACTTATTATCATCTTGTTTTCCATTCATTTCTGAGAACAATTTGCTAAAACATGAAGACCATAGGAATCAAATTTTGAGCAGACTGGAGCAAGGGCACCATCAGGGGGGACAAGGTGGGGCGCTCGCCCCCCCTAGAGGAAATTATACTTCGGAAGCTCGAAAACCCAATAGATTTTTTAGAATAATTACCGCAAACTTTGCAACTATATTTGAAATGTCGCTCATACTTGCCCCCCTCTGGAAACCACAACATGGGCGCCCTTGGACTGGAGTTGTGAGGATAACATCTATTATAAAGTAATTTTTAATAAGTTTTAAAGAAATTGTTGAGTATAAACTTGGCAACATCGCGTTAAAAGCTTCTGTTTGCAGGTGCTGACGAAAAGTGAGGTGAGATATAGAAAAGAGAAAGCTGATATTTTTGATTTAAAATACAGATGTTATCTGCAATAAAGACTCCTTTCAATGAGAAGGGGCACTGTGGTTAAGTAGTTAGTGGTAGACCACTTACTTTTGGTGCATGGGAGTCCTTGGTTTGATCTCCGATCAAGTTTGTGGCGGACACACACCTCTGTGGATTTTCTCGGGGTACTCCTGTTTCCTTCTACATTCTCTTTCCATCAATTCTACCATCACTTGCCTTAATCATCGCTCTTCTTACTCTAAAGAACATAATCGTGGGATGTTAAATTGAAAATTTTCATCTCATTGTCGTAAGGTAAATAGCTTAATATATGTATGTGTTTTACTGGTTGCCTAAATTCAATCTGATTGGCAAGGGAAACGTACAATAAACCAAGAAACATACACAAACTTTTTTTTTTTTTTTGTATAAAATTTTATTTACGTTTTGTTCTCCGTTCCAGGAAAGTTTTATCTTTAGCTCCTAACAGTTCACTTTATACAATAACTTCCTAAACGACTATTTCTGGTATGATGTTGATAGCCCCCTCCCCTTGACGCTCAGGTATACACTGGATAAAATAGGCTTCAATCCTGTTTTACACTGGATAAAGCTGCAAACTATGGCTTAGCCCTTCCCTTGATCATATCCTGGATCCGCCACTGTATATATATATATATAAATCTGGTGCATTTTCAGAACAGTTATTGGTAACAATTTTACTCAAATTTTTGTCGTTAAACGTCAGTTTAATATAGTGATCCACAAATGTGATGATCGACGGAAAATATGCGAACTAAAAACAGTGTTGCAAATTTATGAATTCTAATAGTTACTGTTGTTATAAGCATTATATTCTGCTATTAATGCAGAAAGAAAAAAATGTTTAATTTTCTTGTGTTTATGTTGTTCCCCTTTTTTATATCTCTATAAACTATTCCCTGGAGCTAGAAAGCCCACTGCTCCCACCAATTTGGTCCCCTTTTCTTCCTATCGCATGACCGAGTTTCTTTCACTCTTGAATCTTATTCAGGATTTTTTTTCTTCAGAATGCACTAATTAAATATTTCTTCATGTTGTAATGGAAAAATAAAAGTGGAATGGTACTATTATATCTCCACTGCAATTGAAATATTTAAAATACTGAACATTTTCCAAGAAAGAAAAACAGTGGGAAGTTTTATTGTTAGTATTTACTTATAAGGTAACTGCAACTATATACGTCAGTACAGCTAAATACGCCAAATATTCAGTACTGTGACGTTTCTCACGAAATCCGCTACAATCCGCCTCCGATATGTGCCACGGTCTTGAGTAAGTCCGATTTGACGAATACTTCGGAAGACAGCGCTGAGATAACCACGCCGTGCTGTGTTGTTTGCTTCGTTAAGGTTCCATGGAAGGATGTTATTATTTTAATAGACATAAGAATCCATTATTAGTACCGTGCTAACTCAGAACATTGCCAATTGTTTACAGCAATGTACACCCTATTTCGTGTCCGTCCAAGAACACTTCGTTTTGTAAGCGTAATTTCAGTATTTGTGATTCTATGGCTACTAAATCAAACCAAGCATGGTGCAGCGAAATACGCCAGGGCTTGTGCAGAACTGACTGCAGAAGACAAAGATGTTTTCATGTGTCCCACATGTTTCATGTAATAACGGTGTTATTTTTTTAAATCACAGTGCACTGGTATTGTTTGTTTATCTTATGGACTAAAACTTTTCAGTTTGGAACTTCATTTCAACTTTGGAGATTATCGTTTTTACATTTTATCTTTTTATCTACATCTTACACTTTGGTTATTTTATTCTTTGCTTCAGCCATGTTGTGTAGCAATATTTGAGTTTGTATAATACAGACGACGTAAGCAGTTGCAAGATTTATTACAAATTTCTAGTAGTATCTAGACTTGGCGTAATTACCTGCACGTGTTGGTAAATACACCACTTTGTAACGCTTTTTTATTTTGCCTTGGGTACCATATAGAAGTGAGTCGCATCATTGCCACATTTTTTTCTACACGCGGAAAAGGCTGCTGTGCAACGCATATGTCTTGTTCTTTGTGGTTCATGAAAATTAAGGCCATAAAAAATCCAACACCCGGCGTATTTACTTGCATCTACCTTATAGAAAAAAGCAGTTATTTTCTCAAGCCCTTGAATCTGCAGTCGCGATATGAAATAGGTTCAGATAGCCTAATGTAGGCCCCTGACGGCAAAAAAGGAATAAGATTGTAGTTGCTGACAAACTAAATACAGTAAGTAGCTGTGACATCATTCCATATCCTTGTATCATAGGCAACTAACATTACTTTGTCACTGTACGGGTTGCATAAAAGTTAAGGATGTTGCAGATTTCAAATAGAATATGGATTGATATCGTTAAAGTTACTATTATTCGTGAAGATAGGTATTGACAAACACGGCCAAGATAATCACTCGAGCCACTTCTTATAAGAAGCAGAATTCAAAAATTCAAGAGTTACTATGTGGAATACCAGACAGACGGACGGATAGACTGACAATTCAATCTTATAAGTCTTAGTGTATAATTCTAAGAAAAATTTAAATAACTTTTATATCGGGACGACTATTTCTAAGCGTGTAATAATCTTATCAAATCAAATAATGCTACGTTGTACTGTTTTTTGATCTATGAAAGGGGGCACTGTAGCTCAGTGGTTGAGCACTTACTCTAGGATCTCTTGTTCGATCCCCGGCCAAATAAGTTTGCGGTGAACAACATCATATCCGTGGGTTTTCTCGGGGTATTCCCTTTTTCCTCCTACACTTTCATTCCACCAATTCTTCTATCATCATTCACTTGCCTTAATCATTGGTCTTCCTTAGGCTAAAGGGCATAACTGTGGGATGTTAAACTGCCATTTTCATATTTTGATCTATGGAAACAATATTAAACCCTGAAATGGTAATTATTGCTACACTTTCAGTAGTATTAGAGAGAGACAAGGATAGACGTGAAAAGTACTCTTGAGATGCTGAATCTTATCAAAAACCCTTCCGTCTATCAGTTATGGTTTGTGATCTATGGTAATCGACGTTAATCAACGTAGAAACGAGAAATTTCTTGATTTGTATCACTACTACCGATTAGGACAGAATGTTAACGGATATACTTTTTAAGACACTGAAACTATACCCCCCAAAACTCTTGATATTTGCTACAGTTTCCGCTCTGATAGACAGACAGACAGACTCACAAATGGACATAATTATTCCATAATATTTCCTATGCTTACACAAAACATTAAACTTAAATATTACGTATAAGGGTCACGCAAGTGAGCCTTTAAGATTTTAATGATAGGTACGTCTGTTCGTTACTCCACACGATAACGCTTGAATGATAGCGAGATTTTGAATTATATTTTCTGCAATATACAGCTATAGCAATTATTTCGGCCGAATTCGTTCACGGAGTTACTTCATTAACATTGTTTTCAGGGTAACAGTAGCTATTCAAACCTTATTTGCTCGGTCGAGTTCGTTTACACCATTAAACCGTTTTTGATACTAAAAATATTTTTAACGTTATTTTTGGGTTCATAGGTTGGTGGGCAACATGGAAATTTTAAAACTTTTCTCTCCCTTGGGAGAGCTGTTTTATACTCTTCATCGTAACTCTTCTTTGTAACTGCATTTAGATATTCTATCCTCGGTCTACCTCTTCCTGGTTTTCCTTCTGCCTTTCCCTCTATCAACACGGTGATAAAATCGGAGTGCCGAATAACATGGCCAAGCATGCTGTTCACTCTTTTTCCTATTATCTTCATGATCTGTCTCCGTCCTTCATTAGCTTCCATTAGTACGTCTTCATTCCTTTTCCTTTCGGAACATTTTGCGCCAACACCACATTTCCAATACTTCCAGCTTCAATATTTCAGTTTTTCTCAATGTCCACGTCTCCGATCCGTAAAACGCCACGCTCCATACCAGGTCTTAATAAATCGTTTTCGAGCGTCCAGCGACACATTTCTTTATGTTAGTAGTACTCTTTTCCTATTGAATGCTTGTTTAGTCTGCGCTTAAAAATAAAATAAATAACTAAAAATGGGGTTTTCAGCACAAAATGGGGTTTTCACACTGGTTGGCTAAAAACACAAAAATTACTTGGATAAATAAAAAAAAATGTCGGTGTGATTAAAACCTCAAATATTTGGGATATAGGAGGGTATGTGCCTCACATACTTGGGGTATGAGACGGCACATAAAGCCTAAACTATTTTGTTTGACATGAATGTAATAAATAAGTTTCGGGTTATACTCTTTTACTGTTAAATATAAACTAATTATTTGCTGAGCAAAACTATATATTTTCATTAAAATTCGACACATTTTACAGTTTCCCCAACTAACTCTTTGGCTTCATCAGACACTATGTGATACAGTATAACTGTACAATCGTATATTATAACAAAGCAGAACTTCTACTTATGGACAATATCTTTTACTGTCTTTAACAGAGTTTAATGCTCTTTCTATTGCTTGAAGTAAAGCAAATGTTGGCTGGCGAAACTCTTCGGAAAATGGATTTCGGTGTCTTGTTTTTTTTTTTTTTTTTTTTTTTTTTTCTACGATTACCGTGTACCATAGAGGAATAATCACCAAAAAATATTCTCCATTCAAGTTGGTGGATTGAAATCACCCTTAAAATGTGCAACCAAAATGCATTTGCGAATAATACAGTTAAACTATGGCTTTTGCAAACATATGTATCATCCTAATATGAACCTTCTTCATCGTATTACATTCACTGTAATTTAGCAGTGACGAGACGGAGTAGCATTTTCCAGTAATTCACTAAATTTTAGTGAAAATATTTACCAGCCAAAATATTGAGAACCCAACATAACACATTTACAAAAGAAGAAATCTATATAAATAAAAATAGACTTCCATAACTATAGTATTTTGAACTGTCGTTCGTATTAACCCTACTATAAACATATTTGAGCTTATTTTGAATAATGGGCAAAGCTGACATAGTTCTGTATGTAAAATATCCCTGATTTTTTTTTTAATGAAATCCACCTTCCCACGACTAAATTCCCTAACCTGTGGTTTAGAACACGAAAATAGAGGCAAAAGATCAAGATAGCTAGCTGTTTCTCATAAACACACACACACACACACACACACAAATACACAACCTGTCACCGGCACATGGAGGTCCCCCTTGACCTCGGAAGGGTCACAGGTCAACTTCGCAGTTTCAGTCACAGCTGGGCACCGCTAGTGACACCCGAAAAATCGACCATCCCTCGGCCATAAATCACTCGTAGCTCGGTCAACAACGGGGGAAAAAATTCAACCCCTCCTCCCAAAAGTCCGTGGAGGAAAGAAACTGTTGGAATGAGAGATTTTTCTACTTGGAATGGAGCACCGGAAGGACTGGACTGATTAAGAAATTTCCCTACTCAAGGGGATTTTTTGTGGGAAATATTAAGAGACAATGGGAAATGAAAAATTCGGAATATTCTCATGTACTACTAATAATAAATATATTTATTCAGTTCCGATATATGATACCGGTACAATACAGTTAGAAGAACTCCCTCTTGGATGTTGGCTCGGCAAGCTGAGTTCAATTTGTGGTGGTTCATGTACACACGGAAAAGAAAGTATTTGACACATTTTTTTTTGCTAATAACTTGGGAACAAATGAATTAATTATGAATCTTTTTTGTTGTTATCCTTAGAACATGTTGAGTTATTAGGAAAAGAAATTTTGTCAACTGTAAAATATTTTCTTTCGTGACTGTACTATACTTCGGATCCTACTTTAGTTCACTTAGTTTTATGTCCACTTCTTATATTGAAGAGTATCAACGTGAAAATTATATTTTCGTGTCGTACGTGTAATGGAAGAATTCCATTTGTTTATTAGTATCACACAGTGAGCCTTATAAGATTTTAGTGTTAGTATTGAGAATCCATCAGTCTGTTACTGCATCTGATAACTCTTGAACGAATGCAAATTGTTTAAATTCTGTTTATTGCAATAAATAGATAGAGCAACGTTTAAAATCTATAATATATCCCCAGCTTCTATGCAACCTGCACAGCAGTAACGACATGTTGGTTGCCTATTATAAAGGGTATGTAGTTTTCTTATTGCAACTATGGCGGCCGAGTTCGGAATAATAGTGATGTTAATGGATCGCTTTTGAAATCTATAATATCCCCTGAGCATGTGGCACGATGGCTCATTGGTAGCTGCTGTGATGTAGTCTGAGCGGTGTGAAGCATTAAATTGACTCATTTGGAGTTTGAGCCTATCTGAAGAGTATAGTAAAATTTTTAACTATTCTGGAGTTTTTGCGTTGGTATCCCTGTTGTATTGCATTAAGTATCAAAGCGTTTAAGAGTAAGTAAAGCCCATAGAGAAAAGTGTTATGGTACTGGCATTTAAAAAAGAAAGTAGTAAAGCGCTCGCTTCTTGTGCGAGGGTCACGGTTCAATTCTCAGTCATATGAGTTTATCGTGGACAACATCGTGCTTTTTTTCGGGGCCCTCCCTTTCCTTCCATGTTCCCATTCCACCATTTATTTTTATAATCATTCACTTTCATTAATCACCCATCTCCTTTAGCTTAAAAGTCATAACCGTGGGGCGTAAAAATCTTCCCAATTGTCCTCATGACACTTTATGACTGCCGCACTGCCAACATTTACTTGTTTTCCTCAATGGTCAACATCGAACCGCTGACCACAAAGTACATTGTACTTCATATTTCACGCGAGCTGCTAGATACACGAAGATAATGGATTATTATTTTAACAATTAAATGACATTAAGAATAATCGTACTAATACTAATAACCAGTGGCGTATTTAGGGGGGCTTCCGGGCTTAAGCCCCTCCCCGAAATCTTACTTACTATAGTAAAGTATATGAAATATCTTGCAGAATTTTCATATTTTCAGGCAAAGCCCCCCCGAAACAAAATCGTAAATACACCACTGCTAATAACTGTCTATTATTCAAATGATAAGTCTGAATCCGGAAGAAAAAGGTGAAAACGAAATGAAGTGAAATGAAATCTTTCAGTTTAACGTCCCACGATTATGCTTGTTAGATGAAGGAAGGTGGATAACTAAGGCAAGTGAATGCTGAGGAAAGAATTGGTAGAGTGAGATTTGAGGGAGATAACAGCAGTACTCCGAGAAAATCCACGCACACGATGTTGTCCACCACAAACTTATTTGACCGAGGATCGAAATAGGGATCCCACGCTCCAGAGGTAAGCATTCTACCACTGACCCACAAGATGAAAATGATACCCAGCACACATGCCTATTATAAAAGGATATGTAGTTTTCTTATTGCAACTATAGTGGCCGAGTTCGGAATAGCAGTGATGTTAATGGATTTCGTTTAAAATCTATAATATTCCTATCTTGTATGCAACCTACACAGCAGCAAAGACATGTTGGTTGCATATAGTAGAAGGATGTGGAGTTTTCTTCCTGCAATTATCTTGGCCGAGACCGTTAATGGAGTCAATCCGTTAACATTTTCACGAGTAACGGTGAAGTTAATGGATCTCGTTTAAAATCTATTATATATCCCCAGCCTATATATAGTGAGTGAATGATTGATTCTTGATAAAATTTCTCGACCCAACGTAGATGTGCTTTGGTTATTGAAGCTTAGTGTTCTGTTTCAGCACCGAAGCTATATGAGACATGGACCTACAGTTAAAAGTGTATCAGAACCACCATCAAGCGTTCAATTCTCAATGCTCTGCTACCGATGCTAGTCAGTAGACCAGCGGGAAGGGCTGAGAAAGACGTACTAATAGCTTTTCATTGATATTGAAAAAGCATTGGACAATGTATTGCAACATGCTCATGTGAATGAAGAAATTAAGGGGTTCTTTATTTGGCAGAGAGTGATATATGAACTCTATGAGAACCAGAAAGGAAAGAAAAAGGAAACTTATGAAAAGTTTGAGACAAGGATGTGGATTTTTATCATTATCATTCAATGTCTAACGTTTGTGATACAATGGAAAGATATTTCACCAACAAAAATGTCATATTGAAAATTCTTCAGCGAGTGACTAACGCGCGTGCTGTCTATATGTATGGTCCTGGATTCAATTTCCTGGAGGGTATTTTGTCTCGCAAACAAACCCTAGTACTGAACTGGATCTCCTTTTCCAAGACAGACCCTCACATAGTATCGATGCGGAACTCGAAAGTTGCTACAGTTAATGGGCGCTATTAATAAAGAAATTATGTTAAGACGAAGAGATTCGCAAAAGGGTCGTAGTATATAACAGCTTCTCACTTTCCTGCAAAAGAAACTCTCTCGCCTTTGGTGCCAGCGGTCCCGGGTTCGATTCCCAATGGGGACTCTCAGCCGAAAATGTGTAATCCTCTATGTGCCGTATACCTAAGGAGGCTAAAAGTTATATTGATAAACAATTATTCAACGAATAAGCATCCGTCCATGAAATCAAACTTGCCGTCACATGCACTAAGTTTTTGTCAATGTCATGAAAATGTTATTTCGATATAAATTTTATGAGCACACATTAAACATTTCCAACGGATGCTTGAGCTTCGGAGCCAAGGCCATACCCATGTGGTCGTCACCGATGGTGTACGGAATTACCGATGTTCAATACTACATTTCTCTTTAGTTTTGGAAGAACACCAAAAAAGTCCCAGGGTTATGCACCGAGGCTAAGAGAGACGGTGATGGTAAGAAATAAATGAAATGGTGGAATGAAGAAAGTGAGAGGAAACGGGGAAAAAACGAGAAAACCCACGCACAGAGTGTTTGTCCACCAAGAAAGCTCACACGGCGCAAGCTGGGATCGAACTTGGGAACCCATTCACCAGAAATGAATGCTCTATCGCTTTTTTTAACTGATTCACCGAACGTGCCTCATTAACATGCATTTCTACTTATTAAGTTTCTACTTAATTTTACTCGCCTTTTATTTGTTTAACTCGCTTTACGAACAAACTAGAACTACAGGGACATGGACACAGAAACGTCGAGGACAGTTAAAATTACAAAGGTTCTGCCGCCGGAAATCGAACGCGGGACCCCGTACATCAAAGGCGCACGTGCTAGCCACTTAACTAACGGGGAGAGCACCACTGAGCCACCACAGCTATAAGATGTTTTAGTTTACTTTTCGCTTATTCGCTTCTTATGGAGACAATTATGCTTCATATGATTTCCGCGACAGACCAGACATATGTGTGACTTGAAAACGAGTAATAACTACAGAAAAGGCGAACAACTGATTGAGAAAACGACATAGTGTACATGGATTGGATAAACTACTGGGAACACATTCGTTCCAGCGGCACTTTTACTGAAACCAAGAAATTCAAGTGAAAGATGTAATGATTTTTCCCCTTCCATTTTACATTTTATAAAAAAATAGTGTATTACCAGTTCTATTTGTGCAAGACTCTTGCGCAAGAATCTTGATCTTGGTCTTGGTCTTGCAGGTATGGTCTTGGTTTCGGTCTTGCATCGGGATTCCTGGTCTTGGTCTTGTATCGGGATTCCTGGTCTTGGTCTTGCATCGGGATTCCTGGTCTTGGTCTTGGTCTTGCATGCAAGAGTCTTGCACAAACTGCAAGACTAAGAATCTTGCGCTTATCACTAAATCCCGGTAATCCCCAGAAATATGTACTATAAATAAATAAAATATATATATGTGTGTAGCTCACTTGTACAGCTCTCAACTCTTGTGTGTTAGGTCTCAGGTTCGAACCCAGCTCCCGCCAAATGGCCTTTGTGGTAGTCAAACACTGTGTGTCTAGGTTTACTCGGGGTTATCCCATTTTCGTAATTCCACCATTATCATCCATCTCGCATTAATTCATAATCGAAAAACGTTAAAGTTCTTCCTTTTTTTAAGAATGGTGTAGGTCTATGTCTTGTTTGGATATTTGTTTCTCGCTAAATGCTAACAAATAGTGTAGAATTATTTTTCTTAAAAACATAGAAGTAATACACAAATAAAAAATCGTGAATTTAAATTATTGCACTCAACGAATATTCACGTGTATATGCAGAAGTATACCTATATATTCAAAAACTCTGTAAATATGTACAGATTTCGGCAAGTTGGCGAGTTCCGGATCTGTATTATGGTGAGTTCGTGAGTGTGCCACTACCCTGTGCTCTTCATTACTCAGAAGAACCGCGAAATGTCAATATTCAGAAGAACCGCGAAAGAAGTATGTAGTTCTCTGAAATGCTGGTAGATGGCTCTGGCAGTAGTAAAAGGCTACGATGATTTTAAATTATGAAGAGTTTCCTTGTAGCTTTTTGTCCGTACTTGTCTTATTTGGTCCATATAATTAGAGTCGGCTTGGGGATATAGTTGAACTAGGCACTCACCTATGGTTGACAAATTTAAGGGACAGCGCGCCGGGTGATTTTTTTCACTTGGCGCAATTTGTAACGTTATTATGACAATTATTACAGCTTGCTATGTAAAAGCATTAAACTAACCTAGCTTCGCCCAATACTTCATCGAAATCGAAATGACAGTAACTTGTGTTCAGTTTAGGAAAGAATTTTTCGTTTAGGCGAAAGTCTTTGACTAAACGAATCAAAAGACAATATCACTAAATTAGGTTGAAAATCCTGTTAGCAGGTTTCTTGTGTGCGAAATATTTCTCGCTTAGGGTATCAAAATGCCTAGTGCCTGCCCTGCATAGATATATTGTTATTTTGTTATTTTATCTGCCTCTGCTATACCTCCATGAAGTGCGAAACTAAAATAAAAGTAAGAATAGAATTATGGTAAGACTTGACTTGATCTGACTTGAGTTCAGTGTCCCTTTCAGCAGCGATGTTATATGAGACGTGGACCTACTGTTTTAACGTGGAATCCGAATCACAGAGTTTCCTCCGAGAATCGAACCCAGGTGACCCACGCCAAAGGCAAGAATATGAGAACAAGCGTGTGGAAAGATATTTTGTTGGACTTTGAATGAAAACTTAAGAAAATATTTTGTACGGAGTATTGAACTGTATGGAGCACGTAGTTGAACGCTACTCAAAGGCAGAGAGAAACGACTGGAAGCCTTCGAAATGTGGGTGTGGAGAAGAATGGAGGGAATTGGCTAGATCGAACGAAAATTGAATGAAAAAATCTTAAGAATACTACTACTAGAAGAAGAGAAAAATATTTAAGAAGAGGAGCTGGTTAGAACATTGGCTGTGAAGAAATTGTATCATGAAGGGAGTACTAGAAGGTAGGGTGGCAGAACAAAGAGAGATTGATTGATTGATTTTGAGTTTTACGTCCCGTTCAGCAGCGAGGCTATATGAGACGTGGACCTACTGATTAACGTGGAATCCGAACCACATGAGCTCCCGCCGGGAATCGAACCCGGGTCTCTCACGCAAAGGCGCGTGCGCTAACCGCTTAGCCACGGAGGAGCTCAGAAAAAGAGAGAGTGGCGAAAACATTACAGCTGATGAACGGTATTAAAACAGAAAATTGGTGCGTGAAGACGAAGAGGTAAGCTGATGACCATGAAACATGAAAGCTTTACAGCAAGTCACCTAACAGTAACTGCAAAATTCGTACAAGATGGTAAAAATTTCTCCACAACAACTAGTGAGGTTTCTCCGCGTTTCTTAATAAAACAAATCACTTTATTTTTTGTTATCGAAATAGTCTTCTATATTCTCCTTTTTCCTTCTACCACTTTTAACATTTTTATTTGTTATTTTATGCACCTATCTAGTTTTTACTATTTATCTACAGTATCACATTGTAAAGACATCCATTCTATGTTGTCATTTTCCTCGAATTTATACTTCATATCCATGCAACGCCACACTCCATGTGTGTGCACTGTGCAGTGGCGGATCTAGAGGGAAAAACTGGAGAGCATCCAGAACCCAGAGTATGATATGTATACAATTTTTAATGGATCATGCAGAAGTTTCCAACTTAACTGTCTTCCAAACATTATCCTTGTTTGATTAAATATACAGTCTTTGAAGAAGGGAAAGAATACTAATATTAGCGTTTTTGAAGGTATCAAACTAAATACAACACACTGAAATACTGTAGGCTATGCGATAAAAAATTATAAAAACACAATCACGTAACCGTAGTGTGTTGAAACTGTTATGTGCATGTTTTATTATTATTATTATTATTATTATTATTATTATTATTATTATTATTATTATTATTATTATTATTACTTATTTATTTATTTTTATCACATTGTTTTGCTCAGCGTGTTGTAATTAGTTTGGCAGTATGGAAACACGACCTGATAAACTAGTTTTGAAGGTATGTAAACATTTTGGGACAAAAGTTTTAGGACTCATAAAAGACATTTAAGAACAAACAAATGAAAGAGACATTTTCAGACACTATAAAACTGTTAAACATTGTTCGTTTCTTTGGAAGATTCTCTCGTCCCTTTTCAGCAGCAAGGCTATATGAGACAGGACCTACTAGCTTAACGTGGGATCTTAATCGCATGGTCTATCATCAGAGATCGAACCAGAGTCCTCTACGCTGGAGACGAGTACACTTACCATTTCACTACTAGTAACTAAACATTCTTCTTTAATGAACCAAAATGACTAAGCAGATTAAGTTTACCAACCTTGGAACAAACTAGGCATTTTACACAAAATTCAAAAGCTAGATATTACACAAACCCAGTTACCTTGTCTTTATTCGCTGCCGAAAATTGGATGTAAACTTTCTTTCATCGTTTTCAAATATATTCAAGCTTTTGATTTTTCACTCATTTAGACACATCGTTTAGTAACTTTAAACAGTAACTTACGTTTCTTCTTGATTTTATACTTTAGATAAAGATAATAGTGTCTTCTTGAGAACAAACCTGCTTTGTTTGGAAATAGTTTCTGAAAAGTGACAAAATTACTTTACATTTTGTAAACATGTAAATCTGATGAACACATCGTAACGCTCGGTTCGAAAATACCTTCAGGAGAATTTCTCTCTGAACGAAAAAAGTACATTACGTCACAGCAGCAATGAGTTGGGGAAGACTACTTTAGACAAGGCAAGGGAAGCGGGAGTAGGGTTGCCAGACGTCCCGGTTTTCCGGGACAGTCCCAGTTTTCAGTGAAATTATCAACTATCCCAAAAAGGCTTTCGGGACGCCTGTTTGTCCCGGTTTTCGTTCTTCAGACTGAAAAAAAAAATCAACTTACAAGAACTAGTATGTCTCACTAAAAATGGAGGGTTTATGTAACCAAATAATTTCAAACAAACAACAAGGAGTTTGAAAATCACATCCATTCTTTTATCCTATGGGGTTGTTTCGTTTTCAGAGGGGAAAAAAAAGAGATCTTTAAAAAGTATTCAAGAGGAGCATATTTTATGACAATAATTTCTCGAATATCACTTTCAATAGAAATGAACGTCTTTTTCTCTGTGACGGGCTTTAATTACTAGTTATTTTATACTTCAAATGTGTTTTTTTTTTTCTAAATGCTAAATTTATATCATTATGGTAGTGTTTCTGACTCAGGTGAGTAGTATTGATTTAGTATCATGACCGTAAAAGAGATGCCGCGCCTTGATAAGAGATAGTTTATCGCTTGTTTAATTAAGGATAAGGGGGGAGTATCGAAGGAGGTGATGAAATAGGGTCAGTTTTTTTTTTTTCCTGGAGATAGCTGACGAAAGGAAAGGTTGAATGACCACTACGAAGGTCACATTGGATGGTCCCTGTGCAGGACCACAATGGATGACCCTGGAAATGGCCCCCAGGACCCATAGCCCCTATGCAGGACCCATAGCCCCTATGCAGGACCCATGGCCCCTACGCTTCAATAGAAGCTACCTATTAAAAAGCAAATAAAAGGAAATGGTTTCCTTCCCTGCTTGCAGCTTATGTAATGGTTCGTAATATGTAAAATATTACTAATTGGTAAAAATATGGCCCCTGGAAATGACCCCAACCCATGTTCCCTGAAGATTGCCCCCTGTGCAGGAACCATGGCCCCTATGCAGCACCCATACGAACAGAATGTGAGAACATTACAAGCTACATGTTAAAAAGGTGGGAGCAGATAAAAGGAAATGGTTCCCTTCCCTGCCTTGCAGGGCCCCTGGAAATGACTCCCAGGACCCATTGCCCCTATGCAGGAACCACATTATGTATTCCTACGCTTCATTAGAAGCTACCTATTAAAAAAGATGTGAGCATCCCTCGACTTGATCAAAGTGAAAAGTTAAAAATAAGCCCCTCCCCCCCCTCCTACCCCCTCCTACAAGTATACTATGAAAAGGGTAATATTTATTAAAAATTATTTTTTTTCTTACTTATGAGCTGAAGACTGAGTGGTACAGACGTCCTTCCTTGAGAGCCGTTGAAATTGAAATGAAGGAGCGAGAAGGCGTTTGGCGTGGCTTTAGTGACGTCAAGATTAACTTTGTACCGTATCAGAATGATAAAAGTGATTATAGACTTTAATTATTTACACGAATCACAGATTACTGGCAATCATCTACAAACATTTGTATGATTTGAACTTAATGAGAACTCTGAATAACAATCACGTGTAAGGTTAAAAACCTTTATTATTGACAACCATGAGTGATATCTAACAGAGTTAATCACAGATGGATCACGAGTTTATGTGTACGAGTTTAATTGATACTGATGATAGAGAAACCGATAATGACGAGAACTGATGGGTTATTGAACGCTTGCTTGCAATCATCTACAAACATTTGTATGATTTGAACTTAATAAGAACTCTGAATAACAATCCCGTGCAAGGTTAAAAACCTTTATTATTGACAACCATGAGTGATATCTAACAGAGTTAATCACAGATGGATCACGAGTTTATGTGTTTAAGTTTAAATGATATTGATGATAGAGAAAAAATAAACCGATAATCACGAGAACTGATGGGTTATTGAACGCTTGCCCTATTACAAACTGAACTTGTATTTGTAAATATATATAAACAATTTGGAAACGTTATTACTTAGAGATAACCAGAGAACGTCGAAAACATTTATTTTGTTATTAGAATCTAATACGAGAAAATAAACTGTAACTTTAGAGATTAATGCCCCGAACTGAACAATTATTATTGTACGGATTCAATGTTCACAGTGAGAACATTGACCATGCCCCGCCTATATGCAATAAAGCACACGGACTTATGGGTAAAAAAAAAATGGTTTCGCCTATACTAAATAAAGTACTTATATATAAATCCCCTTGCTCCCTTTTTCTATATATTATAATTGTTGCTACTGAGAGTGCCTTTTATAATAATTAATTGTGTGATTTTACGTGTGTGTGTTTGCGATTTTTAAAAAGTTTGGACGACCAGCGAAAACTGTAAGTTATTATTGTAGTTGATGTATATATCCACACATATTCACTGACGCGCCTTTTGTACATTAATATTTAAACCTAGGGCTAACGAACAAATGTAAAATTGTAATTCACTTCAAAAGTATAACACATATTCGTTAACGTACCACCACATGCATTTACATTGAAACGTGAGAAAAAAGTGATTAATTGTAAAATATTTTAGCATTAATGCTACGCGTTTGTTTGAAATGCTATTCATGTTGCACGCTTACACAAAAGATTTATTTTTTAATTATAGCAAGCATTTACGGAAATAATTTTAAAATTTCATTTCCATTTAACAAAAGTTGGCAAAGCCTTTTGTTACAATTGCACTTACGCGAAAGCGAAATAAAAAAAATTACTGTGTTCACCTAGCACATGTTGGTTCTACTTTTAAAATTGCACTTACGCGAACGCGAAATAAAAATTACTGTGTGCACCTAGCACATATTGCTTGCACTTTTTACAATTGCACGTACGCAAACATAAAATAAAAATTACTGTGTGCACCTAGCACATATTGGTTGTACTTTTTACAATTGCACGTACGCCCACCAACTTACATTTAAGAACGCATTATAAAATAGTTCGTATCATATAACTTCCGCGGACAAATTAGTTGCCTAGCACAAAATTTAAATTGCCTATCCATTATTAAGGTAAGCTAAGATGGCTATACTTGCTAACGCGCCTTTACTTGAAAACCACATGTTTTTTACTAAGGTAAGCTAAGATGTTTATACTTGCTAATGTGCATTAGTGGAAAACCACATTTTTTTTTACTAAGCTATTGTAACGTAACCGTCGCTAACGCGCCTTTACTTGAAAACCATATAGTTCCTTAATAAACTAACCTAAGATGCCTATACTCGCCAACGCGCCTTTACTTGAAAACCACATGGTTTTTTACTAAAGTAACCTAAGCTGTTTATATTTGCTAACGCCACCTATGGTATCGTGACCGTCGGTAACGCGCCTTTATTTTAATGGAGCATTATTTACCTTTGATAATAATGTATAAAATAATTATTATTATTTTGTTTTAACTTGTTGCTACGCGTTTGCTAATACTGAATAATTGCTTGGAAATGCACACCGACTTTGCCCTCCCCTGAACCATATGGTTGCGCGACGGTTTTACCCTACCCTAATCCACTTGGTTGCGCGTATGCTTTATCCTGCCCCGCCCACATAAACGCACGCAGGTTTTTTACATGTACACCGACTGCTACATGTTTAGAACTAATAAATGTAATTATTGTACGCATGCTTTCGTATAAATGCAAGTATTTTTCCCGAATGGACTTGCACTGCTACACATTAATAATAATAATAATTGTATGAATGCTTCCGTATAAATGCAAGTATTTTTCCCAAATGGACTTTTACTGCTACATGATTAAAACTAATAAATATACGTATGCTTCCGTATAAATTCGCGCACGTTTTTTTTTTCACGAATGGACACCAATTGCTATATTAATCACTGCTATATTTTTATACATCTACAATAACAAATACTAAATATAATTGATTTTAAAACACGGAAAAGAAGAACAACCTGCGATCGGCTAACATTTATATGTTGGAAATACTTTTAAATAGTGTAGAGTACCATCATTTGCTTAACGCACATAGTGACGAATACGATTTTCATAAGTATTCATAAAATAATATTAGAAAAAAAGATTATCAATTTGAAATATTTCATTTCTAGTACATACTAAATAATTTAATGCTAAAAATGATATTAAACTTACCTTTATATATAATCTTCTTTTAATTACATTTCGAAACCACATTTTGAAGTATACGTATGCTAAGAAGCGCGTGGACAGGAAGTGACTCAACTTCCTGTAGCAGTGTTGGTAAATCTTAATACTTTGTGTTTAGTTAGAGAATGGTAATGGAAGATTTTTGATTTAAAGAGATTAATAAATAAGCAATTATTATGAAATGGGGAATTGTTTTTGGTATACTTTAATTACAAGTGCAGAAAAAGTATATGTGTTGCCTAGTTTGTAAAATAAAAATAAATGAAAATGCTTTAGGTCAATTTGTATTGTAGCCTGTAGGAATATGAGCCGATTCACTACCCTTTATGATATTTAGACTGCAAGCCACAGACTATAATGTAACACATTTGCTTATTTTATGGATTTTGCGATGGATTATTTACGCAAACAGTATGTAAGACACATTGTGTTAGTAACAGACAACTTAGTAAGATACATTGTGTTAATGAAAGACTATTTAGAGGATATTGAAGAACTATTTAGGGGATACTTAAAGGGTAGTTACCCCATACTAAGGATATTCAATGACTATTAGGGGGTAATTAAAGGGTAGTTACCCCTTAGTAAGGATATTCAAGGACTATTAGGGGATACTTAAAGGGTAGTTAGCCCATACTAAGAATAGTCAAGGACTATTTAGTGGATAATGAAAGGGGGTATACTAAAGATAGGCAGGGAATAATTAGAGTATACTAAAGATAGTCAAGGGGGGATACTAAAGATGGTCAGGGACTATTTAGGGGGCAAACTAAGAATAGTTAAGGGTTAGTTACGGGATAGTAAAGATGGTTAGGGACTATTTAGGGTATACTAAAGATAATCAAGGGGTAGTTACGGAATACTAAATATGGGCAACGACTATTTAGGGGATAATCAAAGGCTAGTTAGCCCATAGTAAGGTTAATCAAGGAATAATCAGGGAATATTAAGAATGCTTAAAGGCTAGTTAGCCCATAGTAAGAATATTCAAGGACTATTAGGGGATACTTAAAGGGTAGCTAGCCCATACTAAGGATATTTAAGGACTATTAGGGGATACTAAAGGTAGTCAAGGGGTATACTAAGGATATTTAAGGATTATTAGAGGATAATTAAAGGGTAGTTATTCCAAACTAAGGATATTTAAGGACTATTAGAGTATATTTAAAGGGTAGTTATCCCATAGTAAGGATAATTAATCAGCATTTAGGGGATATTAAGAATGCTTAAAGGGTAGCTACCCCATACTAAGAATATTCACGGACTATTAGGGGGAAGCTTAACTATAGAGTGCTGAATGAGGACTTTTTTTTTGCGATACTTAGTTTGAGAATAAATATTGCGGTGGGGGCGCAGTACAGAATGAGGACCTTTTGTTTTGGTATATTTAGTTTGAGAATAAATATTGCGGTGGGGCGCAGTACAGAATGAGGGCCTTTTGTTTTGGTATATTTAGTTTGAGAATGAATATTGCTGTAGGCTGCAGTACAGAATGAGGGCCTTTTGTTTTGGTATATTTAGTTTGAGAATGAATATTGCTGTAGGCTGCAGTACAGAATGAGGGCCTTTTGTTTTGGTATATATAGTTACAAAATAAATATTGCGGTGGGGCGCAGTACAGAATGAGGCCCATTTGTTTTGCGATACTTAGTTTAAGTATAAATTTTACGGTGGGCCGCAGTACAGAATGAGGGCCTTTTGTTTTGGTATATTTAGTTTGAGAATAAATATTGCGATGGGCTTTAGGATATTTTACAATTGGAACAAGGCTACATAGATTTGTACTGTTATTGGAAACACGTATAGAATGTGAATCGGAAAAAAAATGCACAGAGACGTGTTGTTTTATGAACCCGTTTGCAGACGACTTAATACTATACTAAATGCTTTTGAATAAGGCCGCTAGGTGGCAATACTTACCACATGATTACGTCAAAACATGCGTAAACTTGTTTAATGTAATGACATATATATAATAATTTCTATTCCGTTTTAATATCATTTTATTGTACGCCGTTGGACGTAACGTGTTGTTTACCCCTGACTTATTACTAGTGCTAATAGTAGTACTGAATTGAAAATTATAACATTTAGTAAAAAATATTATTACTGTTTTACAGTGTGTGTGTGTGTGTGGACCCTGCAGTTGCAATATATAAAAATTAGCGAGGCCATTTTTAACAGTTTTGAAGAACAACTAAGAATTAGAAGGTGAGTGTATTTCATAATTATTATTAATATATTTATTGAAAGCAGTTAGTAACCAAGACTTTTTTAAAACCAATTTAATGAACATTTGTTTAGCTGAGCTTGTTTTTTAACCATTAATTATTTAACCAACACTTAGTAAACAAGACTTTTTAAAACCAAGTTGTTGAACATTTCTTTAGTTGAGCTTGTTTTTTAACCAGTAATTAATAAACAAGTTTCTTTTATAGTTTTTCAAAGCAAGTTATTGATTATTACCTGTTTTGCTAGATTTTTTTTATTACATAGAACTCAAAATTTTTCTTTTTCTTTTGTTTTAGATGGATTTCCTGTGTTCAACTGGTGAGTTCAATATGATTGATGAACTTTTCCTGCATGAAGTTTTACGCGGGCTTGATGACTATTCTCGTGTCTTTAGTACGTGGAAGGCGATAATGGAGCTGCAGCGATTAGGTCATCGAGCCAGTGTAAGATGTGATGCTTTATTACACGCTCTTCGTGCATTGGAAGGTAATGACCTTATACTTTTAAATCATTGCGTTTCAGCCGCCGATGTGCTTGAGTTATTTGTACATGAATTTTTTCGTAATAAGGAGTTTTACAATTATGCTCAAGACAGATTTATGTATTTAATGGCTTGCGGAGAAGGGCAAATAGATAGAATAAATAATACAGAGTTATCCAACTTTTTTGATTTTGGGTCGCGATTTGTTTTGGATGAATCTTTAATTCCATCTGAATCACCCATAACTGTAACCCCTCAAGAAAATTATAACTTGAGTGATGAAGACTTGGCATTTTTAGATGGAGTAAATCTAAATTCCGATGAAGAACAAGAAGTGAGGAGATTGGTTAAAAATGTGGACGATGCTGTGGTTAAACCCACGCAACAAGTCCAGGGACAAAATCCTGTATACAATCACCCTTGTGCACAGGATAATCATGGTTATGGGGACCAATCTGATCCTCAACCTGGACCCTCACATGCTCCTGACCCCGTGTTTGTTGGATATGGGAGCATTAATGGGAAAAGTACAAATAGTACTGAATGTAGTACTAGTGGTAGTACTAGTAGTAGTGGTAGTGGAAATAATAATGAGGGGAAAAATCAGAGTAATAATAACTTCGAAGTAGTAAGAGAGAGCAGAAAACGGTTTCGTAAGTTTCATCTTACGGGCCATGAAATTGCGGTTAGACCGGTGGATAATGAAAGACGTATTGATAATCCACAGGCCTATATTGAAAGCTTATTTAATTTTGCATTAGAACATGTGTTATCTAATGCTCGCCCCACAGATTATATTGGACTGTACATTGATAGTAGCAATAGTAGAAATAACAAGTCTGTATATGTTCCATTTAGAAGAAAACCCAATTTTTCTGCTCAAACTGTCCTTTCCTCAGTTGAACGAGTTTTAAATTCAAATGAGGATTTCCTTTTGGGGCATGAGGTATTGTTTCGCTTCCATGTAGCGGAGAGTATGCATGGAAACGGAAGAAATGCAGCAAGTGCTGTTGAAAAGTATTCCAAACATCAAGATTATTTGGAAAAGCGTTTAATACGCATAGAAAACAATAATATGTACTGCCTTCCCATGGCAATTGTGTGGTGGATTACAAAGCACACCGCAAGTATCGAAAGTTTATATAAATTAAAAACAAGAGATTATGATACATGGGTTCTTAAAGCAGAAGTTCTCTGCGAAATGGCAGGAGTTGACGTTAAAGCAAAGGGTGGATGTGATTTTAAAGACCTGGATTTGATACAGTCATATTTAAGTGGTGAGTATCAAATTGTGGTGTATGAGGAAGATGAAAATAATGACCGGGAATATATAGTACGTTACCCGGGAGAGTATGCAGAGAATAAAATCTTTATTTTCTATAGGAGAGGTGACACTGTTGGCCATTTTGAACCCATTCCATACATTAAAAAATTACTTGGTAAATTGAAGTATTGCTATTATTGTTTGCAAGCATATAATGGGTTAGCATATAAACATAAGTGTGAAACTCAGTGTTCTCTTTGTGAATGCAAACACGAACGAAATTATAATACTAATAAAATTAAATGTAATGCGTGCAATAGAGAGTTTGCTGAGGGTACATGTTTTCAGAATCATAAGAAATGTAATAAAGGCGGGAAATCTGTGTGTGATAATGTTAAGGTTTGCATTAATTGTGGTATCATCTTTGATAACAGGCGTCGAAAATCAAACCATGTGTGTGGTGAACATTTTTGCACGACTTGTCGTAAGCATGTCGATATTACTCACACATGTTTTGTACAACGACAAGAGCCTGTACATACTAATAGGTTTATGTACATTGCATATGATATAGAAACGATGTTAAAGGCACCAAATGCGCGCGGTGAAAGGGAACATGTGGTAGTACTTGTATGCTGTAAGCATATTTGCCACAACTGTATGAATAAAGGTATCGATGAGTCCTGTAAAACATGCGTGATAATAATGGAAATCGTTCGTTTTCTTTTAAGACAATGACGGACTTTATTAACCATGTATTGGCAGACCGACCTGACTTTAGACGTATAATTTGTATTGCACATAATGGTAGCAGATATGATGGTCTTTTCTGCCTTAGAAATCTAATAGAAGAGCAGCATCTTATTCCTAATGTGGTAATTCAGGGTCAGAAAATTTTTAATATTAATATTGGTAATCGTATTTTCTTTAAAGATTTTTATTTATTTATTGGTTGTAAATTATCTAGACTTCCCAAAACTTTAGGCCTGCGCGGAAATTTAAGAAAGGGAGATTTCCCATATTTATTTAACACCGAGGAAAATCAAAATTATGTTGGTCCCTATCCCCCCATTGAATTCTATGACCCTGAAGGACGAAGCACTGAAGAAAAACAAGAATTAATAGCCTGGCACCAAGAACGTGCGGCAAGTGGCGAGGAGTTTAACCTCGAAAAGGAAATGCTGTCTTATTGCGAAAACGATGTTAGAATTCTAGCAGAAGCGATCATCAAATTTAGTGACATTATCGAGGAGAAAACGAATGGTTTGCAATGTTTCATGACATCATCCACCATTGCAGGTCTTGCAATGCGTACATATCGTACTTTGTACTTACCTAAAAATACTATTCCCGTAATTCCCGCGTTGGGTTTCCATCATAAGACAAAGTATAGTACTAAAGCTATGCAATGGCTTATGTATATGGAAAAACAATTAGGGATAGAAATCCAGCATGCTAGGAGAGGTGGGGAAAAGTATATTGGTAGGTACCAAGTTGATGGATGGCATGAGGGACTCAACGCTGCCTTCGAATTTTATGGTTGTTACTGGCACTCGTGCCCGCGTTGTTACCCTTTCAACCGTAACGACATTTTACATGACGCTCAAGACTCATGCAATACAATGGAAAAAAGATATGAACAAACAATGTTCCGCCGGAAGTATCTCAAAAGTTTAGGTATAAACCTATACGAAATCTGGGAATGTTCTTGGGATGAAAAGGTAAAGACGGATAAGGACGTACAAAGGTTTATTAAAGAACGTTGTACTAGCCTGCCTGATTTCCTTATTCCCAAGAATTGTTACAACGGCGGACGCACTGAAGTGTTCAAATCTTTTGTGAATTGTACGGGTAATGAGAAGTTATGTTACGCCGATATAACATCGTTATATCCATATGTGATGTCACGTAAGCCTATGCCCGTTAAATCACCTAAGATACATACGGGGCCGGACTTTCCAGATGTGGAAAGTATTCATGGTGTAGTAAAATGCACTATTTTGCCCCCGAAAAACTTGTATTTTCCGATTATTCCGTATGTGGCTGGAGGCCGATTACTTTTTGGTTTATGCCGGACATGTATGGAAGAGGAAAACACTGATGATTGTACTCATAGTGACAATGAGTGTGCTATTACAGGTACGTTTTGTACTCCAGAGTTACACCTGGCTCTTCAAAAAGGGTACAAAATACTCGATATACACGAAATATGGGAATTCGAACTCATGGATCCTGAAGAGGGGAATTCAGGTGGTTTGTTCGGAACTTATGTGAATTCCTTTCTTCAGATGAAGCAGGAAGCCTCTGGTTTTCCTGCTTATTGTAAAAATGAAGGAGACAAGCAAAAATATATCGAGGACTATTATGCCCATGAAGGCATACAGTTAAATTATGATAACATTAGGACGAACCCGGGATTGAGGCAATGTGCAAAACTTTACCTCAATTCATTATATGGCAAATGGGGACAGCGCACTGATATGTCACATAGTGTAATCGTTAGTGACGAAGTTACGTTCCTTAGGTATTTAACGTCGGCAAGGTATGAAATTCAAAGTGTGGTCCCAATTAATGATGATCATTTAATTATCACATATAGAGATAATGAAACTGAAAATGTCCCACTGGAATTTTCAAACGTTATATTAGCTGCCTTTATTACTTCGTGGGCTAGACTTGAACTATATAAATTACTAACGACTGTAGGACCAGACAGAGCCATTTACTGTGACACTGACAGTATTATGTATATACAGAAAAAAGATGAGGAACCTTTGTTACCACTTGGAAACTATTTGGGTGATCTAACAGATGAAATTCCAGAAGGTTGGGAATTTACAACCTTCTACGGTCTAGGTGCAAAAAATTATTGTTATAGGCTAATTAATGCCAAAGGGGATGTTCGGCACATACTCAAAATTAGGGGGATAACACTAAACGATAGGACCTCTCAAAAAATTAACTTTGAGAGTTTCTATAAATTAGTGTCTGGACAATTAGAGTCCACAGTAATAGAAAACCCAAATAGTATTGTGCGTAAACCAGGGTTCCGCATCTTTAGTCGTACAGAGACTAAGACACACCGTGAGGTAAATAAAAAACGTAAACGTGTTGACGAAGATGACGTGACTGACGATATACCAATAACAAAACGTGCGACTTTACCTTACGGATATAGGCCCACGAACGAGTAAATGTGAGTTGTGTGAATGTTTTTTTTCTTTTTTAACCAGTTCATTTTTTATGAAAACTCTGCTTTTATATTCTTTCGTTTCTTTGGAAACTGCCTGTTAAAATTTCCAGTGGAAAGTCGTTAATTATTTGTTGGACTGCTTCTTATAGAAGTGCATTGTTAATTATTTTTTCCTTCGCTTCTTATAGAAGCTCGTTGTTAATTATTTTATTGTTCTTTCGCTTCATTAGAAGCTTATTGTTAATTATTTATTTGTTTGCTTCTTATAGAAGTTCAGGACAATCGTTGATTGTTTTCTTACAAACCTCTATTTCTTTTCTTTTTAAATGTGTAAGTGTATATAAAGCAAAAGCTCTATTGCATGCATTCATTTGAGTACAACATGTTAAAGTTTCAACATCCCTCTACCATTTTAATTGCGGGTCCATCAAGGGCAGGAAAAACATGTTTTGTAAATCGATTACTTAATGAACGTGATCAAATGTTTAGTATAAAATTTAATGATATTGTTTGGTGTTATGGTGCAGTAATACCAAACCTCGATGCACATGCAAAAATACGTTTTGTACAAGGAATACCTGACATGAATAATTTTGAAATTAAAGAAAATTCATTATTAATACTTGATGATTTAATGTCAGAAACTAATGGCGATGTTGCTAATTTATTTACAAAGTATGCACATCATAAAAAGTTAACTGTTATATTTATTATTCAAAATTTATTTCCAAAAGGAAAACATGCACGTGATATTAGTTTAAATGCACATTATATTATAGTATTTAAAAATCCTCGTGATAAATTACAAATACAATATTTAGCAAGGCAAATTATGCCTCGATATAGTAAGGAAATTGTGAATGTATTCGAAGAGGTAACACGTGAGCCTCACACTTATTTGTTATTTGACCTAACCCAAAAAACAAACGATGCATTGCGAATACGTACAAATATTTTTCCTAATGAAATTATGCATGTATACGCCAACATAAAAGACATGCATACAGAAATTTTTATTTAGTTGCTATCAAGATGTTGAAGGTAAAACAACACTACAACACGCTCCGTGCTCTGTGCAAATGCAAAAATACAAAACGAAAACAAATTTTACAAAATGCTTCAGGGGATTTAATAAGAACAATTTCTCAAGTAGCTAAAAACACAATAAAAGGAAACATCCCTTTAAATCCTCGTCAGAAGCAACGATTACGTAGACATAAAAAGATCTTGCGCGCTTTATCTCAGCAGCGTACTGCATTAAAGAAAAAGAAGAGGTTGTTACTACAAAAAGGTGGTGCACTTTTACCATTAATTTTGGGACCACTTCTAGCAGCAGTAGGCAGTAGTATTTTTAGTCGATAATTATGTCAGAATTACGTAAAATGATTTTAGTTCCTGAAAATGCAATACATGAAATTCAGTCCAATCTTAAATCAATAGATTCACATCAATCACGTTTAGATGAAGAAATGAATAATATTTTAAAACGTCATGATATTAGTGTACAACAAAAATGGAAATTATATCAACAAGCTTTGCATCGTTACTTACAGTATACATCTTCTTCTTCACATAAACCTATTACATTACCTGTTATTCAGGATGAACAAAAAGAAGAAGAAGAAAAATTATCATCACTTGCTTTGCAACAGGATAACAATACTTCTATTTTACCATTTGTATCAGACATTTTACATTCAGTACCGAAAACACTACGTAGGAAAACAGATCTATTATTAAAGCAGTTAACAAATTCTAATAAAATTCAGTGGGATAAGTCTGGTATAGTACGTATCCAAGGAAAAACAATACCTGGTTCAAATATTATAGATTTAGTAAATGATGTTGTTCGTACAAGAAAATATTCAAGAAATCCTATAGGTATTTATGAATTTAAAAATTTATTAGAAGATCTTAATGTTCCTAAAGAATTTATTGGTACACCAGCATCAAAACTGAATACTAATAGTAGACAACGTATTCGTAAAATAAGAAAATCATCCAGTCCTAAAGCAGTATCTAATTTATTTAAACATTGGAAAGAATATAGTATGTAAAAAAAATGACAAAATTATCAAAAATATATTATGATTATTCAAATCCTAATTCTTTATCAAGTATACAAACATTACATCGTAAAACAAAATTATCTAAAAAGAAAATTAAAAATTGGTTAGCTTCTCAAGATGCATATACATTGCATGCACCAATTCGTAAAGTTTTTCAACGGAAAAAGTATTATGTTAGTGCACCAAATGAAACATTACAAATGGATTTGGCAGATATGCAAAACATTGCAAAGTATAATAATAATTATAAGTATATATTATGTTGTATTGATATTTTTTCACGTTATGCATATTGTGTCCCCTTAAAAACAAAAAAAGGTCCTGAAATGGTAAAAGCAATAAGAAAAATTTTTAAAAATTTCAAGTTACCCGTGTTTAATGTCCAAACCGATTTAGGTACAGAATTTTATAATCGTCATGTAAAACAATTGTTTAAAGAATATGAAATTAATCATTATAGTGTTCATTCCGAAATTAAATGTGCTTTAGCAGAACGTTTTATAAGAACGATAAAAGAAAAATTGTATCGTTACTTTACTGCAAAAAATACTTATCGTTATATTAATGTCCTAGATCAAATTGTCAATAATTATAATCATTCATATCATTCAAGTATTAAAATGGCGCCTGCAGAAGTAAATGATTCCAATGTGAATCAAGTGTGGAAAACATTATACGGAAATACAATAAATAAAAAGAATACAAGTTGTAAATTTAGTCCGGGTGATTATGTTCGTGTTAGTAAGTATAAACATGTATTGGAAAAAGGATATTTACCTAAATGGTCACAAGAAATATTTATTGTTGATAAATGTATTAAATCTAATCCTGTGACTTATAAATTAAAAGATTGGAATGGAGAAGAAATTAAAGGAATATTTTACGCCCAAGAATTACAAAAAGTAATTATAAATTCAAAAAAAACTTATCTTATTGAAAAAGTATTAAAACGTAAAAATGGGTGGATGTATGTAAAATGGTTGGGATATCCGTCAAGTATGAATTCATGGATTAGATCCGATTCTATTCAGTCTGCAAAATGAATTCAAACCTTACACATGACTTTTACGTTACTCTTCCTTCAAATGCCAGTAGTAAACTTTTTAATAATAATACAACAGCTTCATTTCGCGTTAAATTAGCACAACCTATTGATTTAAGTGATGGGGAATGGGGTGTTGCATTAACACAAATTAATATTCCGTGGAGTTTTTATAATGTTGGTGAAAATGAAGAAATAATAATTACTACTGTTATCAATGATAAAGTTGAACGTCATCATGTTTGTGTTACACCGGGATATTATTCATCTATCGAATCTATTCTTGAGTTAATTCCTGAAAATGTTCGTATGTTACAATATTTACAAAATAAAAATCAAATTGTAATTAAACATTCTTTAAAATTAGAAGATCAATGTATGATTGGTATTACACCAGGATTACAACATATTTTTGGATTTATTAATGAAAATACACACGATATTAAAAATGTAGTATACACAAAAATTAGAAATGTTGATTTATTATTATCACGTGGTAAATTTCCATGTAATTTAGATTATAATATTCCCAATTCAATTAATGTTTGTGTTGATATTGTAAAACATCAACAAAATATTGGACCGTTAGTTCGAAAACTTAGTGTATATAATGTACAACACGGTAATGTAAAATCTTTTGTGTTTCATACACCCCATTATGTTAAAGTTGAAAAGAAATATTTTGATACAATAGAAGTAAACTTAAAAGATGAACACGGTTTAAAATTACCATTTCGTTTCGGGACTTCAAACTTGACACTTCACTTTAAACGAAAATGATTTCTGAAAGTATTGATGATAGTTTTTACATTACATTAGTTTCAAATGCTAGTACAAATGTATATCCTACAAATAATCCAACACATTTTATTAATCAGTTGAAAAATAATATACGTTTATCAGAATCCGATTGGTACGTAGGGTTAAGTGAAGTACATATTCCATTAACATGTTATAACGTCACCGAAGGCGAAAATGTTGTATGGTACAAATTTAAAAATGCAAACCCTATGAAAAGTAAAGTTGTTGTTGGATATTATCCATCCATTCATCATTTAATAGATGAATTAAATACAATATCAAGATTTATACGATTTAGCTTTTCAAATATTGTACGTGTTGAATGCGATGATCGTGTAGAATCTGTTACATTGTCACCTACATTAGCTTTACAATTAGGTTTTTCTGAAAAATCAGATCTTGTAAAAGAACGCCGTGGATTCAAACAGCCATACGTAGATATTGGATATCCACATCAAATTTTTATTTATACCGACATTATACAATATCAATTTTTAGGTGATACAAAAGCTCCGTTACTGCGTATAGGAACAATTTCAGATATTAATTATGGAAAAGTTCAAACAATTACTTTTGAAGATATTCATTATATGCCACTTGCAAAATTTTGTTTTAACACAATTGAAATACTATTAAAAGATCATGCAGGGCGAAATTTGCCATTCCGATCTGGGACACTGACCGTAACACTTCATTTTAAACGCTCTCCTGTTAAATAATAATAATAATAAAAAAATGAGATCTAGACGTGTTACTTTACATCGTGGACGTGGAATACCATATTTTTCAGGACCTGTATATCAAAGGGGACATGGTATAGGGAGTTTCTTTAAAGGGTTATTTCGTTTTGCATTACCATTTCTTAAACAAGGTGCAAAAACTGTAGGACGTCAAGCATTGCAAACCGGTATACAAGTTGCGGGTGATGTATTGGAAAATAAACCATTTAAAGAAGCGGTTCGTGCACGTGTAAAAGAAGCTGGTAATAATTTAAAGACAAAAGCTATTAATAAAGTTGGACAGTTGCTAACTGGTAGTGGTAAGAGACGGTCACGCAAAAGAAAGGCTCCTACAATTGTAAATTTTGGACCACCAACAAAACGTAAACATATAAACGATATCTTTTCATAATGTCGCTCCTAAATTCCGATAGTTCTGAATGCTGTACCAATGAATTTGATTTCTTTTCAATACCAATGACACAAACAGCTATTGAAGCAACCATAAATGCTGAATATCGTCCTATTTCTACATTAACATCAGAAGGACCAATTGAATTTGTTATTCCTGGAGAAACAGGAGAATTTATTCATCCAGCATATCTATATCTTTATGTACGTTGTAAAATTACAAAAGATGATGGTAAAAATTTAGTTAACGATGATGTTGTAGCACCAGTAAATAATTTCCTACATTCATTATTTAGTCAAATTGATATTTCGTTAAATGATAAATTAATTAGTTCTTCATCAGGATCTTATCCTTATCGTGCATACATTGAAACTTTATTAAATTATTCTCATGATGCTTCTCAAACACATTTAGCATGTGCTATGTGGCATAAAGATACGGCAAAAAATTTTAATAAATTAGATAATACAAATGATGGTTTTCAAAAGCGTACCAATAAAATAAAAAATAGTAAATCTTTTGAAATGTACGGACGTCTTCATACTGATATTGTAAGTTTAGATCGTATGCTTCCTAATAAAGTAAGTTTACGTGTAAAATTACATCGTAGTAAAGATAACTTTTGTTTAATGTCTCCTGAAAATACAAGTTACAAAGTTGCACTTGAGGAAGTTATTCTACATGTACGTCGTATTGATGTTGCTGCAGATTTAGCTATGCAATTAAATACACGAATGGTTTCAGAAACGGCCAAGTTACCTCTCACAAGAGTAGAAACAAGATCTTATACTATTCCTGCACAAGTCAAGTCATATAACCTTGATAATCTCTTTCTGGGTAATGTTCCTAAAGGTCTGGTTATTGGTTTCATTTCCAACACAGCCTTCAATGGTAAATCACATCTTAATCCATATGAGTTCAGAAACTTTAACGTTAACAAACTGCAATTACATGTTGGATCAAAATCATTCCCTCCCAACCCCCTTACGCCTGATTTTAATAATGATTTATACCTTCTAAGTTACTATACTCTGATATCAGGTACTGGTATATATTATCAAAATTATTCACATACTGTTACTCTTGAAGAATATCCTAATGGATATACTCTGTATGCATTTATTCTATCTCCAACTGGAACTTTAGATGACAACACTTGGGATGTAGTTCGTGATTCTCCTGTAAATTTAAAAGTATCATTTTCAGAAACTTTAACTGAACCAATTACATGTATTGTCTATGCGCAATTTGATTCGTTAGCACAAATAGACAAAGATAGAAATATTTATACTGATAACACCTTCTAATTTATTCAGTTGAGTAGAATGAGGGTTGTTGTACACTTCTCCGCATTCCATAATAATGATGAGGAATTTATTGTAAAGGAACTAGCAATTGTAAATCCTGACGTTCCGTTTTTACAAAATTGGATATTTAAACCACCATATCCATTAAATAAGCTGTCTGAGCCAATCATAAATACAAACAAATATCTAAGTGAAAATGTATATGGCATTACCTGGCACGAAGGCGATGTAGAGTATTCACTTCTTAAGGAAATAATTCAATCATATTGTTCAAATACCACCAGTATTTACACGTATGGATTAACTAGAAAGTGTTTTCTTGAAGAAATTCTGCAAAGAAATGTTACAAATTTGGAAGAAATAGACTGTCCAAAGTATACTGCATTAAGTTTCCACGTTCACAAGTGTGCACATAATAAACATCGTTTTGGACAATATAGGTGCAGTATTCATGAAGCATTACTATATAGTGAATATGTAAAAGTGTATGATTATGTTTTACATGTGAAAAACAGTGATAATTACATACCTACTATAATTAAAAAATAATAATCATGTATAGTGACGAATTGTTAAAAGTATTAGTAACTGATAAAGTGACTGGTGCAAGTGTTACCGGGATTTATCCTATTGATAAACTTCCTGTAATGGTAGAACCACCTGCAGCACTTGTAATTAATCTTGATACATCCAATTCAAGTGGATCACACTGGGTAGCAGTGTACATTAATGAGAAAAAACATGGATTCTATTTTGACAGTCTTGCTATGGACATTCCCAAGGAAATAAAAAATTTTTTATCCAAAAATACTAAATTATATTTTACAAACAGTGAACAATATCAGCACGATGATTCTGTGTTATGCGGATACTTTGTATTATATTTTTTGCATCATATTATTCGCACTCAATCATTTGAAAAGTGTTTAAAATTGTTTAACAACAAAAATTTAAAAAAGAATGATGATATTGTTTATAAACATGTAAACAACATTTTAAAAAGAAAACACAGGTAATTTTTTTATTTTTTTATTATTGTATATATATTTTTTACAATAAAAATTTTTAAACTATATTCATGCATTTAATTTACAAATCCTCGT
Source organism: Thermobia domestica (assembly GCF_964235325.1). Classification (NCBI taxonomy): domain Eukaryota; kingdom Metazoa; phylum Arthropoda; class Insecta; order Zygentoma; family Lepismatidae; genus Thermobia; species Thermobia domestica. The sequence continues at coordinate 1,117,667 of NC_137464.1, read as the reverse complement.
TACAATCTTGATAATGCATTAGTTAATGCTGTTGATCTTTCATATTTCCACCAGTAATTCAACTGTTGTGCGTTACGATATGCACATCCTGATTTCTTTACAACATTTTTGTGAAAAGAACAATATTCATTAAATGTATTTCCACACAAATCATTTAATGCTGGACATTCTTTCGTTTCTAAATCAATAACATTATCTAATGCAAATATTCTCTTAATCCAAAGAGATTTTTCTAAACCTTTACAATAAAAGGTTGAATTCATTGTACATAATTGATATACAAGGTTACGTATAAATGATACAGTATATCCTGTTTTACTATCCCAGTTCAATCCGTGTAAATTCAATGTCAGCCAATCAATTTGTTTTTGGCAACCTAATGACAATAAATTATATTCTATTGGTGATTTTACCAAGCAATGAAAATTTACTGTATCATCACATGCGCTAAGACAAAACTCACGAATAATAAATTCGTTATCAGACATTTTAAAACCTTGAATATCAATAATGTATTGATTTACGCAAGGTGAAATTTCATTTGTGCGCTGAATAAAATATGGTATGATTTGTCCAACAAATTCTGTATTTTTTAAAAGATCACAAGTTTTACGCATAAAACACATAAATGAGATTTCACTATGTTCTTGTTCATACAATTCAAAAAGTTCACCAAGAGTTTTATCAAGAGATAAATACTTTGCTGCAAATGATCCAATATCATGAAGAGTACTTGATTTGCAATCCAGAGGATTATTCTCACGTAAGTATACATTTATTGTTTTTAATACACAATTCACATTAATATTTTTAGCACTACATAACACACATAAAACTCTCACACTATTCGGATACATTTTTCCTTCTGTCTTTTCTTAATAGAACCTCTAGTAATTCCGGAAAATAGTCTATATCATTTAATAGTTCCAAATATGCTTCATAAAATTTTTCTCTTGTTAGTATTCCAATAATGTGGGTGTTGGCATACAGGTAAAACACATCATCTTCAACACTAGGGCTTGCTATAACACTCCAAGCACGGACTTCCAATGATTTTGGGGGTAAATTCATACAATCATGCGCATACACATGATACGATCCTTCTCTGCAACCATCACATATTAACGTCTCGTTAAATTCCCATTTTTCAATAGCTTTCTTTATACATTCTCGGTCCACATTTTGACTATTACAAGAACAGTCTAAACTCCAAAATCTTGATGGTGATGATGCCGGGGTTTCTGAAACTGTTAATACTGATGAATCTATTTCATCAATATCAAATTCTTCATCTGAAGATGATTCATATAATTCTGTTTCAGCATCAGATAATGATGCTTCAATATCGCCGTGGTCCTTCTTCTCATACGACTGCATTGTCTGTCTTTATATATTTTCTCTCTTAGAACTTGTATTTAAAGTACTTTCAGATTCATCACGTGTTCACCTTATGCCGAATCAAATGTGGTTAGTCATCAATCACATGTTACTTAATCACACAGTTGTAGCCCCAAATTACTTATCACATGATGTTTAGTCATGTATCAACGGTCAAAATTACTCATCGTCACATGATGTTTCGTCGTTCAACAAGTTTATCTAATTGTACAAAGGTCAATTCATCCGGGTTTTCAAAGCGCGCTAAACCTCAGTTCATGTCTTAAGTTCTTCGGTGATGGATGTGCGAGAACAAAACTCTGTCTTTAGTACGGACACCAACTATGGCTAAATAATGCAATAAAATAAAATAAAGTAATTTCCTATTTTCCCGAGTTCAATTCCTGTATCCACATAAATATAATTTCATATTTTTTAAAATTCAATAAACAGGGGCAGGGTGTACCTATACAGGGGTCATTTCCTTTTATCTTCTCACATGCTGTTCGTATTGGTCTTGTTTTTACCAATAAGCTTTTTTTTTTTTTAACAAGAAGTATGGCTTGCCATTACATAAGCTGCAAGGCATGGAAGGAACCATTTCCAGGGGCCATGGGCTGGGGTCCTGCACAGGGGTCATTTCCAGGGACCATCCACTGTGACCTTCGTAGTGGTCATTCAACCTTTCCTTTCGTCAACTATTATTGTGAAACACATCACGTGTTCTTTATCAATCAATTGACCTTTCCCCTTTCCTATTGCATCACCTCCTTCGATACTCCCCCCTTATCCTTAATTAAACAAGCGATAAACTATCTCTTATCAAGGCGCGGCATCTCTTTTACGGTCATGATACTAAATCAATACTACTCAGGTGATGACGCAACAAAGAAAACAATATCTCTTCAATCATAAAAGATAGGGTATGATGTAATTGGTGCAATATTTAGGACCCGTTAAACACAACAATTCGGAATAAGGGATGCCTATATTACCTTTTCACATTCTTTATACATTTCTTGTGAGTCTTCATTTATGTTAACTGTATATAGTATAAACTGGAAAATTGTGAGTAATAATCTGGAAAAGACGGGCACTTAATTGATTCTCACCAGATGAGTAGGACCCCTCATCTTATATATAACCTAAGATTGGTGTTCCGGTTTTCGTTTACATAATCTGGCAACCCTAAGCGGGAGGAATTGAAAACCAGGCGTAACTAACCACTCAAGAATGTAAGTTGGGTTGCCTGTGCACCTGCAAAATAAGGTGTTGCAACAATTTTAGTGCAGAGTCTTGTATCATTTTCTGTGGAGCTGTCTGTACAATTCTAACGGAAGGGGGGCTAAGGGCTAAGGCTGGAACAGAAAGCAAAAGACCCTTGATAAACGATTTCCAAACTTAGTTTGGCATTCTTAACTATGGTGTGTGATATGAGATTCTCTTGATTTTTCTTTTTTGACTGATATACAGTCGAGAGCAGTGATCGCCAAACCGTCGATCGCGAGCTACTATAGATATACCACATTGACTTGACACCTAGTCTTCCGTTCCAAGCGCTGCTATCGCCTGAAGGAATTCCACTTCCTTTCGTCATCTGCTGTCTCGCTAACAACAGTTGAACCCTTATTGGCTCAACGCGTGGGTGTGTTGAGGCTGTGAGCTTTAGTTCGCATTTTTGCCACGGATCAAGACATTTTGGCAGCACTATAGTAGCTCGAGGGTACATTTTCTTTAGATCGTGTTAACTCTCCGGTGGCTAACACAGATCAGTGTTGCCAATTCGGGGTAAAAGTCGCTAAATCTAGGGAATTCGACTTCCAGAAAAATACTTGTTGATGACAAAAAAGATTTCCATCCTTCTTATTAAAGTTAATAAGTCTGATAAAAAAAAAATATGTTATTACATTTGTTATTTAATACTAATTACACTTCAATTTCTTTCTTATGTACAATTCAATTTTAGTTTCTTTTTGTTATATTCAGTTTAATTAAAATTGATTTAATATTTACTAGAAATGTATGTTTATAGGCAATAAACAAATGTATTTTTTTAATGTTGATATTCTTTTGGTTGTAGCACACGGTAGGATTTATAAACGGTACAGTAGTTCAGAAACTTCACAAGTTTGGCGACCACTACTGATCTAGACGGACCACAAAGATATAGCCTACCTTGACGATAACCTGTGTTCTACGGACCACAGTTTGAGCAACGCTGCTCCTGAAGAATAATTGCCTAATATTGTCTTTTTTATATATATACTTTCTGCTTAGCAAATTTATTGCACTGAATAGAAAATTGTAGAGAAATTATGTTCTTTGGAGAGAAACTATAATGAATGTAAGGGAAATTTGTTTTATTCAAAGGGATATTTTTTTCTTTGGATCAAAATAAAATGTATGAGTAACTTCAGACAACGAGGTTGGTTGGTTTGCTAGTGTTTGATCTATCAGTTCACCCCACTTCCTCTCTCATCCGTAGCTTCTCATCATTCATCCGTCGGAAAGTTTACGACAAACTTTCGCCACATTCGTGGCAATCTCATTCATCAAGTGACCAATATGGTTCTAATCGCCTTTTGGACACTTCATCTTTTTTTTTTTTCTTCCGGTGTGAACAAATAAACCTCTGGCCGCTACGAAAATAATTCATTCCTTTCCAGTTACCCTTCCTTTCCGTTCCTTTCCCATGACGAACGCTTCAACACAGAACAAAACGCTGGAGGCCTCAAGCATCAAGATTTCTCCCTCTTGGCACGCTCTAACACAAACACATGTCACACTACTTCTTATGATACAATTTATTGATATTAGGAAACAAATAGCGCGTATGTAACAATCAAGGAAAGGAATGCGTTTCGGGTGGCCCCGATACAAGAACTTCTTGGTGTCCTCATGCAATGTTATAGTATTTAATAAAAACTTATTTTTGCTTTATGTCTATCATTGATACCATACATACCTACCTCTTAGCACCCTTTATATTCTTGCTTTTAGACTTCCAAATTATGCTATGCATAAGTATCGGAAATCTAATACAGGGTGTTACAAAAGTTTGTCAAAAAATTTTGAGAATAGATTTCTCACATCAAAATAAGAAAAAAAAAGTTCATGTAGACCTGTAGTCGGAAGTGCAGGATTTCGTAGTTATAGGGCGCTAAAAACGTGAAAAAAATTAACTTTAAAGGTTCATAGTTCCACTACCATAGGACCGATCGTAGTCTTGTCAAGACATCACTGGGGAACTGGAATGTGAACTATTCAAATATCCATCTTTCAGAATCTCCGGTACTTGTAGAATCATTTCTAGAGATGCTGTTTGGGAGTACTTGATCACTCTCCACTTACCTCTCTAAAGATTACAAGTACTGGAGTGCAAGTACTGGAGCATTCTTAAACATGGATATGATAGTTCACATACCAGTTCCCTAGTGATGTCTTAACACAACTACGATAAGTCTCATAGTAATGGAGCTATGAACTTTTAAAGTTTACTTGTTTCACGTTTTTGGCACCGTTCCACTTTTGAGCACAGCTCCATATGATTTTTTTTCTTATTTTGATATCAGGAATCTGTTTTTAAAATATTGTGACACGTTTTTGTAACACCTTGCATACAACGGCTATGTCCGTCTGTCAGCAGCTATCAGAGCAAAGCAGGTAAGAGATATCCAGAAGTGTTTTTTCAGAATCGGTTCACTGTCCTTAACAATACGTCCCGTCTAGGATTGCCAACTTTGGAAAAATGGATACGGGACACCCTCCTGGAGTACATATACCCTTAAAAGTCTTTATCCCGGCGAAATTAAAATACCGCTAATTTTACAGTAATTATGTGATATCTTCAAATAGATAAAAGATAATTGAAATATGGAACAAGAGCGCCCGAGACAATATTATTTTACATGAAAAACCGTTATCACAAGTCACCTAGTGGCTTTCCGTTTTCAGATGTTTAGAAACGCGAAAATAAATGCCGATTTTCAAAATGGCTCGAAATCGAAAGCAGATAAGTGGGTCGTGATAACGGTTTCTCATGTAAAATAAGATTGTCTAGGGCGCTCTTGTTCCACATTTCGATTATCTTTTATCTATTTGAAGATATCACATAATTACTGTAAAATTAGCGGGATTTTAATTTCGCCGGGATGAAGACTCTTAAGATTGTAACATCATCGCTCGTGAGAAATGTGAACTTCCTGAAACTGGTTACTTCACATAAAATTGAAGGATTCGGAGTTCGAATTTAATAACTTTAGTTACTTTTGAAGCACTTATTAAACTTAGTTATTCCATTTTTGTCTCAGTCGGCATACTATGTAACTCTTGTAGTCTACCATGAATAATACATCCTATTTAAAACAGAAAAACAAATATAATTATGGCGTGCACAAAATATACTTAAGAAATAAATCTTACCAGCTTCACTGGGGCTGGTGACGTCTCATAACGCCTAACCGGACCTGAATGCATTATTTAATTGGAAGATGTAGATGAGAATGAAGCAGTGCTAGAATAGAGAATAGGACTAGTAAGAGGAGAAATTATCGGACATTTAAGTCCGGTTTTGAAGTTGTACCGGACACCGGGCAAGGAGGTCAAAAAACTGAACTATTCGATAAACTCCTGAACGGTTGGTAACCCTAGTCCCATCTTATCTGTTCATCATCAATTCAAAACGGAAGTGGTAGAAATTAACCATTTCCGGTTTATTAAACGTTGATCGTTATAGATCCCAAATAGTAACAAAGAGCAACAAGCGTTTATTTGAACCAATTCTGCGTCTCAATAAAATGTGGTTTCATTGACGGCATCTTTCTACTAAAATCGGAAGTGGTAGAAATTTACTACTATTTCCGGTTTCCAAATTAATCTAAATTGGACATAAATAGTAGGAAATAGTACCAAACGGTTTTACACAATCAGTTTTACCTACACAGAGTTTAATCTATTCCGTTAACCTCTACTCAAACCGGAAGAGGTAGAAATTAACCATTTCCGGTTTCAACATTGATCCATATAATAGAAAGTGGTAATAGACGGTTAGAATCGGACTTTTAAATGGATTCACCTCCATTCTTACCCTTCTACCAAAACCGAAAGTGGTAGGAATTCACAAGAATTTCTGTTTTTAATACTGGTATCCATATATGGAAACTGTTAAAGAGTTATAACTTTCTAATATGGATTCGACGTCCGAAAAATTGAGTTTTATCCCAACCTTTAAGCTTCCATTCAACTGGAAGGGGTAAAGGTCCACGATTTCCGGTTTTAATGCTGATCGTCAGAAAGCAGAAACGGTAATTTTGTAGAAAAACTTTTTTTTTTTTCGGGAAGGAAGCGTACAAATTTAAGAAGAATCAAATTCGAATTCACCTTTGGTAATCCGATACACCTATTGTAATTAAGGCACGGTGAAAACTAGTTGAAATGAAGCGGAGATTTTCAGCAATACGACACCTGAAGAGGTGAATAACTTTTTGTAATTTAGTTTTGGTGAGGATTTTCTTCTAATTTTTACATCAAGAAGACATTCCATAACGTTCTTTTCCTTTTCAGTTTTCAGGCAAAAGAATAAAATATCTTACTACTTTAGACTAGCACTATCTACATAGTTACTATACTAGCAGCTCCGATTGATACAATTTCTGGCTTTCTAGGCATAGAAAAGGTTTCTTTTCTTTTAAATTGAAGTTACTCTTCAATTATATCACGATATCAGGTATGCAGATGATACGGTTATTATACCTAGAACTGGAGAAAGGCTACAGGAGATGATTAACAAAATAGTTGACACTATGAAACTATATGAAATGAAAATCAACAGAAAAAAATCGAAAGTCGTGACAATATCCCGTGGAAACAACACCGTTACGGGTCAGAGTAGAACAAAGAGAACTTAAAGAGACCGGTAGTTTCAAGTATCTGGGAAGTATTTTGACGAGAGACGCTTACTGCACCAAAGAGATCAGGTCAATAATAGCCATAACCAAAGAAGCGTTCAAAAAAAAAAAAAAAAAAAAAAAAAGGAATCACTCTTAACTAGCAGCGTTAATATTGGACTAAGGAAGAAATTGGTCAAGTGCTATATTTGGAGCATTGGACTTTATGGTTCAGAGACTTCGACATTACGGGAGTTAGAGAAGAAGTATTTAGAGAGCTTCGAAATGTGGTGTTGGAGGAATATGAAGAAGATAAAATGGACAAAGAGAGTAACGAACAAAGATGTCTTAAATCGGATAGGAGAGAAGAGGACACTTCTAGCCACCATCCTTCGTAGAAAGGCCAATTGGATTGGACACATCTTGCGAAAAAAAAAATGTCTTTTCAACACCGCCTTAGAAGGAAAGGTGGAAGGAAAGCGAGGAATAGGAAGAAGAAGAACACAACTGATCGATGATTTGAAAAATAGAAGAAAATATTGGGAGCTGAAAGAGGAAGCTGAAGACCAAGAAACATGGAATAAATATTTCCAAGTTCAAATCTAAAATTAAAAAAGAAAAATTCATTAGCCCCAGGACCTGCCGAAAGGCAGAATACTTAATAATGATAACTAAATGAACACAAAAGATGTCTCTCTATCAAACCACGAGCACTATTTGGTGACACAGGAACTACAATTGCATTAAATTACGTTCATCATGCAATATGCGTTAAAAGCTTCATTAATGTCAACGAACATATTGTATTTCTATTCAGATGCAATATCATTGGAATTATATTCGTTTTTTTTTTTTTTTTTTTTCAATGTGATAAATTGTAAAACTGGACTAATTAACTGAAGATACAGTTAATTTAGCATTTTGACGGAGTAGCCCGAGATATTCACGTCTTTGATTGTCATCAGTAGCTTCGCATACGACGACAACTTTCAAAGCAGCTTAAATAGACTATGCATGTCTGCTTCAATAACCACTCTCCACTTCGTCTGTCACAAACGTTGAACTAAGGGGGAGGGAATTCTCTCTTTTGCCATACGGTATCTCTTTTTTCTGAATACTACTGACAGCATCTTTCCTCTTCTTCGGGCGTTCTTCTCATTGTCGCCTCCTTATACAAGTCTTTCCCCTTTCGTAAAGAGCACTATTCGCTTCTGAACGAAACCCAAAACATTAACCTACGAAAAAAAAAAAACCTTAGTTTTGGGACAGGGTGGCTGGGTTTTGTCACCCATCAGTCCCCTACTTCTCAATGTTGAAGTTTCTTCTTTCTCTTCTTCGCTGGAACTCGCCTGTGCTTTTGGACTGCCGTCCCGTCCCGTCACGAACAAATCCTCGCCATTTGCCAACTCATTCATCATGGTGTCACTGTATTGAATGCAACCCCATGCAGGGTTCCTTTGCAAGGGAAGATACTGGTTACGTTTGAGAAGCTAACTATAGGAATCGCAATAATGGTAGAAGTTTAACCTCGAGTCTCCGATTTCGTTTCTTGTCTCCCCTTTTGCCATGTACTTCTGTTCCTTCTGTCCATTATGCCTGTTGCCATGGTGATGAAAAACGGCGTCTTTCAAAACTGTCGCTTTCAATCTTCAGGATTTTTTTTTGGAAAGAAGTTCTCAGAAAATACTTCTAAATTTCTTTCCAGTTACGCCCACATTACAAAGAAATATTTGTACAAAATTTAATATCCACTGTTAGCATAAATAACAATAAAATCAACAATAACCGTAGAAACCATCTTGTTCATTTTATGTGAAAAATAACGTAAAACTTTCTTTCAAATAATTAAACAAGATACTTTCTTGCTATCTCAGATTATACATGTTCATCTCTGGTGCATGGAGTTCTTGGTTCGATCCCAGTTCGTGCCAAGTAAGCTTCGTGGTGGACAAACATTAGTGTTGCCACGAGACGAGACGAGACGAGACTTCAGGCTGTCTCGTCCCGTCTCGTATAAAGCGTGTCTCGTCTCGTGTCTCGTCTCGAAAAAATGCGCTCGTCCCGTCTCGTGTCTCGTCTCGAGAGGTTCTGTCCCGTCTCGTCTCGTCTCGTCTCGTGGCAACACTAACAAACATCGTGTGCGTGGATTTTCTCGGAGTTCTCCTGTTTCATCCCACTTTCTTCATTCCTCCATTTTCATTCATTTCTCATCATCACCGTCTCTTCTAGTCTAAGCGGCATAATCGTGAGACGTAAAACTTAAAGATTTCGCTTCATTTTCAGATTACACAATATAATTCAGGATTAATTATTAGCTCTGTATTGTATTGCATTGTATCCTACCAAGCGATTAGATAATAATTTTGTTTGACAAATAACATGATATAATACAGTATTAATAGTGAATATTAGACTAATCTTTTAAGAAATACCTTTATTGTAAATGAAATGAAATCTTTAAGTTTTACGTCCCACGATTATGCCAGTTAGGCTAAAGGAGACGGTGATGATGAGAAATGGATGAAATGGTGGAATGAAGAAAGTGGGAGGAAACGAGAGAACCCCGAAAAACCCACGAGCACGATGTTTGTCCACCACAAAGTCCACACGGCGCGAGCTGGGATCCAACCAGGGACCCCAAGCACCGGAGGTGAACGTTCTACCACTTAGCCACCGTGCCCCCTACTTTATTGTGTTAAGCATCATAATAAAATATGAAATTAATAATACATCAGACATGGAGTGGGTCAGTGGGTGACACGCTGGATGACACAAAACGTGACCCACTGTGATCCACCGACTCACCATGACCCACTACGACCTACTGATTTACTCTACTCAGTGCATTGTAGACAGCATCTTTTGAACACTGGTGAATTTGTCTACCTTTTACTTAGAAGACCTCTATTTTTCTTCCCTTTTCATTTGTTTCTATGTATTACCTGAGATGAGTATATCTAACGTAAGTGAAAAAAGAACTTCAAGCACTTTTGGATATTGATATTTGTCATTGTAATAATAGCAATAAGACTTACTACTTTCCTTTCGAGACAGTCGAATTTTACACTGCTTTTTCTTCGTTTACGTTGGCATACTTTACCTTGATTTTAGACTTTCAAATTTCATCCTATTTTTCACTGAAAAATATCTGTAATTCAACAAGAAACTAATTATATATGATAATTAAATTGAAATTTATTGATTTTAGAAAAGCATACGACTCGGTTAGGAGAGAAACATTATACAACGTTCTTACAGAACTCGGAATACCGAGAAAGCTAATTAGATTAATTAAGATATGTTTAAATGAATCCCAAATTAAAGTCCAGGTAGGAAAATTTTTGTCCACGAGCTTTCACGTCGAAAATGGTCTGAAACAAGGAGATGCGTTGTCGCCATTATTATTTAACTTCGTTCTGGAATACGCTATAAGGAAAATCAAAGATAGCAACCAGGGCCTAGCATTGAACGGTATTCACCAGGTTATGGCATATGCTGATGATGTAAATTTAATAGGGGATGATAGGAGAACAATAGAAAGAAATGCAGAGATTTTATTAAACGCTTGCAGGGACATGGGTTTAGAAGTAAATGCAGAGAAAATTAAATACATGGAAGTGCGTCGGGACCTGAATACAGCAAATTATGAATGCGTTAAAATATTAAATAATACTTTTGATAAAGTGCATAGTTTAAAATATCTAGGATCAATATTAACAGAGAAAAATCATATTCACGAAGAAATTAAATGTCGACTAAAAGCAGGGAATTCGTGTTACTATTCGTTTCAAAATCTCTTGTCGTCGCGAATTCTGTCGAGGAATTTGAAGCTTAAAATATACAAAACGATAATTATGCCTGTTGTTCTGTATGGCTGCGAAACATGGTCACTTACTCTGAGGGAAGAACATAGACTGAAAGTATTTGAGAACAAGATCCTGAGACGAATATTCGGACCCAAGAGGAACGGGAATGGGGAATGACGGAAACTTCATAATGAGGAAGTACATAAGTTATATGGTTTACCCAACATTGTTAGGGTCGTCAAGTCTAGAAGGCTTAGGTGGGCGGGTCATGTAGCTAGAATGGAAGAAAGTAGAAACGCTTTCAAAGTCTTGACTGGAAGACCAATCGGAAAACGACCATTAGGAAGACCGAGGCGCAGATGGGAGGACAATATTAAGATGGATCTCGCAGAGATAGGAATACAAAGTAGAAACTGGATCCAATTGGCTAAGGATAGAAGTCAGTGGAGAGCTTTTGTGAACGCGGCATTGAACCTCCCGGTTCCATAGGCCATAGAGTTAGTTTTTAATTAAATTGAAATTCATCGTAATATGCCCACAACAAACATCTTACTATTTTATATCGTAAAGGTCGGATCCACCATCATTGTGGCAGAGCGGTGCTCGAGCGATAGAAATTCAAACTCCGATTATTGATAATTTCACCGCTTTGTTTTATTACAACTGTAAACTCTTTAGTCAGTGGAGAGGGGGGCGTGGATCCTGGGTCACAGTTGATGACGATGGGTTGTGGTGGGTGGTGAGTCAGAGTGGGTGGTGGGTCAATGGTCATGGGTCAAGTTTTCATTGACCCACGATATATCTGTAGTGGATGTTACACTATAGCTAATTCTATCCTGTATTGTTTAATCTATTTATCTATCCATCTGGTGAAAAAAAAGAATAATTGTTTCTCATTTCCCATAAAAAATAAATAGATTTTTTGTAAATGAGGAAAATCTGTGAAAAATATAGTGAAAATAAAATGTTGATAAGATAGAGGTATGATGATTGGAAGGATGGGAACTGTATCAAGTATAGAAGTTAGATGTAGATGTAGCTAATGCTTTATATTTAGGTAGACCTAATAATTAGTGACAAAGATCTGAGTTCTAAACGAAAAATAAAAATAATGTTGGAATGGCAACCTTAGGAGGCAAAAATGCATATTTTGTAGAACGTAGTTTAGTGGTTAGAGCGTTGGACTCAGGTCCACGTGGTCGTGGGTTCAATTCCCGGCCAGTAATTCCCAGTTTTCGGCGTCCACCTAGCGTCGTGAGGCATACTGGGGAGTCACCTGAATGAAAGACGTGACAGCCACTAGATCTAGAAGGCTCCTGATTCGCCGGTTAGTAGGGATGCACACGAGACAAGATTTATGGCTATCTCGACTCGAAAATGTGCTGTAAAAGTGATGTCTCGACTTGAAAAATACATATTTCTCTATTGGAAGAGCCGTGTCTCGACTCGAATTTTGTCAGGAAAATACTGTCTCGACTCGTCTCGTGCGCATCCCTACCGTTAGTGACAAGACGACCCAGCGCGCTGACCCTAGACTGGACATGCTTCAGCCGCTTACTGACAGATGGCGTTGGAGCCGCTCAGGCCCTCAAGCTGGGCTGTTACGCCATGTGGTTTGGGTTTGGTTTGTGGAACATTACACAAAGAATTACGATGAAGACTCATAAAATATTTCTTGGGTTGGTTTGGGTTGGACGTTAAAAACATTTAAACCATAGTTACTGTTGGAGCATATTTAGTAATGACTCGCGTATCTTTAAACCTTCATAAATTCTCTTTATTATGTTCGTACAATTGCTTTTATCAATTTATAAATTTTGTGTTACGAATCATATATCCCTAAAACAATGTTTGGGATGTAAGACTCAGATGAACTATGTTGCTCACGAGACTCCGGAAGTTTTTAAGGTTGGTTTAAAGGGACAAGTTTTCCCGATAGATGGCACTACAGTCCTTGCATATTTCCCATGTATTTTTCACCTTTCACGAAAATTCACGATTTCTCTTACAAATTTCAACTTAAAGACTTCAAATGTTTAGAAAAGGAACTTCATAATCCATCGAAGGCAATAAATTATTGAAATGTCTTGATTGTTGTAATGGATATCCGAACCTTTAACAATAGAACTGTTTCAACAATGAGGAAAATTCTAAATAAAAAATCGGCACGGGTTGTTCCCTTTAATAGGTTATGAAATTCTTTCTCTAAAAATTTGAAGTCTCTAGGTTGAATTTTGTAAGAGAAATCGTAATTTTTCGTGAAAGGTAAAAAAGTACATAGGAGAGATATGAAGACTGTAGTGACATCTATCGGCAAAACTTGTCTCTTTACACCAACCTTAATCTAGTCTCGACTGACCAGGACAACACTGATCTGAACAACTTAGAGAAGCGGATAACTTGACAAGTTTGCAATATTTATTAATCATGTTCCACTTACAGCTACTCAAGCACCATCTAGTACTGGAATCAATAATAATGAAAGACGAGAACGAACTTTGGAAGAGTTTCTATTGAAAAGTAGTATTCTAACATTTTCGCCTTCCTTCCTTACTAAGTGCTCTACCTTCCTTTCTTATTTTCTTCATTCAAATACAGAGAAGGGCATGAGTCCAATGCCTTACCCGTAATTTCACGTCTTAATGAGACAATAAAAAAAAATCGAGTGTAAAAATGTAGTTAGTCTAATACAAGAAATTCCCCACTTAATATTTCCTCAGGAGCGCTTCCTAGGTCGAAGCAATACAGTTAAGTAGAGATACAGGTCAGTGTCAAATAAAATTCTCCTTTTCCGGACAACGTGTGTGCTTTCTATGTGCTTGATAGGGTTGAGTACAAGATAGGAGTTGAAAGTGTTTCCTCTCAAAAACGTATGATTGTCCTCGAGACGAATGGGATTTATTCTCCTATCCATTGACAAGGGCCTCAGAAGGTAGACGTTAACCGATAGGTGTAATAGGAAGTACTCGACAAGCCCTATCTAGAGGTACTGTTATTTTGGCACTGAAACCGAAGAAAGTTGGCCAGAAAGAACAGCAAATGTAAGGGGTCATTGGTGATTTAGAGAAACTGAGAGGTTTTATGAATGAAATCAGTATAAGTTCAGTATGCAACCGCATTTAGCATATGTGAAAAGTATCCATAGAGAATAGCGCTAAGCGGAGATATCCGAAGAAGGAGTTTTCAAAACTTCTTCTTCTTGGTCTCCTCAACCATAGGTTGGTGGGCAACATGGAAATTTTAAAAATTTTCTCTCCCTTGAGAGAGTTGTTTTATACCTTGATAAGGTCTCTTCTTTATAACTGCGTCTAGATATTCTATCCTTGGTCTTCCTCTTCCTGGTTTTCCTTCTGCCTTTCCCTCTATCAACACGGTAATCCAATCGGAGTGCCGAATAACATGGCCAAGCATGCTGTTTCTTCTTTTTCCTATTATCTTTATGATCTGTCGTCCTTTGTTAGCTTTGCTTAGTACGTCTTCATTCCTATTCAGTCCATGATATGCGTAGCATTCTGCGCCAATATTATTACATTTCAAATGCTTCCAGCTTGGATATTTCAGCTTTTCTCAATGTCCACATCTCTGATCCGTAAAGCGCCACGCACCATACCCGTGTCTTAGTAAATCGTATAAGAACGTCGAACGACCCATTTCTTGATGTTAGTAGTCCTCTTTTTCTATTGAATGCTTGTTTAGCCTGCGCTATTCTGAAACTTACGTCTTTTTCACCTCTTCCGTCCGAGGATATTACACTTTTTAAATAAGGAAACGTCTTAACATCTTCGATTTTCTCTCAAAAAAAGAAAAACGGAGACGAAAAAAGTATGTTTAGTATAGAACCTTTCAAGACCTTGCATTGATTTGCAATTTGTTTCAAGAGCTCCTCCGTAGCTAAGCGGTTAGCGTACGCGTCTTTGGTGTGAGAGACTCGGGTTCGATTCCCGGCGGAAGCTCATGTGGTTCGGATTCCACATTAATCAGTATGTCCACGTCTCACATAGCCTCGCTGCTGAACGGGAAGTTAAACCCAAAATCAACTCAACTCAATTCAAATGTGTTTCAAGGAAACTTCAGGAACAGGGAACAAGAAAACTTCTAAGCTGAGTTATCATTTGGAACTCTGAGGCAGCAGTTTTCACATGGTGAAGAATGATCTCAATATTATTTTACATGAGATATCTTTATCACGACTCACTTATCTGCTTTCGATTTCCAGCCATTTTGAAAATCGGCATTTATTTTCGCGTTTCTAAACAGCTGAAAACGGAAAGTCACTAGGTGACTTGTGATAACGGTACCTCATGCAAAATAATATTGTCTAGGGCGCTCTTGTTCCATATTTCAATTATCTTTTATCTATTTGAAGATATCACAAAATTACTGTAAAATTAGCGGTATTTTAATTTCGCCGGGATGAAGACTCTTAAACTAGTGAGAGATTATTCTTCACTATGTGAAAACTGCTGCCTAAGAGTTCCAAATGACGATAACTCCGCTTAGAACTATCCTCTATGGATGCTTCTCACATATACTAAACGTGATTACATACTGATCTTATTCCTCTATTGATTTCATTCCTAAAACCTCTCAGTTTCTCTAAATCATCAACGCTTCCCTTACCTTTGCTGCTCTTTTTGATCATCTTCCTGGGGCTTTAGGGTCAAAACAGCAGTATCTCTAGATAGTGCTTGATAAATACTTCTTATTACCTCTACCTTCTGGGGCCCTTCGCAATGGAACTCTGAATAAACTCCTTTCTCATCTAATCTTGATTTTCGGATTGAAAACGAGACAAGAGTCGAAACAAGCAAAACTTGAGTAGCTCGTTCAAGCCTTAGATCTCAGACAATGCTTTGGTGTTACATGATTCATAACGTAAAAACAATAAATTGAAAAAGTGATTATACGAACACAATGAAGAGCATTTATCATAGTTTTAAGAGATGCAAGTAATTACAGAATATATTCCAATAATAAATATGCCTTGAAGGTGTTACGTGTATCACATCCGTCATGCATATCTCATAAAAGTGTCATAAAATGATTTGTCGCCTGGGATATTGAATCTGTTTCTATTGGAAGAGCTCTGACTCGTCTCGTCTCGTCGGTAGCTAGCTCTAGCCGAGACAGAAAAATAAAATGAAATCTTTGAGTTTTACGACCCACGATTATGCCGGCTAGGCTAAAGGAGACGGTGATGATGAGAAATGAATGAAACGGTAGAATGAAGAAAGTGATTGAAAACGGAAGAACCTCGAGAAAACCCATGCACACGGTGTTTGTCCACCACAAAACTCACTTGGCGCCAGCTGGGATCGAACCAGAGACCCCATGCACCAGACGTGAACACTCCACCACTGAGCCTCTACGGCCCTCGAAGCTGAATTATACAGACAAATTAACATAAGATGTACGAAAGAAATTAAATGAAATATTTTAGTTTAACGTCTCACGATTATGTCCTTTAGGGTAAGGGAGACGTTGATTAAGAGTCTTCATCCCGGCGAAATTAAAATACCGCTAATTTTACAGTAATTGTGTGATGTCTTCAAATAGATAAAAGATAATCGAAATGTGGAACAAGAGCGCCCTAGACAATATTATTTTACGTGAGAAACCGTTATCACAAGTCACCTAGTGGCTTTCTGACTCATTTATCTGCTTTC
Source organism: Thermobia domestica (assembly GCF_964235325.1). NCBI lineage: Eukaryota > Metazoa > Arthropoda > Insecta > Zygentoma > Lepismatidae > Thermobia > Thermobia domestica. The sequence continues at coordinate 1,100,933 of NC_137464.1, read as the reverse complement.
GATTTCGAGCCATTTTGAAAATTGGCATTTATTTTCGCGTTTCTAAACAGTTGAAAACAGAAAGCCACTAGGTGACTTGTGATAATGGTACCTCACCCAAAATAATATTGTCTAGGGCGCTCTTGTTCCATATTTCAATTATCTTTTATCTATTTGAAGATATCACATAATTACTGTAAAATTAGCGGTATTTTAATTTTGTCAGGATGAAGACTCTTAAGGCATATGAACGATCATGGAAGACTTGGTGGAAATCTGGGAGGAAACGGGAGTACCCGAGTAAATCCACAGACAGATTCGACTACCAAGAGATTCGACTGTTGATCGAACCAGTGATCCTACACTCCAGAGATAAGCGCTCTACCAATGAAGACGTACGAAAGAAACACTACAAGAAATGAAAAAGTGAGAAATTGATACACAGTTGAATGACTCACCTTTAAAGACAGGTATTTACTATTGTTTCTAATACATCTGTTTATTCTCGATTTGTCGAGATAATTGTGTCACTGGAGACGAAAATATGACACACACGTCTGTACACTTCATATCCTACTTCAAATACAATTAACCATGATGCACTGAAAATAAATTAAATATATTCTACAGTTGTCACTGTTAATAGCAATAAACATAATGAACATATATCCGTTGATATGCCTAAGTTCGCCACTGTGACAAAAGTCTTATTCTGTGGATGGAATAAAATGTTTCTTTTTTTAAAATCTTTTTTTGTGCCAGGTAGAAGATACTATGTGACGATTCCGCAAGCGATTGAAGGTTACGCGAAAAGTCGTGGGAAATCATTCATAGATATGAGAGACGGTAAAATGAAAAAAAAAAAAAAATAATAAAAAGTGCAAGAGCAAAAGTGTCACCGAAAATTTATTGCCTCTATAGTGTGGAAGTCACCAGCTGAGAGAGGGTTTTCTGCAAGGACGGACAACAAGGTCTGGGTGTGTGTACGTGAGACGGAAAAAGGACTGAAGCAAAGGTAGGTATCCTGACTGAAAAGTGTCTCCCTCGACGCCTATATATAAGTTTGACCTTTCTCCACATGTATGAGATATCTGACGAATAGAGAGATGGCACACATATTATAACATTGTCTCCTCTCCCCGCTACAAACGAGACAGCATAACAAAAAATAAAAAGTCAGATGGTATTATTGTCTGTGGAAAGCACACAACGCCTATTTTATATAATGTAATAATCTTCATGAAGAAGAAAACCCATGTAATAAGGGCAAAGCAAAAAAAAAAAAAAAAAGATATCTGTATCCCTGTCCCTTAACAGGGGGACTTTTACTAACAATATTACATTGTAATAGTTTAGAAGAGAAAAAATAATATGACCCAGCTTTTTTCGTTTCTAAAATACAAAGCAGAAGTTGTTGAAAGAATGCATGTGGACCACTGTGTAAATTCAAATGTACGTACAAGACTCCTTGATTCGCACACGGACCAATAAAGATAAAAGATTAAAGTGTACCTTGGCGATACAAGCTTCGTAACTCCCAAACCACTCTCAACTTCTATTCCGTCAATTTGAGTTGACTTGATTTTGAGTTTAGCGCCCCTTTCAGCAACGAAGCTATATGAGACGTGAACCTACTGATTAACATGAAATGCTAACCACATGAGCTCCCGCCAGAAATTAAACCCGGGTTTTCCACACCAAAGGCCCGCACGCTATGATAACATTTAGCCGCGAAAGAGCTCTCGGTCAATATCATTGCAGGAATTAATCAGTAAAACCAGTGTTCGATGTAGGTGAGAAAGGTGCAAAAACCAGCGCTATTGCTGGGTGATATATTTTCAAATACTATCAAATTACATACAACTAATTTCTTAAGAGTCTTCATCACGGTGAAATTGAAATACCTCTAATATTACAGTAATTTTGTGATATCTTCAAATAGATAAAAGATAATTGAAATATGGAACAAGAGCGCCCTAGACAATATTATTTTGCATGAGGTACCGTTATCACAAGTCACCTAGTGGCTTTCTGTTTTCAACTGTTTAGAAACGCAAAAATAAATGGCGATTTTCAAAATGGCTCGAAATCGAAAGCAGATAAGTGAGTCGTGATAACGGTTTCTCATGTAAAATAATTTGTCTAGGGCGTTCTTGTTCCACATTTCGATTATCTTTTATCTATTTGAAGATATCACAAAATTACTGTAAAATTAGCGGTATTTTAATTTCCCCGGGATGAAGACTCTTAAGTAGAAAAAGAATCGGTACCAAAATTCTACGATGTTAGTGTATAACAGGGTCAATAAATTCTGATACATTAGTCTTTCCGAAAGACTTCAACATCTAGATTAACTAAAAAACTACCATTTCGAAGGACTAAAATACAAAACAACAAGGCCCACATAGGGGAAGCCCAGTTTGCAAAAAAGCACACAGATGGAAAACCACACGAAAGAGAAATCGCACTGATCCAGTCAGGAAAAGAAACCAGAGGAACACGACACCAGAGAAAGAATATTAATTGAGATAAGGGAAATGAAATAATTAACGAATTGCTCTTTAGGTTAAAGGACACAAATTATTAATGGAAGTTTATAATTATAATGAAAGGATTGGTGGAATGGGAATGCGTGAGGAAATGGAAAGAAAACATGAGAAAACCCATAGACAGATGCTCTAAAGCATTAACTCACATGAAGTTGAGTCAAACCCCCCTGCCCTTCCTTCAGAACAGTGAATGTTATTCATGTTTGTCTATATGAAATGTCTCCTCTCTCCTTCAGGTAATGATGGAACAGCTTTTCCTTCAGATCAGTGGGAGTTCTTTATGTGCGTTTCAATAATTTGCCTCCTCTCTTCTTCAACTAGCAACGGAACAGCTTTTCCCTATTCTGAGTGATATTTTTCCTGGATTTTCCTCATTTATACCAGACAAATGCTGGAATGGTACCTAATAAAGGCAACAGGCCGCTTCTTTCCTTCCCATTCCTGGCTTCCTTCTACTTTAACCATGATATTTTGCTCCCGAGGGACACCATCCCTCATATGTAAAGGGCTTAAGCCTATAGGTGTCGGTAATGTCTATGGGTTTATTTTCCTACTCGGACTTTACTTTGGGATTCATTTAAATACACCTTAATCAATCTAACTAGCTTTTTCGGTATTCCAAATTCTGTAAGAACGTCGTATAATGTTTCCTTCCTTACCGAGTCGTAAGCCTTTCTAAAATCAATAAATAATTGATGTACCGGGGTATTGTATTACCATTTCTTTTCGAGAATTTGTCGATTGATAAATATCTGCTTGATAGTTGATCGATTTCGCCTAAATCCGTACTGATAATCTCCAATAATTTCATATGCGTATGGGTTCAACCTTGTTAATAGAAATTAGTAGAAATAGCTTGCAAAAGTATGGAAATAAGTATAGAGAAGAGTCTGAAGTGGCAGATATGATGGAAAATGAAGAGAGTGGTAACATCGTAAGAGGAAGTTATGATTGGTAAACAAAATAATTCTAAATTGAATACTAAGAAATGATTAGCGAATCGGAAAACGGCATTGCACAAGATAGAAGTAAATCAAAAATCATGGTCATATAGAATAGAATCCCCAGACCCTTTCCTCTGGTCTAGTGGCTAGCGCAGGAACTAAAGATGCACCAGATCCCGTGTTCGATTCCCAGTGGAAGAACATTGACCCCATTTTGTGATTAGCTTTCAATCTGAAACTGTAGGTCCGCGTCTCATATATCCTCGGAACTGAAAAGGGGCAATAAATTTTACAACAAACTTTAGAACTGCCCCAGATAGATTGTTGTGGAGAGGCTTTCATTCAGCAGTGGATTGGGAATTGTGGTGTGTATATATACTTTTTAAAAAGCACACAAAAGAAGTTGTGTTGAAACTTGAAAAATCTTTCGTCAGAAGACGCATCTTGAGATAACTTTCTTGAACCATTGGGTACGTTTTCTCCTTGTTCAAGCACTTAAAACAGGGTATCCATCTTCCGTTGAAGTAAGGAAAATAAAAGAAGACTTTTTCCTTTGCAAAATGACACCGTTAGCATCAGACAGGGGGAGAGGATAGTGGAGTAGCAGAAACCGGATGAAAAGGGGTGGAGTGTGGGAGTATGTGGGAGGGGGAGAGAGAGAACACAACGAGATCAAGATAGAGGGTTGAAGAAGAATATTTATAGGATCACACTACACACACATACACACATATTCAGAAGGCAAAACGCCAACTTAGAAGAAAAGCTACGTTTCTCGTTTTTCATTCAATAAAACTCAATTTCTGGGTCAGCGTTTTCACAGAAAGAAAACTCTCCTGCATCAACAAAACCCCGTCCTTCGTACCTCCCGAACCCCTTTTTAACAATGACAGGCGTTCTATTTCACCGAATCTTTCAAATTCTAAAGAAAGAGAGAGAGAGAAAGAAAGAAACGGCATTTTGAGTGTGTTCTCAGAGGCAGGAGGGGAAGATGTGTGACTTCGGAAAGGAAACAATTGTAACTGATCTACGAGTCGAATGCTGCTTTCTCATTTTCTACATTTACAGTACAAGCAAGTGACATGCTGGTTTTATTTCAAAATCTATGCAATGTACTCTCATTCACAAGGCGTAATCCCTTTCCTATCCATATCAAACAACACCGTAATCCTTGTTTCATTTTATTACAAAGACAACACAGTCACAAACAAACAAACAAACGAAAGTTCTGTGCACCGAACCCCAAACTATGTATTCGATGTATTTTCTTACTCAGAATCCAAATTTCGAAACGTCAAAATGATCGACTGTGTCAATTTTTTTGTTATGGGCAGAAAACTTGGTTGATTTTGGGCAGGGAGAATACACGTAACACAGCTATACAAACAATAAAAAAGTTTTGTGCAGTGGACCCCAAGTATGTATTCCATGTATTTTGTTACAGTGAACCCAAATTTCAAAAACCTCAGGACAATTTGCGGTGCCAATTCCTTTTTATGGGCGAAAAACTTGAGCAATTTTGGGTAGAGAGGATACACGTAACAGCCATGCAAAAAAAAAAAAAAAAAAAAAAAAAAATCTGTGCAGCGAAACCCTAAGACTATTAATCGTGTCAATTGTGTTTTATGGGCAAAAAACATGTCCTCCCTATCCAAAATCGCTCGTTCCTCGCCCATAACAAAAAATTGACATGATCGATCGTCCTGGGGTTTCAAAATTTGGATTCTGTGCAACAAAATACATCTAATCCATACAAGGGCGCCCATCCAAACACAGCTTATCAGAAGCGTTATTAACTCTAATTAAATCTTATTTAAGAGAACGTGTACAGTTTGTTACTTATAATGGGCTATGTTCAGATATATACGTGATTCATTCAGGAATACCTCAAGGGTCTAAACTGGGTCCACTCTTTTTCCTTTTGTTTATTAATGATTTGCCTGGCGTTATAAAATATTCCGAATGTCTGTTGTACGCGGATGACAAAAATATTTCGGGCAATAAATAATATGGAAGACGCAAAGAAATTACAAAAGGATCTTGATAGTTGTTACAAATGGAGTATTGACAATAAATTACAATTTAACGTTAAAAAATGTTCTGTTATTACTTTTTCACGACAGGGTGAACCAGCTCAATATAATTATAAAATTTGCAATGAAATATTACAAAGATCAACACAAATTAAGGATTTGGGTGTTACTTTAGATACAAAATTAAAATTTAATATACATATTGATAGAATTGTTAATGAATCCTATAAAGCTTTAGGTTTCATAATTAGAAATTCAAAGGAATTAAACAATGCAGAAGTGTTACTTAAATTATTTAATTCATTAGTTAGAAGTAAATTAGAGTACGCTTCATTAGTATGGTCCCCCTGTTATGATAATCAAATAAGGAAAATTGAATCAATACAAAAAAGATTTTTAAGGTATTTATGGTACAAGAGATTCAAAATCTCTGCGTATGATATGAAAGTTAACTATAGTGCTATCCTAAGGGAATTTAATTGTACGTCTCTGATAAAAAGGAGGGAAATAATGCATCATGTTTTTCTGTTTAAAATTATTAATGGTATTATAGTTAATCAAGATTTTCTGGAAATGTTAAAATTTAGCACTAGTAGATCTTTAAGAGTACGATTACCATTTGTTATACCTAAATCTAAAACAACCTCCCATAAAAATTCACCACTTGTGAGACTTTGTAAGAAACATAATGATATTATAAAATCTGGAATAATCGTGGATTTTACGATGTCTTTGGAAAAGTATATAAAATTGATTCAATTGTTTTTGAACCCTGCTTATGTAATGCAATGATTATGTTATTGCATTCAAAAAAGAAAAAAGTAGCCAGCATGAATGTTGCTATTTTAGACTTTTTTCTTTTTTTCTGTTCTTTTTCTAATATTTATTTTAATCTAATAGATTATTAGCAATTTCACAATTGTATATTTGAATTTGTATTCACCTGTTGTAATTGGAGCAATTGGCTCTGTAATAGGTGTGTGTTAAATAAATAAATAAATAAATAAATAAATGTTGTGGTTTCCAGGGGGGGCAAGTATAAGCAACATTTCAAATGTAGTCTCAAATTTTGCGGTAACTATTCTAAAATATTTATTGGGTTTTCGATCTTCCAAAGCACAATTTCCTCTAAACGGGGGAAGGCGAGCACCCCACCTTGCCCCCCCCCCTGATGGGCGCCCTTGAATCCATACCCTGTAGTGCAGTGCTCAGTGTGGCTATGTAATCTATGCTCCATACACAGTCTTGTTTCTAAGGAGAAAAAATTGTCCACCCACCTCTCTCGCAACAACCTGTAAGAAGTTTTAATACTTGAAAGAAAGATTCCAGTTGTATAAAGAAAGTTTAGAGTCGGTTGATTTAGTTTATTCTATAGGAATATTCTAATTGAGATAAGAAGGCGAGTAGATTTCGTTTGTACGTGAAATCAATGTTCTATGACTGTCCATATCAAACAATGCCAAACAAGGGAAACACAGTCAGTTTCGTGAGAGGAAGGTTAACCACGGATGCAACCAGGAAGGGTGCTAATGAAAAAGTACAGAATACTACAAGAACTTCTTTAAGGCTTTCATTGACCTACAGTGCCATGGGATATTATTTGGTGGGCACGAAGAAAAAGTATTTCCCGGACGCATACATCTGTATAATTTAAAATATGTACGATAGATTTGGGACAGAAGTAAGGAGAGCTTGTGAAATAATAGGAGATTTCACAGTTAAAATGGATCTTCATCAAAGATCTAGTCTTCACGCAGACCTTTTTTGCAATTGTAATGGACAACCTTACAAAGGATATCCAAGAGTAAGCCCAGCGTTTTGGAATATACTATTTGAGAACGTAGTGCTGGTCAGTGAGACCAAGACAACATCGCAAGCGAAATTCGACATTTGTAGAGAAGCATTTGACACAAAAGAGCTTAGAAAAAGTAAAATTAAAACGGAATAACTGTATTTACACTGCCCATTCGGCAAAAATGTAATCGAAAATACAAGAATACAATTGGACGGAGGACAGGTTGTAATGACGAAGAAACCCAAGTATTTGGGTCAATACTACATGAAAATTCAGGAATAGAAGAAGGCGTAAACAGCAGAATTGGCAGTGGTTGGACAAAACGGAAATACGCGGAGGGAGTATCGTGTGATCGTAGGATACCAATATGATTTAAAGGCGAAGTTTACACACAGTAATAAAATCTACACTTCAGCTTTCAGGCCCCAAGTCGTGCCTGTGAGACGACGCAATAGATTTAACCGAATGTTAGCCTTAGCTGTTAGCTTTTTTCAGGTGAGCACTCCAAGTGAGTTTCGAGTCGAAGACCACGCCTAAGTAGGTAGCAGTTGGTGTAGGGTGTACACGTTACCCATCAACAATTACTTGCAAGAGATTTGGATTTCTGTAAACTCCGGAACGTCTGTTCGAAGGTAAGAATACGATTGCTTGCGTCTTTTCAGTATTAATATTTAAAAGCCATCCCTTGCACCATTTGATGTAATTATCAAGAGTTTCTTGTAAAATAGTATTAAGTTGTTGGATAGTTTTACCAAGAGCAAGAAAAGCTGTGTCGTCGTCATATTATGCGGAGTGGAATGTTGGACGACGAAGAAGAGACAGGAAAAGAAACTACATGTTGTGGAGATGAATATATTGCGAAGGATGTGTGGAGTGACGCGGAAGGACAAAATTATGAATGAAGTGATCAGTAAAAGTAAGACCAGTAATAGAAATACTACAAGAAAGTATATTTCGATGTTTTAGACATGTAAGACGAAGAGAGTGTAGGGAAACGAGCGCGAAGTCGACCAAAGAAGTGATGAGATTGTTGTGAAGAAACAATCTGGTGCAGTGTGGTGTAGATATGACATAAGATAAAAACAGTTGGAGGACATCGACCCGACAAGCTGACCCCAGCTAACCGGAAAGAAGATTTGCAAAAAGAAGAATAAAATAAAAGTGGCGTAACCAATTAGTAAAATGCCTTAAACAGTAACTAGAAATGATATATTACCAATGAACTATTGAAACTAAATACCAAATAACCTTAGATCACCTTAATAGGCCTTATCACTGCGAAATTAAAATACCGCTAATTTTACAGTAATTATCTGATATCTTCAGATAGATAAAAGATAATCAAAATGTGGAACAAGATCGCCCTAGGCAATATTATTTTGCATGAGGTACCGCTATCACGAGTCACCTAGTATCTTTCCGTTTGCAGCCATTTAGAAATGCGAAAATTAATGCTGATTTTCTAAAATAAATAAGTGAGGAATCGAAAGTAAATAAGTGAGTCATGATTACTGTATCTCATGTAAAATAATATTGTCTAGGGCGATCTTATTCCACATTTTGATTATCTTTTATCTATTGGAAGATATCACATAATTACTGTAAAATTAGCGGTATTTTAATTTCGAAATTCGTGTGACTTCTGAGCCTCAGACCTCAAGTCTTTTTGGCAGGACTACATGAATTATATTGAACGAAATGAAGGATATTCGTCTGATACTACAGTACACCCCTAGAAATATAAGATATACAAAATTTCTCTGGATTGTACATATACAATACTTTTTTTCCTTAGCCCTTCCTACTGGTCTAGTGGCAAACGCGTGAACCTTTGGTACACGGCCTTCTGGGCTTAGATTTCCGGTGGGAGAGCCTTGAAAAATTTGAACACATTACAGTGGTTCGAATTTCATCTTTGGTTTCAAGGGACAAGTTTTGCCGATAGAGGTCACTACATTTCTCGTATCTCTCTCATGTATTTTTTACCTTTCACGAAAATTCACGATTTCTCTTACAAATTTCAAACTATAGACTTCAAATTTTTAGAGAAGGAACTCCATAACCTATCAAAGGCAACAATCCGTGCCGATTTTTTATTTAGAATGTTCTTCATTGTTGAAATTTCTTAATTGTTGATATTGGATATCCAAATCTTTAATAATATACTGTTTCTCTCACTCCCACACTGGACACCATTGCCAACGTTGATCAACTCTGCACTACACTTGAGACCGCAATCACTCACAGTACTGCATGTTCCGTTCCAAAATACTCACACCCCAAGAGCCGTCCAAATCTCCCTTCTGGAGTCTTAGATATTCTAACACGATCCGATCAATTTTTGACCGAATATCACCGCACGCATGATCGTCACTTCTTACACTTACATCGTCAGTTCCAGCGCATGGCAAAACATTATATTATTGCATGGAAGAGACTGAACTGGCGACTATCATGCAACCAGCTACGTGATGAGCGCAACCCAACTCGATTCTGGAACCTCTTCAAACGACTAACATTTCAGAAACATAGTCCACGGTACCCGTTACTTACTAATGGTACTGCCCCTACTACAGACTTGGAGAAAGCCACTCTCTTTGCCAACCATTTCCAGGCGGTTTTTACCACCTACTCTTCACCTATCTTTACTCATCCTAGTGATCGGCACATAACTACAGTCGGTGATCCGGAACAAGCACGCTTTGCACCGACCTCAATGAACTCCCTCAACCCGACGATCCACTACTGGCACCCATTACTTCAACTGAAATCTTAGAGGTCCTCAAATATCGCCGCAATACAGCACCAAGTAATGACAATATCTCCTATCGTCAACTTCTCCATGCGCCTGCCGTTTTTCTGTTCTTACTCGCTCATCTGTACTCCACAATACTAGCAACCGGCTATTTTCCAAAGGCGTGGAAGCTTGCTAAGATCGTAGTCTTTTTAAAACCGCAGAAAGACCCCTCCTCAGTGGCATCATATCGGCCGATCAGTCTCACGAATGCTTTTAGCAAAACATTCGAACGTATACTTATGAAGCGTCTGCAGCCATACATTACAGAAAGGGCAATCATTCCACCAACTCAAGCTGGTTTCCGACCTTCCTTTGGCATTAACGATCAACTTGTCAAACTTTCCCCCTGCTGGTCAATCATTTTAACAAACGCCTCCCGTCAGTCCTAGTATCACTTGATATTGAAAAGGCTTTCGACACTGTTTGGCACGCTGGACTCATTTACAAACTTACCTCCCTTCTGCCGTTTCCCTACGTGCGGATCATAGCTCAGTTTCTCCACCATAGACGAGCTTATATCCAGCTTAATAATACCAAATCCCCAATCTTTATACTTCGTGCTGGCGTTCCCCAAGGTTCCGTGCTCTCACCTCTCTTATATTTACTCTATGTCGCTGATATGCCTCAACCTCCGCCCCCAGTCCATATGCTCCAATTTGCCGATGATACTGCGTATCTCGCACTTGGGTCTTCCGTTGACCAAATTAATCACATCCTTCAACGTGCGCTGGATAATCTTGTTGCCTGGAGCCTCAAATGGAAGCTTAAACTAAATCCAACGGAAACACAGATGACCTTATTTGGCCTCAAGACGAACAAGTTTTGCCCTACTCGCAATTCCGAGCGCCTCACGATTACCCTCCTGGACTCTCGTCTTCCGGTACATGATACTTTAACATATCTTGGTGTCACATTCGATAAACACCTCACATGGAGCGCCCACCTTCGTACCTTGGAAGTCAACATTCGTCGTCGCCTTAATCTCCTTCGACGTCTCAAAAGCACTACGTGAGGGCTTAACGCCAAATTGCTTCTCTACACCTACAGGGTCTTCGTCCGACCAGCACTGACACACGGTCATCTCGCCTGGCTATCAGCGACTACCAACTTTTATGCACGCCTTCAAATCCTTGAACGCCATGCACTCCGCATAGCATATTCTCTACCGCAGCAAACACCTACTGCCGAGGTCTACCGACGCACCACTATCCCTACACTTCTTCCTCATCTCCGACGCCTTCGCAGTCGCTACGTCTTTCAGTGCATTTCAAATGCCCATCCTCTACTTAACGAGCTCTTGGAACAAACACCTACGCAACGCAGATACGGATACCCGCCTATAGATCATCTCCTGGCCATCTACGAACAGGACAATTCGCCTGAGAAGCACAACCCACTTCGCCGTATCTATCACCACTATGCCCACATCCACAATCCATGATCCCACACATGGATCTCTCTGCAGTTTAGCTTCCACCGTCTGAACACGACCACATTCCCAATCTATGCACCACCCATGCTCATCCATAATCGACTTGCTTCTACAACTCTTTATTAGATGACATATCTGCGACTTAATCTTGCATAACAGCCTGAGAACCTTCTCCTATTATTTCGTCAAACCTTTTCTGCTATCACTGGGCATAACCGTCTGCGGCCCGCCCATCCACGGATGGGAATGAAAGACATGTGAAAAAATATATATATACTGTTTCAACCATGAAGAAAATTCTAAATAAAAAAATCGGCACGAACTGTTGCCTTCGATAGGCTATGACGTTCCTTCTCTAAAAATTTGAAGTCTATAGTTTGAAATTTGTAAGAGAAATTGTGAATTTTCGTGAAAGGTAAAAAATATATGAGAGAGATACCAAGACTGTAGTGACATCTATCGGCAAAACTTGTCCCTTTAAACCAACCTTAAGAAAGTTTCTCAACCTGAGAGTTGCGATCCCTAAAGGAGTCGCGAGATGGTTTCATGCTACTATCGAAGATGATAAGAAGAGATAAACATAATTAGAAACTAACACAGGAAAATATTTTAAATATTATTTGGAATATATATACTGTTAAGAACAAAAAAATGGACCTACTAAACATTTTCAACCGGTGCAGAGTTGTTTAAAAACAGGTACGATATGAAACTAATGAAAATTGCATATTGAAAAATCAGAAAAATATAAATGCAACGAAACCTGGATATTGAAATGCAATTAAAATTGAAAGCTAATGAGATACCTGAGCATGGTGTGATTTCACTAGTGCGGTAATATCCAGTTCAATCTTCGTGACGCAGAATATCAAATCATTTAAAATACTCCATAACCTTTCAAATAACTGTAAAATGTTCTTTTAAACCAAAATTAGAAATCACTCCATTTTTTTTTTTTATCATATGACCCAACATTAAGAGAGTTATGAAGTTTTAAAATTTTCAAACGGCCTTCATTTTGAAACAGTATGATGGATCGGATTCGATATTTGTAATATGAACGAAATGACCAATTTTAATCCACTCGCTTTTAGGGAAGTTACTGCATCCATTATACATAATAAATGATCCTGCTATTATAGAAATAGATGCATATCGTGAGATCTCCGCAATAGGTATATTAAAAATCTCACTAAAAGCTTATTACAAACCAGAAATTATAAGGGGTCGCTGGCAAGAGGATATGACAAAATGGGGAACGTGATAGGAATTAGGTTGAGAACCACTGCCTTAAAGTGAACGTTTACGTCCCACAAGGCTCTGTGCTGAAAAGGACGCTAAAATCCCAAACCATCGTAATTACCTTACGAAACTATACTGTACAAATGTAGAAATAAAATATTATATTAGATGACACAATTAGACAAAGTTTCAAAGCCTAAAAACCTTACAGTAGGCACGCTACTACATTCCAAACAGTATGTCATCACTAAAAGAAGCTCAATTGTGTCATATGTGTTCGTATCAGTAGCTTGGTTTGATAAGAGGGATTAAAATTATCTGTTTGTTTAAAGAAAGTTGAATTATTCTCTTTTGAGAACAACTCACTGAAATCTGCAACGATAACTTGCAAAATTAAACAAAAACTCCCTGCCATAAAGCCCTGACATTCTTATATCGATCAGTCACTCTTGTTTTAGAAATGAAATGAGATCTTTCAGTTTTACGTTCCACGCTTTACCGGCTAGGCTAAAGGAGACGGTGATGATGTGAAATGAATGAAATGGTGGAATGAAGAAAGTGGGAGGAAACGGGAGAACCCCGAGAAAATTCACGCACACGGTGTTTGACCACCACAAAGTTTATTTGGCGCAAGCTGGGATCGCACCCAGGACCTCATACACCAGAGGTGAACGCTCTACCACTGAGCCACCGCTGTCCACTCTTATTTTAGACTTCCAAACATGCTATAATATGTAAAGTATCATAGAACAACTATATCCGCCCTTCTACAGTATGTCCATTAAAGTATGTACAGTATAACAGAACAACTACACATGTCCATCTATCTATGTCCGTTAAACTATGTAAAGTCTCATAGAAAAACTACGTCCGTCCAACTATACAGGGTATTTCAAAAGAACACCGACAAATTTTGGAAGGTGAGACACCAAGGTAAGACAAAGGTATAGACAAACCTGCGTGCACAAATGCTTCCTTTCGGAATTATAGGCTGCCGAAAACATGAAAAATTAAGCTTAAACATCCATAGCTCCCATACTATAGAACCTACTGTAGTGTGATGAAGACTTCACTTAGAAACTATTTATATTATGTACCCTATCCAAATATCAATATTTCAGAATCCAGCGATACTTCCGCAACACTTTTTATAGAGATACTTGGTGAGTACTTCAAATTATATGCCCGTAGCCAAACTCCGTCTATAAAAATTGTTACGCGAGTACCTTAGGATTCTGAAACATGTAGTTGTGGATAGCGTACATAGTTCCCAAGTGAAGCTTTGACGCGACTACGGTAGGTTCCATAGTTTTGGAGCTATGGGCCTTCAAAGTTCATTTGTTTTGTTTTGGGCATCCTACAATTCCGAAAGGAAGCATTTGTGCACCCAGGTTGGTCTATATTTTTTGTCTTATCTTGGTGTCAGGAATCACGTTCCAAACGCTGTCGGTGTTGTTTTGAAACACCATGTATAAAGTCTCATAGGATAACTATGTCCGTCCAACTATGTAAAGTTTCATAAAACAATTATGTCCGTCCATCTGATAGAAATGTCAGAGCAAAAATATATATCCAGAAGCCGGTTTTTGGAATTGATTCAGCATCTCAAGAATAGACACAATCTCTATTTTTAACTCTGTACTAGAACCAAAATTGGTAGAACTTCATTATCATTTCCAGTTCCTATATTGATCTCCTAGAGCCAATACAATGAGAAATAGGGAATAATAGATCTACCGTCTCAAGAATAAGTTTCATTTTAACTCTTATTGAAACCGGAAGTAATGAAATATACGATCTCTGATTTCAATATAATCTCCGTACAGAAAAACATTAATAAGAACCAAGGAGCGTTTTATAAAAATACGGATTCATTCTGTAAATAATAGGTATTATCTCCACCTCTTATATCTCCACTAACATCGGAAGTGGTAGAAATTTATCACTTCCGGTTTCAATATTTATTTCCAGAAACAGAAAAAGTTGATAGAAGGTTGTCAAACTTTCTTGTATATGGATTCAGGATTGCAAGAGTCGATTCAGTCTTAACACTTATTAATCTATTGAAGCTGGAAGTGAAAGATCAACCTCTTCCGGTTTTTAATACTGAATCCTCGTAGTTTGGAAGTTACTAATCAATGTGAAATGAAACTCACATGTTTTTAAAGTAGGAATGCGTGGCCAGCACACAATGAAACTTGTCTCGTCATTGTTCTTGATGTTTTTGGCGTCTATCTTCTCTTTTAGTAACTCCAGAGTTGTCCTTACGATAGTTAATGAATGTCACACCTCTAATAATATCTCGTTTTCCTCAATACAAATCAATTAATTACCAGATCTACTGCTTGACTTTGGTAACCTCACGGTATTCAGTAGACCAGCACCGTTAACGATCGTTAACGAGGTCGTTAACGGTCTCGTCTTTGGTGTAGGCGGTCCCGATTTGTTTATATCATCTCGTCTCAATTCTCTGAAAGATTTTCTTCTCTCATCTCTTTTTGTAAATTTATGCCCAATATGTATTCCTTTTTTTTAAATTTCATCTAAAAATTATCAAAATTCTTCCATGTTCCAAAGGTGTGATACAACAACACTTAAACCATTTACTATTGGAGCATATTGTATATTGACTTACGTGTCTGTAAACGTCGATAAATTTTCTTCATTATGTTCACACAATCTCTTTATCAATTTATAGTCTTTTTTTTCTATGAATCATGTAATACTAAATCTGTTTGAAATCTACGACTTAGATGAACTAGTGTTGTCCACAAGACTAAAGAAATTTCTCTCTCGTCTTGAAAACGTGATGACAATTATGTTTTTGTCTCGTCTCGAATTTGAAAATGCACTTCTCGTGTTGTCGAGTGTAACACTAGTTGCATTCTACTAGTTCTTTCATAATTATCCCCTTCCATCGCAATCATTCGTTTCCGTTAAACCAAAGGATATAACCTTAAGACGTTAAAGAATTGTCATAAAATAAAATGATTTACCATCAATTAAAAAAAGAATGAAAACATTTGCGAACATAGTGAATCGTTAATAGTCTATCATCCAATAAACAATCCGCGGAGGGAGAGAAAGTAAACACAACCACGTGTAGGTCAATGAAGTGATTTACAGCACGTCACAGCCAAGACAGAAGCGAAAATGATTGTGAGTGATAGGTCGTTAGGAAACGCTCGGGGCGAAATAACCCAAGAGAGGTAGACAGAAAGACACCAACCAAACACACGATTCAGGTCTCCTTCAGCAGAACCTATACCAATAAACACATATAAACTGAAGGTCAATAAAAAGCCCATCCATAATATGCCTACTTTATTTGTAATGTTTGGTCCATCTGTTCTGCATAAAGGAGCGTTTGTGAAAACAAAGAAATTAATATTGATAAAATGCAAGTTATTCATTACTTTAGTTCTTGTGGGAAAAAAAAAAGTTTAATAGTCACAATAGTCTTAGATCTCCAACACTGCTTCAGTATTACGTGATTCATAATATTACAGGGTGTTTCAAAATAACACCGAAAACGTTTGGGAGGTGATTCCTGACACCAAGATAAGACAAAAAGTTTAGACCAACCTGGGTGCACAAATGCTTCGTTTCGGAGATATAGGCTGTCGAAAATATGAAAAAATGAACTTTAAAGGTCCTTAAGAGTCCTCATTCTGGCGAAATTAAAATACCGCTAATTTTATATTAATTATGTGATATCTTCAAATAGATAAAAGATAATCGAAATGTGGAACAAGAGCGCCCTAGACAATACCATTTTACATGAGAAACCGTTTTCAGGACTCACTTATCTGCTTTCGATTTCGAGCCATTTTGAAAATCGGCATTTATTTTCGCGTTTGTAAACAGCTGAAAACATAAAGCCACTAGGTGACTTGTGATAACGGTACCTCACGCAAAATAATATTGTCTAAGGCGCTCTAGTTCCATATTTCAATTTTTTTTTTATCTATTTGAAGATATCACATAATTATTGTAAAATTAGCGGTATTTTAATTTCGCCGAGATGAAGACTCTTAACTCCAAGACTATGGGACCTACCGTAGCCGGATCAAGACTTTATTTAGGAACTATTTATGTGCCCTAACCAAATATCCAAGTTTCAGAATCCTGCGGTACTTCCGCAACAGTTCTTATAGAGATAGATGCTGAGTATTTCAAATAATATACCCGTAGCCAAACTTCCTCTATAAAAATTGTTGCGCAACACGAGATGAAACTTTACTATTTATAGGTAAACTTATTTCTTCTTGCCTCCTACGTAACGCTACAAACAATTAAAGACCTTTTCCTCTCTGCGTCCTTGCCTATGATTTTGAATCAAATACGATTCTAATTTTGACACACGTTCTTGTTTTGGCCGGGGCTCAGTCATAGAGCGTTCGTCTCTGGTGCATGAGGTCCCTGGTTCGATCCCAGCTCTCGCTAAGTGAGCTTTGTGGTCGGCAAACACCGTGCGCGTGGGTTTTCTCGGGGT
Source organism: Thermobia domestica (assembly GCF_964235325.1). NCBI lineage: Eukaryota > Metazoa > Arthropoda > Insecta > Zygentoma > Lepismatidae > Thermobia > Thermobia domestica. Next base: position 1,083,667 of record NC_137464.1, on the reverse strand, counting down.
TCTCCCGTTTCCTCCCATTTTCTTCATTCCACCATTTAATTCATTTCTCATCATCACCGTCTCCTTTAGCCTAGCCATCATAACCATGGGATGTAACACTTAAAGATTTCATTTCATTTTTTTGTAGTTTTCGCCTGAATATGCTATTTTTAAAACAATTCTTCGTGATTGGTATTCAACACACGTGAAGGAAGAGATAATTATTATGATTATATGATTATCAAAGGACGGAGGTATCGAGATACGTTTTTACGCTGTCAAAAATCGTGAAGCGGTTTTCCTAACATGATACGGATGATGATTTCTGCTGATCGAATCGTGTTCGCTGTCACGTGCTTGAAAAATCTTGTGCGGAATCTTCAAGCGTTCCAGGAGAGAAGCATGGAGCACGATATGTATGGAGTCGAAGTGCATGTTTGTGGAACTGACAAGCCGCTGTCATATGAGTCACACTTTACAAATTTAATTTCATTTCTTATTACTATTATTATTGCAAAATAACTCTCAAGTCTGTCCAATGCTCATACAACTTTTTGAGACAGAGAGAGAGGTAAAAATGTCAGCTTCTACAATGGCAAAATATCTGACATCTTCATTTTGTGTCAGGGACTAAATGCCGGTTTCAATATATTTTTGATGTTTGTATTACTGGAAAATTAATTCACGCATTTTTTACAGGAGAAAAAAAAAACTTTTTGGAAATCACGATTTCTGAAACATTATTTTAAAAAATCGTGTTGACGGTAAAATAAGAATAGTAATAAAAATATTATACTAGCAAGATACCAGTAATAATCATGTTTTAAAATAAAATAATTGTTTTCTTTATGTTTCAGGGCTTCCTCTCTGTTTAACAGAGTTGAATACCCCTTTTCAACACTTAGGTTATACAAAACGTGTGAACCATGTGTGTTACCAGCAAGTTCGGAGAGCAAGTTCGGACCCCTTCAAGTTGGTAGGAGTCTTGACATCATCCCTTCAAGAGTACAACGCACAAGGCTTATTTTGTTCTGTCGCAAATGCTGTCTAGAAAGGTTTCGTGGGATCCAGGAACACATAAGGTACTTGCAGCAAATAAGGCCCGGAGGGAAATAAGGCCCAGTGCAAAATTTCATAGGTTAGAATCACTGTAGCAGAAATCTGACAACGTCACAAGTAGCAATTACTCACATAATGCCTGCTTGGGAGAGTTCGTCTTCTTGTGCATAGGTGGCCTTGATTGGTCGTAGGTTTAGTATTTCTCGTAAGACGAGAGGACTTTTTTTAAAAAAAATCGAGACGAGACGATAAATATAAAATTTCTCATCTCGTTTTCGAGACAAAAATCGAGACAAAACGAGAAATTTCTCGAATATCGTGAGGAACACTAGTTCTCCCATGCAGTGTTCCTTTCAAACATGTTTTAATGGGGGCACCGCCTCCCCGGAGCTCTGAGAGTGTCCCCCGGCGGAGACCAAAATAATACGTCTGTAATATAATAATAAATAGAATAGTACCAGCAGTGCCCCCCCCCCCGAATACTAAGTGTGCCCCCCAGTAGCATTTTTTCTGAAAGAACGACTGCTCCCAAGCATAGATGTTCATTTTACTTCGACCTCACTCACCCTCGCCCTCGCAGTAGAAGTTGGCCCTCGCCCTCGTTCACCCTCGCCCTCGCGAATGGAATTGTCCATCGCCATCGCGCGCCCTCACCCTCGCTGTCGAAACTTGTCCTCGCCCTCGCGCACCCTCGCCCTCGCCGTCGAAGCTTGTCCTCGCCCTCGCGTCACTGTGAGCGAGGGAACTTGAGGGTGAGGATGCCCTCGAGAGGGCCACCCTCGCGAGGGTGAACATCTCTGCTCCCAAGTGCTGTATCTCAAAAATATCACTTTAGTGTTACATGATTTATAGTATAAAAACTATACACTGATGGAGTGATTGTACGAACATACTGAAGAAAATTTATCAACGTTTAAAGATACACAACCGATTACACAATGTACTCCAATTCTTTTAACTTCTAAATGAAATGAAGAAAAAAAACAGTTAAGAATTCTCCAAGAGCATTGCCAGAACGAATTTAATAAAAAAAAATGAAGAGATGTTGCGGGAAGGATAACTGTTATTGTTCCTACATATAAAAGTAAATATTTTTATCCGCACCTTCTTATATTTCTCGCAAAATATCGTCTCTCTATGACATTATGGTTCCCGAAATATGGCTCCTTAAATCTCCCGAAATTTGAATTTTTTTGGTCAGTATCTGGGAAACGGTGGCCAGTGGGTCAGTGGCCACTGATTACTATTTGGCACCAAAATGCTCACCATGCTCCTCTCTTAAGTCTGTGGAAATCAAACATTTTGTGGGCAATGTCTCGGGAACGGTAAGAGTGATGCGAAAAATTCCATCACTATCTCAGATGATTTTTGACGCTCTATCGAATGGAGGACTCAAAATTAAAAAAAAAATCATAAATAACAGTTATACTTACAGACAGACAGACAGACACACAGACATAGAGAATTCAGTACCTAACTTTTTAAGTTCGTTGAGAATCAGGACATATTCGTTTTCTACATAAATTTACAAAACTAAACGAAATGAAAAATTGTTTCCAAGAATAGAGACAAGAAGAGAAAGAATTCTTTCAAAATTGAGACGAGACTAAACTTCTATAAATGAGACGAAACGATGAAACCTTATTTCTCTTCTCGTTTCGTCTTGTGCGCTACATTAATAAGAATGTTCACGAGATAAGAGTTGAGATTGTCTCGTCTCGAAAATGCGTCATGGAAGTAGAGTTCTGAATCGTTTCGTTTCATGTTCAATCCTCGTAGGTCCTGGTCCACTTTAAAGGAAACTCGTCCATCCTAACAAAGTTACACTCTAATGATACAATTTAATAATATTTCATTGGATTATGATTATATTAATATAATACATTCTAAAAAATGTGTTTATGTATGACGCCATTTTTTTTTACTTTGGTGGACCATGAAAGATTTAACAAAATACCTTTATTAATCCTATCATAAGTATATATTGTTTTAAAACGCTCTTTTATTATCTGTTGCTGCTGGCTTAATTTTTATTGTTCAATCATAAATACATTGCGAATTGAGAAGGAGCTCGTCAAGTTGGTAGGGGTCATGACATCATCCCTTCAAGAGTACAACGCACAAGGCTTATTTTGTTCTCTCGCAAATGCTGTCTAGAAAGGTTTCATGGGATCCAGGAACACATAAGGTATTTGTAGCAAGTAAGGCCCGGAGGGAAATAAGGCCCAATGCGAAATTTCATAGGTTAGAATCACTGTAGGAGAAATCTGACAATATCACAAGTAGCGATTACTCACACAATGCCTGCTTGAGAAAGTTCGTCTTCTTGTGCATGGTTAGACGGAACACTGGCAGTATTGAAGCATCGAGAAACCAGTTTCCATGTGTTGATATAATTTTGGGGGGCAAAGTAAGTTTATTTTTTTCTGTGTAGAACAAGGCTAACCCGAAATATCTTGTATATTTGTGAGAATCATAGTGTTTAGTATTTGGGATAGTAGTTACTTCGTTTTAGTTCGAAACATGTTCGTAAACTTGAATGTGTGTTACTTTGTTATAATTTCTTGGTCATTGCTAGCCTCTGTAGTAGGGCGGTCTGTCGTGTTCGGGCCTAGTTGTTGACTATGGGATTCGAAAGTGCGAGTTCTGCGGTGCTGTCTTTCATAATGTAAATCTCTATTTTTAATGCATGCGTATGGCTCATACCATTGTTTTGGGGTATGTTCTAAGCACATTTTCATGCGGCTCTGAGCGTTCGAGATATCGTTCATTATGTGACAAAGAATGGATCGGTGACATGCGGAGCTGTAAAGGGTGCTGTGTATGGGTACATGACGAATGCATTGGCTTGATCAACACCGATGATGAAGAATTAATTTGTTAAAGTGCTATCAAGTGTAGACATTGTTGAAACTTAGTGTGAAATCTGATTCCAATGGTGGTTTGTTTATTATGTATCCAAGCTTATTCATTAAAATTCAGTTAGTTGCAAAGACATAACTGACGACTGCGTAACACAAGGTGTGAACGTTCCTGCTCACAGAAGGATTTGGATGACGTCACAACCCCATCTCAACCACATTGATAACAAGAGGATGGCTAGCTGGAGGTCAGTGAGCCTAGCGCGAGACGCAACAAGAGAGCGAGTTGACCGACAGCGAGAAAAAGGAAAGAAGGGCACAGACTAGAATACATACAGACGAGCAAATTTCTATATGCACTATTGAAATCAGTTTGGAACGTCTGCACAGCGAAGGAACCAATCAACGCTCTCAGTGGGTGGAATCAGTGTCGTCGTGTGGATGGCACTGCAATCGGTGTTGGAACGTGACGTCATGGGTTGTCATAGTAACCGGCAGATTGTTTTCGTCTGTTTCGAATCTCAGTGTTAGATGTAGTGCAGAAAGATCAGATAAGCTAATGTTAACTTTTCTTGTACTGTCTCTGGACCGGAGGTTCCTCTCCAACTTTTTATTTTTATATTAACAGATTTTTCTTTCTTTTAAAGAGTTCACATTGAAAATATCTAAGTTCCAGCAGTTCAACAGGAAAAAGCTGTTCCCCAAATGCAACTAAAGGACCGAAAGAGTAATAGTTATTTTCGAAATTTCCACGTAGGTAACGTCAGATCGACTGGTTAGTTCCATAGTCGCGTGTTAGAGGCGCTACTGTCGCCAAGTTTCCAGTTTTTCGCTGAGTTTGCGATCTGTATATTCTAGTCTATGGACAAGGGGTTCTCATCCTCATTCGGGGAAGATCACTTGTTCGACGTACAACTCTTGGTAAGGACAGCCGATTCAACGGAAGCAGCTTTTCCAAGGAGAGCATAAAGGAATCCAGTGACATGCGTTGGAATCTCCAGGAGGCATCAGCAGACAAAGTGAAGAAGAGCCAACCACGTTTTATCACATAAGATGACTTTCGCCGCAGAACTTCCAAGAGACTTCTAGCAAGTGAGGCTACTTCGAAAGCTAAGTACAACTTTTTCTGGAGACATTTGGACGAAAATCTGAGACTTATTTAAAGTTTCATTCATAATATTTTAGCACCCTCATTTCATTTTGCAATCCGTCCTAATTAATAATTAGTCAGTCAGTAGACGTAAGCTTGATAGGCGTATTTTTAGCTTAAAATCTTGTTAAATCAACTTAGCTCAAATAAAGAGTTAACATACCCAAACAATCATCTTGTTTGATTATTAATACAGTGTGCTGTTTCTGTGTGCTGCCGCTTCACGGCCCTTGTTTATATGTTAACCACCTCTCTCAAGATTGTGTACAACTGCTGCTGCTACCGAGACCGACAATAAACTCGTTTTATTGTTCAGGGTTTGTGTTTCCCCGATTTTATTGATTGAATAATTTAATTATTTCTCTCAATCAATCAAATCAGCGTGCACAAAGAGAGATTACCTATATCCTTAATATTCCATATCCATAAAGTTACTAAATATCGTTTTATTCTTAGTATTTGAAGCACTGTAAAAGATGTTAGGTGTTAATTGAGTTCCAGTGGTCTCTCAAATCATAAAATTTTACTTTTCAAACGGTAGGTCTTATTTAGATACCGTGCGAATAATAAGGCCATTTTGTATGTTTCTTTTTCAATACGTTTTTCATACATTTAGCTCAATGCTTAAGTTAATATTAATATGCCATAAGATAGATAAAACATTGACAAATAAAATGCATTAAATTGTTGTCCATTACATCATATGTATTTAAGTAATAAAGCATTTATACTTAAGTGGGTGTTATTTGCCGCAAGTACCTTATATATGTCGTGGACATGACCATCAAACAGATACATGTGTTATGCCTTCTTTTCTTCTTCTTTTCTCCCTTCCCGACTAGAATGTCCTTATCATCGTTTACTTTGCACAGTGGGCCAGAATTAGAATCTGACTGGAAAAAATTAGTTTTGGCAACTACGTCTAATCTACATTCGAACAGCACAGTTGTGTTAAGTAATAAATAGGGTTTCTTGCTGCGTATCAGTAAACACGGATAACAACATATAGTGGCGGCAGCAGCACTTCAAAATTGATAGTTCATTATCTGTTTTATAGCGCGCTGAATTGGGGTAGTATGAACGTAAGGTTTGCGGTTTAATTGCGCATGTGAAAAGGCAACGAACGATCGCAAAATAAGCTATGAGTAAAGGTATGTATATGTACTTGCTGTTTGACTAAAGTTTTGATTGATTGGTTTACGTTGCTGTTCTGTAGAAGTATTTCTAGAGAGTCGAAGTATTCACGTATTGAAGAACTGCTATTGGAAATTGAAATTGAGATTTAAAAATGTACGTTCATGTCTGTATTGAGATCTTTCGTCATGATGTAGTTTGATATATGTATTTCGAAATACAGTTGTGATCTACTGCCCGTTCTTGCCCGATTTTTATATTTATCGTCTTTTCAAAGTTAGGTGTAGCGAGCCGGATACGCTCTTCGTGACGTGAAGAATCTGTACGAGGTATTGCGTTCTAAACCATCACTTTATAATTATGATACGAACAGTTATGGAATGTAAATTCTTTCTGTGGATGTTCTTCGCAGTGTGAGAGTGACTTTAAGTGCCTTCAAAGTGATTTCGAGAAGCGTTGGAAGCTGTGTAATAAATGACTGATAAATTTTTATCCAAATAAAATGATTGGTTGGAACTTGGAAGGACATATTAAGTTCTCTGATAAAGTATTTACTGGTTTCAAAACGATCTCTTGAAGCCAAGAGCATAGGCCTTTGACAAGCAAATTAGGCAGACCTAGTAAACTCTTCGAAGATCCGGAAACAAAGTCGAAGAAAAAACTTGTACAACCACTCGTTACAAAGCATTCTGAGTAAAAGCTGGTGTTGGCTACCCAATGTTCATTGAGAGCTGCTGGAAAAAGAGATGCCGCGGTTGTATTAGGAGAAATCACTCAAACGACACCTAAGGGAGCAACGAAAATCAAAAAGGCTTATCATTCGCCAAAATTCTCTCAAACACTTATTCTCCGGATGAAATCGTGGCACTTATTATAGATAACAACTTAACAAAAAGACAGTATGGAAATTTGAGACTAGGTGCAAAGGCAGAACATTGTGACATATATCCGTCGTATAAAGTGGTGTGGGAAGCAAAATTAAAGCGTTATCCCAGAGAAAATAATATTATAGTAACTGACACGTCAGCCGAAGATAATTTACAAGCAATAGTAAATCAGACAATTGAGCGCATCGTGATTTTAATGAAGATTATATTAAACAGTGCATCAAAGATGGAGACATAATGAAATTAGTGTGTGAGTGGGGTTGCGATGGAAGCAGTTGTCATAATGTATACAAGCAGAAAGTTCAAACAGAAGATAAATTGAACTAGTGGCTCAGATATTTTTGCTATCTCCTTCGTTCCCTTACAGTTGTATTCAACATCAAATAGGGAGGTTGACAAAGCAATTTTGTAGCAAAATCCCTAACCAACGTCGCCTAGATTTTGTCGACCAATTAAATTATTGTACCAGAAAAGAGAACTGAACTGTCGAGAAAAGAGGTATGTTATATGGAAACGCAAATACGTAATTTAAAGCCTACTAATGTACCAATTCAGGAAAAGGAAGTAAATGATATCCCTAAACTTGTGTTCACAATGGTGAATGGGAAGATGTGAAACTCTGTTACAGAAACTTCCTCCTCAAACGTACTCCTTGAAGGCACTTAAAGTCACTCTCACACTGCGAAGAACATCCACAGAAAGAATTTACATTCCATAACTGTTCGTATCATAATTATAAAGTGATGGTTTAGAACCAGGGTGGATTGATTTAAATCAGTCTGATTTAAATCACGATTTTAATCAAGATTTAAATCACTTGATTTTTTCAATAAAAATCGTTGATTTAAATCAAATTCCGAAATGAATTAATTTGAAGTGAAAGTAAGTAAAATCCCATTTCTGTCCTGTTATTTCGATTATGGAAGATAATAATCATAATACAATGAGACTCAAATGTATGTAAGTACAGTATGAAAACGAGTATCATGTAGAGAACGATCAGGGAAAATCCCGTTTGAACGGGTAACGGGTGAACCCTACTTTCTTCTTTTTTTTACACAGGGTTTTAAAATTTCTATTCCAAAGGGGAAATCACCATGGACATTTAAGATGAAAACTCTTTTGTGTCCACGTCTATTTGTTTGTTTCCAGATAATAGGGACGTATTTAGAGGGGTCCGATCCCCTCTCCGAAACAAAAAAAAAAAAAAAGATTTTAAAATTTTGGGCGAAATTTATGTACTAAATACATAGAAGTTCCTCGGGATCGTAATACGACAAATTTTGGATGCATTAAAATATCGAATAATACTTTTGATGAAGTGGATATTTGACCCCATTGCAGAACATGCTGCGATCTGCGATGTGATCGCAGAAAATTTGTCGTGCCCGTGCAGGAAAAATTGTCAGAGGAAATAAAATAGCTAACAGAAAAGTATAAAAACGTGCCTGCTGTGTATAGATGTCTTAAATGCACGGACAACTCGCATTTGAACTGTTTTTCACGTCACATAAAGCATATTTTTAACTATCACAAGTGTTTCTTCTTCTGGAACTGATCATCTTGATTTTTTATTTTGGAATTCCTGCAGAAAATTTTTGACTTACAAAAACTCATCGCATAAAGACAAAGAAAGTTCTGCCATCGGCTAATATATAGGATCAGAAAACTATATTCACGAAGAAATTAAATATCGACTCAAAGCAGGGAATTCATGTTATTATTCAGTTCAAAATCTCTTATCGTCGCGAATTCTGTCGAGGAATTTCAAGCTTTAAAATATATAAAATGATAATTATGCCTGTTATGCTGTATGGTTGTGAAACATGGTCGCTTACGCTGAGGGAAGAACGCAGACTGAAAGTATTTGAGAATAAAATCCTGAAACGAATATTCGGAACCAAAAGGAACGGTAATGAGGAATGGCGAAAACTTCATGATGAGGAACTGCATAATTTATACCGTTAACCAAAACATTGTTAGGGTCATCAAATCTTGGAGGCTCAGGTGGGCAGGGCATGTAGCGAGAATGGAAGAAAGTAGGAACGCTTTCAGGTTTAACTGGAAGTCCAATCGGAAAACGACCATTAGGAAGACCTAGGCGCAAATGGGAGGACAATATTAAGATGGATCTCGCAGAGATAAGAATACAAAGTAGAAACTGGATTCAGTTGACTAAGGATAAAAGTCAGGAGAGCTTTTGTGAACATGGCATTGAACCTCCCATAGGTCATAGAGTGAGTTAATTAATTTTAGGCGAAATTTATATACTTTATGTGTATTTCGTGCCGCTAGCTAGTTCCAATTGCTTAAAAATATGCCCCTGCCAAATATCAGTAACTTTCGTGAAAAGTGTCATTTGATATACATTGCTGTACTTTTTCCTTAATGCTTAAGAAACATTGTTTGGGATTGAAATAGGTTAACGATTGGGAATTAATTCAAAATTAAAACGCCATACTTTCACTTAAATGGCATAATTAACATTTAATACTAATTCCTAATGTTTTTTCTTCAGTTCACGACTTGTATTATACGAAGAAAAGGGTTTGATTTAAATCAAAAAAATCGATTTAAATCAAAAAAATCAACAAAAATGATTTTTTTGAAAAAAATCATGATTTTTTTCCACCCTGTTTAGAACGCAATACCTTGTACAGGTTCTTCACGTCACGAAGAGCGTATCCGGCTCGCTACACCTAACTTTGAAAAGACGATAAATATAAAAATCGGGCAAGAACGGGCAGTAGATCACAACTGTATTTCGAAATACATATATCAAACTACATCATGACGAAAGATCTCAATACAGACATGAACGTACATTTTTAAATCTCAATTTCAATTTCCAATAGCAGTTCTTCAATACGTGAATACTTCGACTCTCTAGAAATACTTCTACAGAACAGCAACGTAAACCAATCAATCAAAACTTTAGTCAAACAGCAAGTACATATACATACCTTTACTCATAGCTTATTTTGCGATCGTTCGTTGCCTTTTCACATGCGCAATTAAACCGCAAACCTTACGTTCATACTACCCCAATTCAGCGCGCTATAAAACAGATAATGAACTATCAATTTTGAAGTGCTGCTGCCGCCACTATATGCTGTTATCCGTGTTTACTGATACGCAGCAAGATACCTTATTTATTACTTAACACAACTGTGCTGTTCGAATGTAGATTAGACGTAGTTGCCAAAACTACTTTTTTTCCAGTCAGATTCTGATTCTGGCCCACTGTGCTTTGGTCTCCTCAAATTCCCCTTTTCAGGTATATTAAGACGGACATGCGAATGATACTGTTTGGAGATTGCTTTATTCTGAAGAGAATGAGGTATGAACCAAAATCCTAAGGTAAGTAGTAATCATGCGATAGTTGCTTGACTGAAAGTCTAAAATTTGCCTTAAAAATCCCAAAATCCCAAATGGGTTAATACATGACAATTGGTAAATATACGATTTATATGATTTAACGTTGACATTGTTGTTTCTAGAAGTTTAGCGTTTCTTTTCAGAATGTAAGACATAGATCTACAGTTTAAGGTAGAATTTGAACCATTGTAATGCGTTGAATTTTCCCCCACAGGCAGGCCCGTATCCAGGGGGGTCTAGGGGGCCGCCCCCCTAAATTTTTACTGGCCCCCTCTAAAATTTTCACGGTAGGTTTGCAAATGAACTATAATATGGAATGAACTAATATTTTTGGATCGGGCCCCCCTAACTTCCACCGTCCCCCCCCTAAATTTTCGAGCTGGCTACGGGCCTGTCCACAGGAATCAAACTCGGGATTCTGTATACCTAAGGCGTGCGATGGCCACTATACCAATAGAGAGCTAGTGTGGTGTCGAGATGAACCATTTACTAGTCTTAAGAAATCAACAAATAGCCATGAACACAAAATTATAATATTACTTTTTTATAGAATACCAAACTGTTATAATCAAATAACAACTGATGTGGACATTTTTTCGAGCTACCCAGTGTTTGAAAGAGCAATTAAACGAGTTTTGACGGAATAGTTTTACTTTTACACTTTTTTCTATGTTATTGTTATTGCTGTCTTGTTTTTTTCTTTCTTTCTTTTGTTAGCATGTCCCTGTGTAAAATGGCAAAGTTATGCTGTATCTGGGAATTTGTTCAATAAATAAAATAAAATAAAATAAATGCCCGTTCTTCGCATGGAAAGAATAGACTAGTCAGTAGTATTTGAACTCCATTTCCAAATTTGAGATACACATATCAATGCAAGTGTAATAATAAAAGCCAATCAGATATTTTATTTTTGGGTAAAATTTTAATACCCTGAGAAAAAGTTTAAAGCAACTCTATATTATAAGATAGATGCATTTCATAATGAAATGTGACATACTCTTTGAACGGATCTGATATGTTCCCCAAATATGTCGTGAGGTCCTTTAAAGTGAGATACCTGGATTTAATTTGCGGTATGAGATCATCTGATTCGTATCCCACGTTAAAACACAGGCCCACGTGTCACATATATTGTTGCGAACAACTCCCTTCAAAAAATAGCTAAATGACGCACAGAATCTGGCTGAAAAGGGTTAAACTCGTCTAAAATTATAGCTGAAGTTATAGCCAACAGAATTTATTAATAAAGTAAGCAAAATATGTTGTAGTTTTCTTGCACATCTAAAACATACTGTAGTATCTTTCCTAGTATTCTCAAATAAAATACTTTCACCCTTAACTCAAATTTAAAATCTTTCCAGTCCGGTTGTTTCCATCATTGGCGATGTGCTATAATCCCCGAAATACCTTTCTTAGTCTCTGATCTCCCGGGGATAATATTGGCTACAGATCGGTGCAATTATTAATCTAAGACACACCGTCCTCGCCGAACGTACAGTCAACGACAAAAATTCTTTCCGTTTGATGAAATTAGTTTCGTAAGTAATTACAGAATGGAAGGACAATTTGAGTACAGTTTTCAGTAAAATTAAAAAGAACGTAATTTTCTGTACTTTCCAGTCATACCACCGTTATTCTCAAAATACATTTTACCAAACGAAAAAAAAAATTGTCTCTGACTGTACACTCAAAATTCTTGTTCAGAAATTAATTATGCGTTGAAATCAACTCCGAGAAAGACAAGTTTGCAGAATCCTGTTTTGCCTAAGACTATACAAGTAACTAAGAATCATAAATAAGATAGATAGGTCAGATTTCGGTGTAGACAGTTGTGTGATGCGAGAATTTGTTTTTTGAATATACGCTCAACCGTTTCAAAAATATAGGGTATACCTTTCCCCGTATGTTCGTTCTTTGGTATATTAAGGTGAGTAGACTTGCTAAACTATATAGCTATTAGGTTGGTTACGCCATATACTCCCACTACGTCCCTGGGTATGGTTTCATGTGAGGTGATTTTCAGTTTAACGTCCCTTTCAGCAGAGAGGCTATATGAGACGTGGACCTACAGTTTAATGTCTATCTATCCGAACCACATGCACTCCCACCAGGAATCAAACTCAGGGCGCGTACGCTAACCACTTAGCCACGAGGGAACTCTCGCTGGGTGTAGTAATGTAGGTCCTAAGTACTATTAAAAGCAAATGGATTAGCAAAATAACAAATCATATTTCATTATTTTCCTAATCATAATTACATACAAAATTTTTCACTTGAAAGATACGCAATTACCGCTACACACAAATGGCTAGAAATTAGCTACTTCGAACGCAGAATTGGACAAAATGATAACTGAGAGATAAACTACATTTTTATCGGCTAAATATCGTGTGAAAATGACTAGATTTTGTCACAAAATGGCTACATTAGTAACACTGGTCATATAACCTTTCTCAGTGAAAAGAGACACTAGACTCCAAATCAAGCAATAAATGTTTCTGTATTTAAGCACTCAAATTTTCACAAAAATTGGTGCTTTTTCGTAAATGTTAACTTGAAAAAGGGAAAGAAACAGGTAGAACGAATTTCGTGAAATGTGTTACACATACCCTTTCCGAAAGGAAGGACGAAAGCGATTTAAATATGCCCTTACTCTGGGATTTTGACAAAACACATTTAGCGATTTTCATATTATGACTATCGATACCTGTTGTTCTGTGTGATTGTTAAACGTGGTCGCTTACTCTGAGGGAAGAACGTAGACTGAAATTATTTGAGAACAAGATCCTGAGACGAATATTCGGACCCGAGAGGAACGACAATGGCAGAAAGTTCATATCGAGGAACTACATAATTTATATCATTTACCGAACATTGTTAGGGTCATCAAATCTAGGAAGATCAGATTAGCAGGTGATATAGCCAGAATGGAAGAAATTAGGAACGCTTTCAAAACGCTCATTCGGAAAACGTCCATTAGGAAGGCCTAGGCGCAGATGGGAGAACCTTAAGATGGATCTCGCAGAAATAGGAATACAAAGTAGAAACTGGATCCAGTTGGCTAAGGATAGAAGTAAGTGGAGAGCTTTTGTGCACGCGATATTGAACCTCCTAGTTCCAGAAGCCATAGGGTTAGTAACTTAGTTAGTAATGACTATCGAAATGATATTTACTAGTTTTAGACTTCGAGAAAACTCATTTAGGGGGAACTTTTTAGAAATGTACATCTAGAATTTAAAGAATAAGGATTAATCTGTCATTTTCATGTGCAAGAAAGCTAGGAATTTTTCTATTTCAACAGTGCCCCTGCTGGTGCTGCTGTCGACGTGTGTTTTCCCGTACCTTCCTCCTAAGAGGAGAGACAAGTTGCTATCGCCGAGATTCTTCAATAGTTGCCTTATTGAAATATTTCACGGGATTTCTTGTGCAGTGTCTTGTTAGCTATTCTAAGTATACTACGATCTTCACTCGCCAAGCCCAATGCTGAGGTCATTCACTTCTTTCCTCAAAGCAAAAGGAAGGTTTCCTCCGCATGAGGGCGGTGCGGGTGTTGCTAAAGTATGTTTCACATATTTTTCGAGGGCACACTTGAAATAAAAAGTCCCTGTCTGCAAAGGCGGATTTAGCCCGGGGCCGGGGAGCCTGTACGTCCCAGTTTTTTAATGCCAAAAATAACTGAAGCTATTATTTATATATTTTAAAAAGTTTATAGTAAACTCATGATATACTTATCATAGACAGGGTTCTGGTTGCCTTCCCCCCAATTTTGACCTTTTAGATGTCTCTATCTGGTTTGATTTCTCTCTCTCTCTCTCTCTCTCTCTCTCTCTCTATCTCTGTCTATCTGGTTTGGATTTTGGAAAACTCATACTCGATAACTAAGAATTATCATAAAATCTGGCATTTTCAGGAAGTGAAAAAAGTGATTCCGGTGATAACCTGCATTTTCCAGTACTAAATGAAAAATATCAGAACCTCAGTGGAGTGTTTAAATAAATCATTATCCACTTCTAAAATCTTGAAGTTTATTAGTTTTATGCAATTATAAAAGGGAATTCCTACGAATCAGTGAATATTTCAAGATTGCTTTTTGATGAACAGGCACAAAACATCCAACTAATTGACACGGTCTGTATATCAAAAATTGACAACGTCACTTCTTAATAACATTTTTTTACCTTATCCACTCTTTTATTAAGGATAATAGAAGAAATAAGAATAATTTCTTTTTAATGGGCAGAGTGATAAAAACGAACACTAATTATTTTTTAAAAAACACAATAATAATATATATATATATATAAAAAAATTAACAATTGCTTATAATCTAGATTCAATGTTACGGGTTTTTAAGTTCAACTGTGAAATTAATTGTCATTTATTTGCCGTATTTTTAGCCTTTTTTTCATTCTTTCTTAAAAACCATTCCAAAGAGAAGGAAAAACTAGTGTTGCCAATTTGGGGTAGAAGTCGCTAAATCTAGGTGATTCGACTTCCAGTATAGCGACAAAAAATATTTCCGATTAGCGACTTTTTTTGGTCCATTGGCGACTTATCTAGCGACTTATATGCATGAACAAATCAAGCACTATTAGTTGGAAGCATTTTTTTTATATGATCGTTTTTCTTTCCCTTATTTGAATGAGCCCAAGCGTCAATAAGTTCGGAAAATATACAACCGATATTTCGTGTGAAATCTGCAGAAACCTGCTTCCTTTCTCTGATAGGTTATGTCTTGCCCTCTAACCGAGAACAATTTTAACTTTCAATGTCATTTAGCTTGCAGAGCTTCCGTTGACAGGCACAAATAATTCAGCACTGCTGATTATCTCTAAAACCTCAAGTGAACTATTAAGTGATAACAAGTTTTTCCTTTGTGAACTTTTAAGTTTCATGTGTTTTTTTCTAAAACGTTTTGATTTAATTGAAGTAGAATAGATCAACACAAGGAAGTACGAAGGAATTTATTTCGGGAGGGGTCCAAAGGTTTTCGGGGGATTCAAACACAATTTCAGGCTAAATTATAATAAAAATTGTAAAATTGCCCCTAAAATTAGACTAAATTTATAAAAAAGTCTGGATTTCGGGGGGAGGACCCACCCCCGACGTACGTCCCTGAATCAAAATATAAAATATGTATGTTGTTCTAAAAGGAGATTATTGTCAAGGTACTCTAATATATATAAACGAAAAGTTTTAGCGACATTTCATCCTAACTTGGAGTCATTTCACCATCTATTTGGCGACTTTTCTTGTCAACATTTTGGCAACACTGGAAAGAAAGAAATAATTTAATGCTGCGATTTCTATAGCGAAACGTTATGTTTCACAGATGTGCAACATGATGTTATTTTTTTTTCAACAAAAAAGAAAATAAAACGTTTGTATTTTTTTTTAATTTAAAAGTTTATTAACAAGAGAGCAGCTTTGGCTTAAGTGATTAATGCAACTTCTCTTTCCACACTTAGCTCATAACAACATGATTGTTATCTGATTTTTAAAAGCAAATGCAAAGTAATAATATTAATAATAATAAAAGTATCAACACAATAAAACTTTTGTTTGTGAGAATTTCACACAAGAGGTCACAAGAGGTAGTTTGTGATGATAAGTTATTTTTTTTTTAATTTTAAATGAGTCATAATAATTATAAAAAGCTTTTAAAGAATATAATAAAGAGCAAGTGATCACCAACTACACTACGTTTAGAAGTTTTCTGTCGCATATTTACGCAATCTTCAGAGGCGGATCTAGACAGTGGCCGGGGGTCTTGGCCCCCCAGTTTTTGAGTAGCAAAACTAATTTAAGCTATAGTAAACTCATAATATACCCAAGGTCGTGCCGTGGGGAGGGAAAAAATGAAATGAAATCTTTGAGTTTTACGTCCCACGATTATGCCGGTTAGGCTAAAGGAGACGGTGATGATGAGTAATGAATGAAATGGTGGAATGAAGAAAGTGGGAGGAAACGGGAGAACCCCGAGAAAACCCACGCACGCGGTGTTTGTCAACCACAAAGTTCACTTGGCGGGGGCTAGGATCGAACCCGGGACCCCAAGCACCAGAGGTGAACGCTCTACCACTGAGCCACCGCGGCCCCATCCGTGGGGAGGGACGAGTGGGCCGACGGCCCCAGGCGCCGAAGAAAGGGGGCGAAAATTCGGGAGAAAAAAGGAAAAAAGATAGGAAAAATTGCTTGGAATATGTATGGGGGCGCCGTCGTATTTTCTCGCCCCGGGCGCTGATTTTCCACGGCATGGCCCTGGATATACCTATCATAGTCTGGCTTCTGGCTGACCCCAGTTTTTAGATTCTAGATCCGCAACTGGCAGTCTACTTAAGATTGAAGTTTAGAGTTCCTTTCAGATACGGGTAGATCTAGGAAACAAGCGTATGGATTAAGAGTTTCTATTTAACATGGGCCATAACCACCTTTCATTATATCTGTACAAGTATATCTCGGGCAGTGTACGTAAGTTTTCTTAAAAAAATTTCACTCGACTGACACAGAATTTTCCTTTTACTTATCAAAATTTCGCCCTAGTTTGTTGAGTCCAAGTCCTATGACAGAAATGATGTGCTAAGATTAAATTAGCTATATTAAAGGAAGTTGTTTTGTCTATTTGCTTTCTGCTTCTACTTTTTCTTAACTGTTTTGGGGGAAAGCCGTGGCTCAGTGATAACGCGTTCTCCTCTGTTACGTGAGGCTCCTGGTTCGATTCCAGATCGCGTCAAGTGGACTTTGTAGTGGACAAACACCGTGTGCGTGGGTTTTCTCGGGGTCCTCCCACTTTATTCAATCCACCGTAGAATTCATTTCTCCTCGTCATCGTCTTCTTTAGAATAGCGGTATAAGAGTGGGATGTAAAACTGAAAGATTTCATCTTTATTTTTGAACACTCCTCGTACAACTACTTTCACAAAGACACAGGAAATGTATTAAAACAGTTCCATTTGTAAATGGAAATTAAGCTAAAAGGAAGCAAGAGGGAACAAGCTCCTTTAGAGATGAAAGAAGTAAATCAACTTGAATGAATCTTGTTGCTGGAGATCCTCATTTAAACTATATATTCTGTATTAAGAGTTTCGGGAAAATGTGTGCAATTTCAATTGATTTTTTTTAATTTCTTTTTTTTTTTAATGTTTCCAACTTCTTCTTGTCCGCTTGTACATGATCCAAACAGTACAATGGGTAGTTTATAGAAACTGGAATTTGGTGCTGTCGTGAACGTAGTATTCGATCATATTTCTTTCATTCGTTCCATCTTTATACTACGGGAATGGGTGTACAGTGTCATGTTCATAATAAGCCTGAACCACCTAAATCTTTTAAAAAACCATATTCTCATAATTACGAGGGGCGTCCAATAAGTTATCTACCTAAACAGTAAGGGAGGGGCGGAGCATAATGGCGTCTGACACGCAAGGCAAGGCCAATGTGGGGAACCCCGCTGCGCAATTTGAGGTTAGTCGGATCAATGCTGTGGCCGTGAACACAGTGTTTGTGTTACTTTGCTTAGCGAATATTTGCCAGATGCAGCTGTCACAAGACCTGTTGAACTTCTTTAAGGAGGACTAGGACAAATTCCTGGTTCAACTGGTAACAGGAGACGAAACCTGGATCCACCACTGGGATCCTGAGAGCAAGCAGGAGCCAATCCAGGTCCAATAACGAGGTCCAACAGGCTGTTTCCCAGTGGTTTGCAGGCTATGACAAAAACTTCTTTTGTGGGATATCTTCGCTGCCCACAAAGTGGCAACGGTGCATACACCTCCATGGGTACTACATCGAAAAACAGTGATGACTAAGTGAGCCTATCTGCATTCCTTCATGTCTAGGTAGATAACTTATTGGACACCCGTCGTATGTGTAGGCCTTTCAACACTTTGTCTTGAATTATAAATAACAAATGAATATTCCCATCTGTTTGATTTATAGATAAGAATACAGAGCTTTAAAAACATGTCGTTAGGATGTTTTCGACAAGACTATGCATAATTTATCCATAGGCTTCAGGAAATGATTTCCAGTAAAAAGAAGGTACCGTAAAACGGGGCTACTTTGACAGGTTTTGTACTATTTTAGATGTGTACAGGGGACAGTGGCTGTAACCAATCAATGATACTATTCTTATCATAACAATAGGTATCTAGGTTATCACATCCACTACTGAACTTAACTTTCTGCATGTAAGTTTTGGCGGGAAAAATTAAAGAATTACATGTCAAAGTAACCCCCGAGGTGGGGCTACTTTGACACCTTCTGTATTTGCTGCGTAAGGTCAAAGTTACCCGACGTATGGAATTAATTAAAATCCAGTGTAAAGTACTGTTTTGGTCATGCGTAATATATGCTTTTTAACTAGGAAATCTTGCTTTTTCTTTTTTTTTTTTTTTACATCATTATACACCACTATACAAATTTTTCTTAAAGCTTTACTTTTAACATACCTTTACATGTAACAAGAGATTGAAAACTTTAATTGTCAACATTACAATCGTAACTAACATACTGTGGATTTTTGGATCCAATTTTATTGCAAAACCAACACACCCATTTTTCGCACCTGACACACTGAATCCACTCTTTATCGCCAGTGTAGTTTGGAAAGTTACTCATACAGATGGCACAGGTGTTTTCATCATACTCCTGTATTTTCTTCGCCTTCTTTCCCTGGTGGGGTTTCTTTTGGAGCTGTCATGGTTGTCCGGTTTCCAGTTCTTCTATCAGGGGTTCCTCGATGACCATCTCTACCGTCACCAAGGACTCTCGGACGTCTCCCTCTTCCACCCTCATATCTGGTCCCAGTTTCCGGTTCTTCTTCTCGTGGAAGTAACCGTTTTCCAGGAGAAACCGAAATATTTTTGCCTCGCTTCCCCCCGCTCGTCCTCACTCTGGTGTTTGGCCCTACTCTGGAATCGTGAAGAAACTACAGGAGACTTGCGTCCATGTCTTTCCCCACCTGTGTGCTATCGGGCTCTTTGGGTAACTTTGAGAGGGGAGCTTCAACGTTTAGGGGAACCAGATCTGTAGCCCGGAATCCTGCCTTCAGGGAATCCATGAGTCGGAACAGTAGACCAGGGAACTGTACCTTGGTCGCTCCGCTGATCCGCTTCGTCGGGTCTCCTTCCGCCATGAGATCAGTACGGCTCTCCACTTCTTTAGTTTCCCATTCACACTCACGTCCAGCGGCTGGAGCAGATACGTCGAGATGCAACGATGCTCACAGAAAACAAGAATCATTCATGTCAAAGTAGCCCCCAGTGTCAAAGAAGCCCCGTTTTACGGGTGTGATTATGATTTGTTCCATTCTTTCAATTTAGCATCGGTTTAAAGAACAGTTGAAGAAGGAGTCATTAGTGTTCATATGTTTACTTCTTATTAACAAATCTCAGTTCCCTGTAGCGCAGTGGTGGGAAAGTGGCTGCCTATGGGGCGACCTGGCTCTCGAATGAATTGTAAACTGTCCATTATAATCCTATCGAGGAGAAAGAGACTTGTCATGTCTCCCAAATGAAGACGAAGACGTGACATTCGGTGCGGTAGTGCACCACGGTATTTCAGGAAGTAAAATTGAGGTAGGTAGGCAGAGTTGACCCAAACATGGATTGATCTCTGTTACTCCTATCTGTCTCATCTCCTAAATAGGCGACTAACACATGTTATTCGTTCCGATAGTGTACATGGTACTTGAGAACCTAAAATTGAGGTAGGCATGCATAGCTTCCGAAACCGTGGTCATATCGTGGAATATGATACTTGGTGAATTCACAGGGCCCAAATACCAAAGGATTCTGAGCTTATCTTAGAATCCTGCCGGTAAACTGCCATAGCTAGAGGAGTTGCCTACATCAGTAGATGAACTGGAAGATCTGGGCTGCAGACAGATGATCATTACCCAATTGGACTTCATCAACACAAGTGGATGACAGTAATCACTCTGGAAATGATAGAAGAGTCTATTAAGCTCGATAGAGGGTTTACACAGGATCGAGTTAACCTGTCATTTAACCGGAAGGAGAATCCTCAACCACCCACTGGCCCTAGATAACTTCTTTATATTTCCCTTCTTTCTGTTGTTGTTCGTTAATGATTCATATGTAAATTGGTCTCTCAAGATCAACAAATAAAAAGGTTCCTCCCTGATCTTGTGGCTAAAGCGCGTGTGCTTTTAGTGCACATGATCTCGGATTCAAATCCTAGTGGGAAAGCATTTACCGCATTCGGTTGTTCGGATTCCATCTTAAGAGCCTGACTTACTAAAAATAATACAAAATTTACCATTTTTCTTTTGCTTGTTTTTCGTAAGTGAAAAGAGGTAATAAAATGTAACTTACTACAATCATAGATAATGTTATTCTACAATAGAAAATATGAACCTGAAGAATTTTCAGTGTTACTATCCATAGAAATTACAGCGTTGCCAGAATAACACTTTCCCAGAAATCTAAGTTAAGGCAGCAACTAGAGGTAACGAATTCAACTGTATTTGATTGCGCATCATGTTGTATTGGGTCCTGTGAACTAGTTTTTTAATAATACAAGGGGCATACTGAAAATCGTGAACATGTTTTCATAACCGTAATCTTTAGTTGTAAGTAAAACCAACTATATCACCTCAATCTACAGACCTTTCTTTCTTTCCTTCCAGACATTGACGTTGTTTGTTGCTAGCGCATGACCACCGGCAGGAATTCCTAAATGGCGGGCAGCGATGTTTCATTTCCACAGAATTTTCTTGAGCCTGGACAAACCATAAATTCTGCCCGCTACATACAGTCCCTTTTGAAGCTCCGTCGTGCCTTGCGTGATAAACGACCTGGAAAGAAGATCATCCTTCAACAGGATAATGCGCTTTCCCATACTTCACGTGCCACTATGGAACAGATCAGAAAATTTGGGTGGGAAACACTTCCACATCTTCCCTACAGCCCCGACATGGCACCATCTGAATACCATATTTTCGGTTTTATGAAGGAACAGATGCGATGCCATTGCTACGAGACACTGGAGGATATTCGGTAAGCAGTGTGTCAATCTCTACGGACAGCTGGAACGGAATTCTATCGCAAGAGTATTTTCAAACTTGCAGAACGATGGGGGAAATGTGTACAAAAAAAAGAGAGTATGTGGAAAATTGAAAGAAAGATGTGTAGATTGAGATGATATATTTGCTTTCACTTACAAATAAAGATTACGGTTGTGAAAAAAATGTTGCTCACGACTTGCAGTATACCCCACGTACTTACATTTAGTTTGTAGTAAACAAAATAGTTTTAACGTACAGTTATTAAAATTAAATTATAATGTTATTTAAAAAGTAGTCCACAGGATACCAAAACAACATGATACGTAATCAAGAGCAGTTGAGTCCATTCCTCTAGTCGATGCCTTTGTGGGAAATGTTATTCTGGCAACACTGTAATTTCTATGGAAGGGAACACTGAAAATTCTTCAGGTTCATATTTTCTGTTGTAAAATAACATTATCTATGATTATGGTAGGTTGCATTTCATTATCTCCTTTCTCTTATGAAAAACAAGCAAATGAAAAATTGTAGATTTTGTATTATTTTTTAGTATGCCAGGCTCTTAAACTTTAGCTCCGCGTTTCACATAACTTCTTTCCTGAAAATGGACGCTAAAAGGAGAAAAAAATTATCAAAGTACAGAATAATAAGAAAAAAAGGAAGAACTGATTCATTTATTGTCCATTGTGATAATAAAGAACTTCAGACTTTATCTAGTGCTTCGATACTAATAGGGGTGGACACGAGTCGAGTCAAAGGTAATTTTCTCGAGTCGAGTTCCGAGACGAGTCGCTGTTTTGAAGTCGAATTTCGAGTCGAGTCAAGTTTGATAAATGGCTTGCTCGTTCAGCTGGTATATCTCGTTTTGAAATCTTAATCTGATTAGATTGGAAAGCGAAATCCACGAGAAATGTAAGCAGTAATATGGAATAATTTTAGTGTTGTTCACGACAGGGGTGTATCTCGTTTTGCACTTTTAGTGCATTTTGTGGGGTACATTTAATGTGTCTCCTCTCGCCTGTTTTGGAACCACATTCAGGATTTTGCTCGAATTGGCTTGTTTTGACTTGACTTGACTCGAAACTCGACCCGAATTCGAGTCGAGTTGGAGGAAATTTTTCAAGCCGAATTCTCGAGTCGAGCTAAAGTATTTGTGTATTTTGAGTCAAGTTGAGTTTCAAAGAAAACTCGTTCGACCTCGCTCATCTCCATCCCTAAATACTAATTACTTTAGTTTTTCTTGTAGCCTATATTTGTTCGTACAAACAATGCAAGGCTATGTATTAACATAAAATGGAAAGAGCTAAGTACAGTATTTGTATCAAGGTCACAAGAGTAGTTTTGTATCTTTGTTAAGGAAAGTTACAATATGCATGCATTATGTATTTGTTCTTTGTAGGAACGTGAATGAGTAGAGTGCGTTTGTGTATTTACAACAGTAATTAAAATGATGTTTAAATAGCACAGGAGAAAAAAAAAGAAGTTAAGTAACTCTACGATTACGTTACATTGCGTAAGATATTATTTTGTTTTTAATGAAATTTTAATGTAAATTGTGTTACAATTAATAATAAAAATAAACAACAAACTCTTTAAGCTTAGTTTCACATTGTGTAATTGTGGTAGGTTTCTAAACTTTCGAAAGGAAACGAGAGCTAAATTTCAAAGGTTGATTAGGATTAGGAATTAGATTTCTGGGCTTTCGATATATTTGGCCATGTTAGCCCGTCACGTATGAGGAGGGATGTTCCTCGGCGATCACACTATCCGATGAAAGGGAAGGAAGGAAACAGCCTAGGCCCTGTATGTTAGGTACTATCTCCACATTTGCCAGGTGTGAATCAGGAAAACCTCACTCAAGATGGCCGACCGAGTGTCTCCAGCGGGATCGAAGCCACGATCTCTCGAAACCGCTTTTCAAATTCGAGACAAGAAGATAAATTCCACGAGTCTCCCGACCACACAACATTAGTTTATGTAAATTTTAGAACATAAACACTGTTTTAGTATTAAATCATTCATAGTATAAAAAGCATAAATTGATAGAGTTATTGTACGACCATAATGAAGAGTCTTGATCAACGTTTATGGAATGGAAAGATCGAAAACTCATTAGAAATTTATAAATGAACCAACAAGTAAGTACTGTATTAGAATAGAAAAGGAGAGTGCAATTGGAAGGAGAATTCGACAGGGATACTGTCTCTCTACTATATTATTTAATATATATCTAGAAGAGATAGTGAAAAAGAGCCTGCATAATGAAAATGGCATTTAGATAGGAGAATGAATGATTAGATGTTTACGGTTTGTTGATGACAAAATGCTTGTTGCGGAATCTGAAAAGAAAATCACTAAGATGTTAGGACTTGCAGGAGAGCTGTGAAGAATATGGGAAGAAAATAAATGCTAGAAAAAACAAAAGTCATGATGATTGGAACAAAGCGATTAGTGTCAAGTACAGAAATAGGAGGAGAGAGAATAGAGCTAGTTTTCGATATCTGAGTAGTATTGTTAGTGATGATATGAAGTGTGAAAGTGAAATAAAAGCAGTAATAGAAATGGGGAAAAAACCCTTTAGAAGGAAGAAGCCTATTTTGTGGGACCTTGAATTAAGAGTTGAGAAGAAAGATTCATAAAATATACCGCGTGTAGAATTGAACTATATGGAGCAGAAACATGGATTTTATGCAAAAGTGATTAAAAATGACTGGAGGCTTTCGAAATGTGGGTGTGGAGAAGAATGGAGAAAATTAGGTGGGTGGAAAGAAAAACGAATGAAAGTGTTAGAAATGGTTGGGAGAAAAGAACAATTTTAGATGTTATTGAAAAGAGATATTATTAAGAAGAGACATTGGTTGGGACATTGGATAAGATGGAACTATACCATGAGAGACGTACTAGTGGGTATGGTGGCAGGAAAAAGAAGAAAGAGTGAAGAGAAGTTGAGTTGAGTTGATTTTGAGTTTAACATCCCGTTCAGAAGCGAGATTATATGAGACGTGGACCTACTGATTAACGTGGAACCCGAACCACGTGAGCTCCCGCCGGGAATCGAACCCGGGCCTCCCACGCCAAAGGCGCGTACGCTAACCGCTTAGCCACGGAGGAGCTCTAGGGTGAAGAGAACTAACACATGGGTGCCCAAAGAAAATTTTCTAGGGGAGGCGCAAATCCCTGGTTGATATATTTCGTTTGGTATTTTTTTTATTTGTATTAAGAAAATCTTGAGAATTTTAATACATTTTCGTGACCCAGGGGGCGCTCGGGCCCCACCCTGCCCTTTCCTTCGGGCGGCCATGAGCTAACACAAAAATTGTATATGAGGACAAAGAGGTTAACTGAAGACTGTGGAGCATGGAAGCTTTTCAGGTGCTGGAAGTGACCTGTCAATAATGGCAAAATAGCTATGATGATGACTGTTGCAACATTGTCATCCGTTGAAATTGGCGGGCATGAGTTTAGTTGAAGTTGACAATAGCAAGTTCCATTCAGATTGATGAGTGGAAATTCCATTGAGGTTGATAAGTGAAATTACCATTGTAAATGATGAGTGCGAACTTCTTTGGGATTGGTTAATTATATCTGTATTGAGATTTGTGAGTGTGAGTTCAAGAAGTTGTGAGTGTGAGAATAATCAGTGCGAGTTCTATTGAGGTTGACAAAAGAGATTTCCATTGAGGTGGGTGAGTGGGAGCTCCATTAAGGTTGATGAATGCGAGATCCATTGAAGCTCTGGACTGAGAATACAAATAATTCATGCAAAATTAGCACCTCTTGTGTGTGTGTGTGTGTGTGTGTGTGTGTGTGTGTGTGTGTGTGTGTGTGTGTGTGTGTGTGTGTGTGTGTGACTCTTAAAAATTTAATATCCAATTTCAACACCTGTACCTTTCGAGATAATAATAGTTTAATTAAGGACTCGAACAAACAGTGCTCCGAAGTTCAAATGTACTTAAAGCATGTGGGCTTTTCACCCGGATTGTCACCCGGATTACTGTTAGGACAGGACCTCAGGAATAAAATATTCTAACTTTCTGATTTACGAAGTGGAAGCCAGGGCATTTTGATTTTCAACCTAAAACTAGTTGTTCAACGAGAAATGTGTAATCTAAATTCTGGCGGCAGAAATTTGTTCAACGTTAAGGAATACCTTGAAATCACTTAAGATTGTTTGATATTAATATACTATACAAGGTCTGATTAAAAAGTCTGGTGCATCCATTTCAACTAGTAATCTCGCTAGCCTAAACTTTTGATACAGTCAGTGTCGAGTTTAAAGGAGTTTTGACATGTTAGTTGGCTTTCAGAGGCAGAAGAGTGAGGACGTGTTAAGAGTGTGTGTCGGGCGCCAACATTTAGTTTTGTTCTAAACTGCAAAAAAGTGCTAAAGAAGCTCATGAAATGTCAAAATCACGGAATGACGATGAAGCAGTGGCATTGAAGACTGTTTATAAGTGGTATGAACGATTCAAAAGCGGCAACGAGTCAGTTGAAAACAAGCAATGATCGAGACATCTTTTGACGTCAAAAGCAGATGAAAACGTGCAAAAAGTGGCACAAATGATCTGTTCAAACAGGCGAATAACTATTCGAGAGCTTTTACGAAGAACGAAACATCTTGTATGGATCCATAAAAAGCATTTTAACCGCCGATTAAATGGACAAATGCCCCAAATGAACGAAAATGCACCGTGCCACACTTTGCTTTTGATCCGCTACTTTTTGGTCGAACAAATATTCCTGTCTGTCCACATTCGCTGTACTTTCCAGATATATTTAATAGCACCATGTAACTTCTGGCTCTTCCCAAAAATTAAAACCGTGCTTAGAGGAAAACGTTTCGATACCATTTCTGACATTGAAAAGGCCACGACAGAGCAGCTGAACGCTCTTCCATAAGAAACCTTGCAGAAATGCTTCCAGTCATGAATTCAACGTTGGAATAAGTGCATTGCTAGCCAAAGACAGCACTTTGAAGGAGATTAAATCAAATTCCATGGAAGCTTATGACTTTGTTTCTAATAACAATTATTTACTGTATATTTTGATCACACCTCGTAAAATATATGCCATGATTTGACGCCATGATCTTCACGTAACGATGATGCTAGAATAAAAACAAGCAACGCTATCATGCATAAGAGGCTGTTTTATGAATAATTTTTAGTTTCATAACCCTTACGTTATCTACTAAACGTGACACATTACATAAAAGGACGAATAATCCTTATTTTTCTCATATCTTTAGCATATTTTGTAGGTTTTCATAAGTACAAAATACTTAATGATGAACACTATTAATTTATATTTAAAAAAAGCTTTTTTTTTTTTTTTTACTTGTAAACAAGGGATCTCAGTTACGTTATATTAGACTTAAAGTATTATATATGTTGAGAAAATCGCTTTGGAAAAAAAAGTGAGAAAAGAGATTTGTGTCAGAATTGAAAAAAAAAAGTAAGAGGAATAAACAGTCAGATGAAAACGTTAAAGAAAGAGTGGGAAAAAAAAAGAGTACGAAGAATGAGTGAAATAAATGTGAAATGTTAGCAGATAATGTAGCAGACAATAGGCAATTGAATCTACTAAAAAAAGATTTATTTAATTCTCAGTGTGCAATAGTATCTGGTGTTATCCTTTCAACATTGTTATGGGAGGTATTTTATTTACTTGTTATCTGTACTGTAAATAATACACGCAGTACATAACCTGTTATGTTCCAGACCTGTAAACAAGTAATTTTTGGTTCCGGCTTTTTGGTGGTGACAAGGAAAGGAGAGAAACGCAAGGGGAAGTTGAACAAATGAAAGAAAAAAAATATATTGTAAATAGAGTCAGGTGAAGTATGAATTTCTTTTAAGAATAAATCTTCTGTATTCCCCTCCTTCATTTCTTTTAAGCTACAGGATTATGTAGAATGTTTTATTGCGTTTCTTTTTTCTTTTTTCACCTTGTATGTTTTTATATTGACCAAAAAAGAAGAAAGAAAAAGATGAAAATGTAGATAGCATGTTGAATTGGTGATAAAGTGTCTTTATCGTTATTGGTGGTTTCATGAATTATGCTCTTGTTGATTTCAATTTACGATACGCATGGGTATTATCTGTGATTTTTTTCAGTATTTAATTGATTATATCGTTACTTATAGAACTTGTTTTTCATTCACTTGTAACCCCCTCCTGCACCCCCCTTAGAGAAAAATAATCATTTCTTCCATCTTGGCGTAAAGACAGGAACTAATTAACATTTAATTGCTTTGATCAAGAAGAAGAAGAAGAAGAAGGAAAACTAAAAGCTTATGAATCTGTATTTCTGCACTGTCTAACTTAAGTTACGGTTCAGACCCGATTACAATTTATTCCTGTTTCGCCCCACAGAGGAGTCGTAATTCAATACATCTAGTGAGCAACTTAAGAAGTTCATTTTATTCTTAAAATAGTATTCACAGCACAAGAAATGAAAAGGTACCAATTTGTATGCATGAAGTGTTTATACATACAAGGGTTGTTCATTTAATTCGGAGAATGTTGTTTCTCTTTTCTCAAAAAGTATTAATTGTTGGTCGCATACTTACCTCAGGTACATTCAGTGATCTCATGCTTGGCAAGTATGTGCTCAGCAGTTTTCAGAAATATAGCGTATACCCATTCCCATATACACTCGTTGTTTAGTAAATTTAAGGAGATAACACGCTGAACTATAAAAATATTAGATAGGAATAAGATATATATACTCCGTATCCGCCCCATTACATTACAAGTGTCGTTTGGGTACGACAGAGGCAATTGTCTCCCCTGAGTTCGAGAAACACATATTGTAATCTGTAATATACTAAAATGATCGCAACGAGTCGTGAAGCTTAACCTACCGTACATCTATCAATTTTAGCATCCAATAGAATGGGAGGATGTGTCACAACTATCAATCCCTATCCTTGAAACTTTGCCAGTGTCGTTTTTCGCACATTACAGAAAACATTTCCTGATGGGTACAGTAGTGTCGGATTGCCGATAGGTTTCGTTTTGTTTATTTTTGTTGTTTTTGTGGTTGTCGTTGTTTCATATTTTTGTTATTATTATTGTTATTGTTTAATTCGAGTAATTGATAGTGTTCATATTATTATTCTTTAAGTGTTGTTTTCTTGTCGCTCGTCGCCATTTCTTCTGAATTTGACAACATTATTCGTGTACTTCTGTGGTTTCTTCTTTCCTGAAGTATCCGTTCGGAAGGCAGCTCCACGAATAGTACCGAATTCTTCCGAAGCATCACACGTGAGTCAAAACAGTTTTATGTTTGGTGTAGAGAGCCCAGGCTTCACGAATCGTAGCAGTCACTAATACAAACATGATATACTAATAAAAAACGGAAACTCTTTCTGTCTTTTAGAACTTTGTCCCCTCCAGTAAACTCTAAAGTGTCGTTGCTACATTACATCCCTGCTTACATGTGACATCTTATTATTACGTCATAACATTATCGCTTATTTGAGCCCTGGTATACACAGTGGCCCAAAAGTAGGTATACATCCCTGCATTGATCTAGCATAATATTCTAGTTTATGGCTTTATATGTTTCGGCTGTTCTGAGCTTAACATGTAATTTTAACAACAACAACAACAACAAAAAAAAAAAAAAAAAAAAAACTGACCAAACCTTCAAACCCACTATATTTTAAACTATAATATGTAACGGTTTTGGATATCTAACATATCCTTCCTCAGACACTATGGAACATAAATGAAATACAGATATATATATATATATATATATATATATATATATATATATATATATATATATATATATATATATATATATATATATATATATATAGTCATTGTTATGAAAAAGTTTAAATTCTTCTAACAGACATATATATAGTAATTGTTATAAGAAACGTTTAATTTCTATTTGCTGAGGCCTTCAACATATACACTGCTCCACAAAACTTAAGCAACCCGAGAGAACGTGGTATAAGCGACGTGTGGGGCCCATTCAACACTGGTTAGTGGCATGCACATACACAGAGACGCGTCAGAGACACACAGGCAAGGCGAGCACACGTTCTATTGCATAAGCAACACCGTTTCAAGCGCGGTGAACAAATTATGCCATGAGGCGTACACCACAGCCTAGTAGTGTCCGAGGGTCCAAGCATTGTGTTAGTGGTTCTTGTGTGGGGTACACACCTTGCAATGACTGATAGACGACATTTGAGTGACTTTGACCGCGGGCGAATAATTGGGCGGTTGGAATTGGGTCGATCGCAAGTGGAAGTGGCGCAGGAATTCAACGTGAACAAAAGTGTTGTGTCGAGGCTGTGGAGTCGTTCCAAAATGGAGGTGAAGTCAGTAGACGTCATGGAGGAGGCCGTCCGAAGAAGACGTCGGCCGTCGATGACGCATTTCTCACAATTTCTGCCAAACGTAACCGTCAAGAGTCATGTTCTCAACTGGCCAATGAGTTGTTTCAGGCTACATAACAACACGTGAGTCGTGAAACTGTTCGTCGTCGGCTGAACAGAGCAGGACTCTATGCAGGAAGGCCTGTGCTGTGTGCGCCATTGAAAGTGGAGCACAAACGTGCGCGTTACACATGGTGTCAGGAACATGTTGCATGGGGGAACACCGGTGGGCGCGTGTCATGTTCTCCGATGAGTCGAGATTCAGTTTGTCGTATGATTCTGGTCGGACTTTAGTGTGGAGAGAGCCAGGAACACGCTATCATTCAAACTTCATTGCTGAACGGCCTTCCTATGGCGGTGGTTCCATTATGGTGTGGGGTGGAATTATGCTGAATGGGAGAATGGACCTCCATATTGTGCAACATGGCACTTTAACAGCACAACGGTACCGGGATGAAATTCTGAATGCACATGTGCGCAATTTCCGCGGAGCATTTGGCCCAGACTTCCTGTTCATGGATGACAATGCCCGCCCACACCGTGCACATCTTGTTTCCGACTATCTGGAGAGCGAAGACATTACGCGTATTGTATAGCCTGCATATTCGCTGGACTTAAATCCCATCAAGCATGTGTTGGATGCTCTTGGACGGCGAATAGTGCAGTACAGTCCACCACCACGCACTCTCCCTGACCTGGGAGCAGCTCTCCTGGAGGAGTGGCAACATCTGCCACAAGACTTGATCAACACTCTGATTTGCAGCATGGAGGCCAGATGTCGTGCCTGTATAGCTGTTCGTGGTGGTCACATACGAGCATGGAGGCCATATTGACTGCCTATGCCCTCGCACAATCCAGCTTCACCTGTTGAGGTATTGTTGTGCTGAACTTTTTGTTCACTCTGTACATCCTAACTGTATTGTTCGTCTTCACTTGTGTTGCATTGTGCATCTAGACCGTCGGTTTCTTCATTATACTTGGTGCAGTGATGGTGTCGTTTTATTTTCTGCCACTTTCTTCGAGTTGCTTAAGTTTTGTGGAGCAGTGTAGTTTAAAATATAGTGGGTTTGAAGCTTTGGTCAGTGTTTGTTTTGTTAAAATAATCAATCTAAAGCCATGAATAGTCTTGTTAAGATGTAACTAAAAAGACACTAAGAACAAATAATAAACAAAGTCCACCTGATGGATAATAATAAAAGAAATTATATAAAATGCAATGAACTGATCAGTACGGTACTGTATACCTAATTTTGGATCACCCTGTATTGTTCAGTAAAACGTAATTGTGTCTGGTGCGTGGTGCAGAGATGGCGTGGGTCTATGAAGACTTGACCCAATACCCCACTGACCTACCACTCATTGTGATTCACGATCCACTGACATAACCCACTAAGACCCACCACACGCCATGAACTACTCTGACCCACTATCATCCACTCCGACCCAT
Source organism: Thermobia domestica (assembly GCF_964235325.1). Lineage (NCBI taxonomy): Eukaryota > Metazoa > Arthropoda > Insecta > Zygentoma > Lepismatidae > Thermobia > Thermobia domestica. The sequence continues at coordinate 1,052,342 of NC_137464.1, read as the reverse complement.
CAAAACCCATAGTTACCAAATCTGACACATGATCCACGCCCACGACTCCGCTGACTGAAGGATATTAGATTTGTAATAAAATAAAGCTGTGACACTACCACTAATCGGAGTTTGACTTTCTACGGTCAATCATCAAGTACAGCTCTGTTGAATACCGATGGATCTGACCTTTATTATTATTATTATTATTATTATTATTATTATTATTATTATTATTATTATTATTATTATTATTATTATTATTATTATTATTATTATTATTATTATAAGTATTCTGCCTTTCGGCAGATCCTGAGACTAAAGACTTCTTTTTATTATTTTAGATTTAGGCCTGGAAATATTTCTTCCACGTTTTTCTATCCTCAGCTTCATCTTTTAACTCCCAAACTTTTCTTTTGTTTCTCAAATCATCGATCAGTTGTGTTCTTCTTCTTCCTATTCCTCTCTTTCCTTCCATCTTTCCTTCTATGGCGGTAGGAAGAAGACAATTTCTTTGTAAAAATGTGTCCAATCTAATTGGCCTTCCTACGAAGGATGGTGGCTAGAAGCGTCCTCTTCTCTCCTATCTGTTTTAAAACATCTTCGTTTGTTGCTCTCTCTGTCCATTTTATTTTTTCCATCTTCCTCCTTTTGTTCTTCTTCCTATTCCTCGCTTTCTTTCCATCTTTCCTTCTATGGCGGTATGAAGAAGACAATTTCTTCACAAGATGTGTCCAATCCAATTGGCCTTCCTACGAAGGATGGTGGCTAGAAGCGTCCTCTTCTCTCCTATCTGTTTTAAAACATCTTCGTTTGTTGCTCTCTCTGTCCATTTTATCTTTTCCATCTTCCTCCTTTTGTTCTTCTTCCTATTCCTCGCTTTCTTTCCATCTTTCCTTCTATGGCGGTATGAAGAAGACAATTTCTTCACAAGATGTGTCCAATCCAATTGGCCTTCCTACGAAGGATGCTGGCTAGAAGTGTTCTCTTCTCTCCTATCCGTTTTAAAACATCTTCGTGTGTTGCTCTCTTCGTCCATTTTATCTTTTCCATCTTCCTCGAACACCACATTTCGAAGCTCTCTAAACATTTCTTCTCTAACTTCCATAATGTCCAAGTCTCTAAACCATACAGTCCATTGCTCCAAATATAGCACTTGACCAATTTCTGACTTGGTCCAATATTAAGGCTTCTAGTTAAGAGTGACCTTTTCTTGTTGAATGCTTCTTTGGCTATGGCAATTCTCAACCTCATTTCTTCGTGCAGTACGCGTCTTTTGTCAAAATACTTTCCAGATATTTGAAATGATCAACCTCTTAAGAACTCTTTGTTCTACTCTGACCTGTAAGGGCACATTTCCACCTGATATTCTCACGACTTTTGATTTTTTTTTTTTTAATGTTGATTTTCATTCCATATCGTTTCCATGTGTCAATTATTTTGTCAGTCATCTCCTGTAGTCTTTCTTCGGTTCTAGCTATAATAACCGTATCATCTCCATAATCTTGTTAATAATCTACCCTCCAATCTTGAAATCTCCAATTCCCAATAACGCTTCCTTCATTAACCATTCGCTGTAAATGTTGAATAATTGTGGCGACATACTACATATTTGTCTGACTCCTCTTCCAATCTTTACACTATTGGTTTCTCCTTCATTCAAGCGCAACTTGACTCGTTGTCCTATGTACAGGTTGCGAATGAGCCGTCCGTCTCTCCATTTGACTCCGTTTAATTGACCCTGTCGAAAGCTTTTTGCCATTCTATGAAGCATAAACACAACTCTTCTTTTACATCAAGAATTCTTTCTGATATAATTCTCATCAATACAATAGCATCTCTGGTGCCTTTTCCTTTCCGGAATCCAAATTGCTCTTCTTCTAACCTCTCATCTATCTTACTTTCCAGCCGCCTGTTCAGTATGCGTGCGATGATCTTTCCAGTATGGGAAATCAGACTAATGGTTCTGTGATCGCTGCACTTGTTTGCTTGCTTTTTCTTCGGCAATGCAATCATTGTAAAATCAAGAAAATCCTTTGACCATTCTTCACTCAGGTAGATTTTGTTAATAAGTGAAGTGAAGTACTTTCATTGCATTTTCTCCTAATCCCTTGAGCAAATCGACTAGTATGTCGTCGTCTCCAGTGGCCTTTCTCCTTCGCATGTCCTTGATGGCTTGTAATACTTCACTTTTCAATATACTGAGTCCTTTTTCATCATCATCCACCTTTTCCTCTGCTTCGAACGCAATATCTTCGGGGCGATTCTTCTGATCATACAGATTTTTTATATATTTCTCCCAAATTCTAAGGATTTCTTGATGGTCAGTGACCACATGACCTTGTTGATCTTCCATTCCAAACGTTCGTATACTTTTGTTAGCTTTTCCTCCTAATTCTTGTGCTTTCTGATATATCAGATCATATCTGCTGCTCCGTTGAAGTTCCATTATTTCTTCACATATCTCTTCCATGTACTTTTCTTTGGCTTTGTCCGTCCCTCTTCTCAATTCATTATTCAGCCTTCTGTATTCATTGATGTCCGTGTTTTTTTTTTCTGCGTTCCTCCATCTTCTTAAGCATCGCTTCAGTTATCCATAGTTTCATTATCATATATAATTATTTCCTTGTTGAATTACATATACTTTATAGTGGAAAACAGGATAAAATTTGAAAGTCTCAAAGGGAAAAAAGTGTAAAAAATTTCCATATAATTAAGCTTACAGTACAAACTTAAAATTTCCATGAAATTAAGCTTACAGTACAAATTTTATGTATATTTTCCTCACAACTTTATGGCTTAATTGTCTTGTGCTCTGAAAACTCCATATAATAGACACAAGGTTCAGCAATTATTATAATAGAAAGCCGTGGATATAAAGTCTTTCCAGCCTTAGAACAAAGTAGATGTAAACAAAACGAAATGTATTGCTCCGCGGCTCACACGTGCTTCGGCAGCGAGAGACGTGAACAGCAAGATCTTCTGCTAGCTTATTGTCGTCGCATAATTTCCAAAGTGTAAAGCTCTGTTGGTTGGTATATAATTAACGCACTGACACTGACTACTGTTGTGTTGGAAATACATATTTTCTTAAATCATTATATAAACGAGATTGCCTCTATTCCTATTCTCTTTTGTGTTTTATAACACGAGAGGAAGGTAGATTACTGTAACACTTTTTCGCCATGGAACACTCTGCATTCTACAATTTCAAATAAGTGGGGTCGGCGCGCAAACGCATACGCATGCGCAGTAAATACTATATGTCCAAGAACGGGTGAGGTTGAAATAAAGCTACATCTGCTGTTAAATATTATATATATTGCGTTTATTATCACAAAATACATGATAAATTCGGATATTTTCATTTGAAATTATTATTTTACTAGGGATTATATTGCGATAGGATATTAGTGCAATGAGACCAACAACCAATCACTGGTCATCGATAAATTGGTAGTCAGGTGGGTTTGTTTACATCCACTTTTTTCTAAGGCTGGAAAGAGATTAAAATGCAAAGCACTGTAGTTTGTTTGTCTCAATTAATAATTACTTTTCAATTTGTTTCTCATCTAATATCGATCATTTTTTATTATTTTTACCAATCAATCCACTAGCATTTTCCCTAATATAGCCAGTCCCCCCCCTAAAAGAAAACTATTTTAAAATGCTAGGACATGTTCTGTTTATTTTTAATAGAGTTAATATACTAACTTTCAGCTTCCGAACTTGAACGGTACTCAATTTTTCGAAACATTAGGACTTCTTCTCTTCCCTTAGGATATGTATTATAATGAAAATGATATGGTAACATACAGTTGGGATTAAGAACTAACTATATACGAAGTCATTTCATTTGACTTCGCACCTTGGCTGTCACATGATCATGCACACATACTTACATTTAATTGCAGATGATTCAAAAATATACTCTTTCTAGTAGTTAGCTCCTGTAAAATCTCATAGGCTCTGTCTCGAAAGCCAAGTAGTAAGTCCTATTACTATTATTACAATTACAAATATCAATATCCAAAAATGACTGAAGTTCTTTTTTCACTTAGATATACTAATCTCGAGTAAGTAAATAGAATCAAATGAAAAAGAAGGAAAAATGGAAAACGTAGAGAAATTCACCAGTGTTCAGAAGATGCTTCTACAATGCACTGAGCAGAGTGGGTCGATAGGTCGTAGTGGGTCAGTGGGTGTGAGTCACGATGGGTGGTGGGTCGTCTAAGGAGTGAGAATGTCGCTATCACCTCCGGTAAAAGAAGTTTTTTTTTTTTTTTTTACTAGTGTGCCTCGCGATCAACGCTTTGCATTCGTTCAAAAACTGCATTCTCAATGTTAAAATTACGGTTGTAACTTTGCATTTGTTGAAGAATTGAATTCTCAAGGTCAAACGTTATGGTTGCAGCTTTGGATTTGTTGAAGAATTCTATTCTCAAGGTCAAACGTCATGGTTGCAGCTTTGCATTCGTTGAATAATTCGCTTCTCAAGGTCAAACGTTACGATTGCAGCTTTCGATTCGTTGAATAATTGGCTTCTCAAGGTCAAACGTTATGGTTGCAGCTTTGCATTCGTTGAAGAATTGGCTTTTCAAGGTCAAAAGTTACGATTGCAGCTTTGCATTCGTTGAAGAATTCGCTTCTCAAGGTCAAACGTTACGATTGCAGCTTTGCATTCGTTGAATAATTGGCTTCACAAGGTCAAACGTTATGGTTGCAGCTTTGGATTCGGTGAAGAATTCTATTCTCAAGGTCAAACGTCATGGTTGCAGCTTTGCATTCGTTGAATAATTGGCTTCACAAGGTCAAACGTTATTGTTGCAGCTTTGGATTCGGTGAAGAATTCTATTCTCAAGGTCAAACGTCATGGTTGCAGCTTTGCATTCGTTGAATAATTCGCTTCTCAAGGTCAAACGTTACGATTGCAGCTTTGCATTCGTTGAATAATTGGCTTCTCAAGGTCAAACGTTATGGTTGCAGCTTTGCATTCGTTGAAGAATTGGATTTTCAAGGTCAAAAGTTACGATTGCAGCTTTGCATTCGTTGAAGAATTCGCTTCTCAAGGTCAAACGTTACGATTGCAGCTTTGCATTCGTTGAATAATTGGCTTCACAAGGTCAAAAGTTATGGTTGCAGCTTTGGATTCGTTGAAGAATTCTATTCTCAAAGTCAAACGTCATGATTGCAGCTTTGCATTCGTTGAACAATTCGCTTCTCAAGGTCAAACGTTATGGTTGCAGCTTTGGATTCGTTGAAAAATTACTTCTCAAGGTCAAACGTTATGGTTGCAGCTTTGCATTCGTTGAAGAATTGGATTCTCAAGGTCAAACGTTACGATTGCAGCTTTGCATTCGTTGAATCATTGGCTTCTCAAGGTCAAACGTTATGGTTGCAGCTTTGGATTCGTTAAAGAATTCTATTCTCAAGGTCAAACGTCATGGTTGCAGCTTTGCATTCGTTGAAGAATTCGCTTCTCAAGGTCAAACGTTACGATTGCAGCTTTGCATTCGTTGAATAATTGGCTTCTCAAGGTCAAACGTTATGGTTGCAGCTTTGGATTCGTTAAAGAATTCTATTCTCAAGGTCAAACGTTATGGTTACAGCTTTGCATTCTTTGAAGAATTCGCTTCTCAAGGTCAAACGTTATGGTTGCAGCTTTGGATTTGTTGAATAATTGGCTTCTCATCGTCAAACGTTATGGTTGCAGCTTTGGATTCGTTAAAGAATTCTCTTCTCAAGGTCAAACGTTATGGTTGCAGCTTTCCATTCGTTGAAGAATTGGCTTCTCGAGGTCAAACGTTATGATTGCAGCTTTGGATTCGTTGAAGAATTCTATTCTTAAGGTCAAACGTTACGATTGCAGCTTTCCACTCGTTGAATAATTGGCTTCTCAAGGTCAAACGTTATGGTTCAGCTTTGCATTCGTTGAAACATTGGATTCTCAAGAACAAACGTTATGGTTGCAGCTTTGGATTCGTTACGGTTGTAGGTACTGATGGGCACGAGTCAAGCTAAAACTCGATTTGACTCGAGTTTCGAGTCGAGTCGAAAGTAATTTTCTCGAGTAGAGTTCCGACCCGAGTCACTGATTTTGAGGCCGAGTTTCGAGTCGAGTCGAGTTTGATAAATGGCTCGGTCGTTCAGCTCGTTTTAATTCGTTTTGAAATTATGTCCTAATTGGACTGGAAAGCGAAAGCCATGAAAAATGTAATCAGTAATGTGGAATACTTCTAGTGTTGCTCACGACAGGGGAGCCTACTCGTATCTCGTCTCGTCCCGATAAAAGCCAATTGATTTTTATAACGAGACAGCCTCAAATGTCGTGACCACCAATGTAAGTATATACTGTATTTCTTATCATCAAGGCTGAGATTTGTACGATCGAATTTTTGAGCCCAAACAGAAGCCCAATCCGGGTAGTGATGTCAACCGGCTCGGCTCAGTTGAACTGTGCGAACAACTGGATCCGGCTCGGTTGAGATGAGCCATCGACTCGGCTCAATTCAGCAGATGGCGTGAGCCGCTTGAGACGAGCCATCGACTTGGTTCAGATGAGCCATCGACTAGTGATGTCAACCGGTTCAGCTCGAACTCTGACTCGGCTCGGTTCAACTGAGCCACCGTCTCGAGTCGGCTCGGTTCGGCTTGGCTCAGGCGAGCTATCGGCTCGACTCAGGTGAGCCATCGGTTCGTCTCGACTCAACTGAGCCGATAGGTCGAACCATCTCGGTTCGTTCGGCTCGGGTGAGTTGTCGGCTCGGCACACTTCTCAGTTCTGATCTATAGTGAATGAGATGTGAGCCGTGCCGCTCGATCCGTTGACAACCCTAAACCCGGGTCGAGCAGTTTTGAACATATTTGGAGAGCACCCTATAACTTTTAACAATTTTTGGCTCGAGCCCAAATACTTACTAATCTGGAACTCGAACCCAGAACCTAGAGAACGATGTCCTTTCCACCAAAAGACTTCTCGATGACCGAGATCGACAGTCAACTAGTTTTTAGTATTCAAACACAAACCGCAAACCTTTCATGGTTATACATGAATAATAATATTATAATAATTATTCTTATATTAGATAATTATTAGAATACTCGTAGATTATACCTGCTTGGTAAGCTAGCCGACTAGATAGCAGTGTTGCCAATCTATAGTGTGACGTCACTCGGGTAACTGTGTTACGTCACCTGGAGAATTCTGGGGAAGAGACTACTACAAAGCCAACGATGTGGATTCGAATTCTAATTCTATATAGTTTACGGTCTCTTTACTATAATTCTATTCGTAAAAGTATACAAAGTCGACTGTGTAGGTTTGAAATGAAATATTAGTATAACCTCCTACAATTATGCCCTTTAGGCTAAAGGAGACAAGTGATTAATGAAAGTGAATGATGGTGAAATGAAATTTCTTGTGTCTCCCAGTGGGAATCGAAATCAGGACTAATTGTATCAAAGGCACACACGCTAGCCATTAGACCAGCGAGAAGTGGTAGTAGTGTGAATTTATATACAGGACGAACATACAACTAATTAACCATACAAATAGCTTTGCATAAAAATCTAGGTTGTCATGCTGCAAGAATCTTGTAACTGTCATTAAAAAATCTTGGAACCCCATCAATCTATTCACTGTTTACATACCACAACTTCCTGAAACCAAGAAAGATATCTCCACCCATGCAGCACTGAACTTGTAAAAGAAAAGTTAAAATTATTGATTATTGCTATTTTTGTTTTTATATTTCCTGGCTGGTTTAGCCATTGTGAACGACTAAGTAAAATTTATGATTTGTTTATCTTGCTATTTTTCTATTATTATTATTATTATTATTATTATTATTATTATTATTATTCAACATTGTCATACCAACTGGAATAAGCGATGAGATTCATTTCATTTTTACTATAGTTATTTTTAAAATTGAATATTTATATAATTGAGCACTTATACGTTGGTGGTTGTGGTTTCTAAAACTGCAGTGTTCTAAAGAATCATTACATTTTCTTTTTTATTATTATTATTTTATTTATTTGTTTTTTCTGTAGAGACGTAGAACATTCTTCCGTGGACCAGTACGGTTTTCTAATTTGAATCTCAAACTCTATCTTCAGAGACATATATTGACAGACCAATGTAGCATCTTGACCCGAAACAGAAATTGTGTAATATTTATAATCTGGACTGAATAGACTCTACTTCAAAGTCATTCTTCTACACAGATCGATAATTCACATATTATGAAAATTATCTAACATTAATAGACAACTCTGTATCCCTACACTTGAACAAAGGCGAAATGTGACAGATATGATTTTTCTCCATAAAATAGTACAAAACGAATTTAATTGTACGGATCTCAAATCAAAATTAAATTTTCATGTCCCGACACTTAAAACTCGTGCTAATAACTCCGGTCTCGTGGTTTTATTGCCAAAAAAAAAAAAAAAAAAAAGCAAGGACCAACGTATTATTGAAATCGCCAATTTGGAGAATGTGTTCTATTTATAACAAAATATGTATCAAACATAAAGAAATTGACATCTGCAGTATGGACTCTATGTTTAAGAAAACTATTGTAAATGTATTATGTAATACACCAACACTATAATTGGGCTTATGCCTGTTGTGTTGATTGCAAATAAATAAATATTCGTTTTTGGAAATATTGCTTAATGTTTACAGATAATAATTGCAATATGGATACGTATTACAAAACAAGACTAGCCCATTTAGAATCAGGGAAGACAAAGTAACATAGAACACTATTAACGGAATAAAATATAATACACAACAACCCAACGATAACAAACCAACAACTATTACGCAACGGAAATTTTATGTTAATTTGGCCGAAATTTATCATAATTTAAAAAAAAATACTAAACGCAGTTCCAAATTCTTGTCAGTGACAGAACTTCCCCGTCCACTGGATCATTGTTTTCTTCATTAAGCACAACAAAATTTTATTTCAGTTCAGTAGTACCTAATATTTGAGTTTTATTGTATATTAATTAAATAATTCTTGTGGTGGACAAACACCGTGCTCGTGGGGGTTTTCTCGGGTTATCCCGTTTTCTCCCACTTTCTTCATTCCACCATTTCATTCATTTCTCATCATCACCGTCTCCTTTAGCCTAACCGGCATAGCCGTGGGACGTAAAACTCAAAGATGTCATAATTAAATAATTCAATGCACTAACACCTACGAAATGATGAAGAAACATTTAGCTTCATTTTCCAGATTAGTTTAATCATCATTTGGTTTGTCAGTTTGAAATTACAAATTGATATCTCGGACATGGTACATCCGCGGAAAGAAAAAACATCCTTGATACAACTTTCAGTATCTATTAGAAACTTCTGGATAATCAGATTAACAAAATATTTATGTAGGATACTCAAATAACTTCTATAATATTGAATCAACACAGTTATAGGTTCATGGTTACGTTAATAGACTCTTATTGATTGATTCACATGCATTACTTGGTTAGCATCATATAGATATAAACACATGCATAATTACACAATGTACTACTTAACCTAACATGCACTGTAATTAGTGAATGTGGGGAAACTAATATGTACACTACTCTACTTATAGCACACACAAAAAGAAATAGAACACAACTATTTGTCGACTACCTCTTATTGCAATAGCTAGCTTCCGGACTTCTATTGTCCCTCTGAGCTTTACACACTGGACATACTTTTACTGTCCGAATGCAGGTATCCATTTTTTCTTGGATTCTTGGGAATTACTTCTAGCATTCTTTCAATGGACTACGTATAACCTTCCAGTAAAGTGTACATGCATACTTTCCCACAATTAACATATTGACGTATACACATATTCAGTGTGCGAATTAGATAATCTATATTGGGGGGGATAAAATTAGGCCAAAGGACATAGTCTGAAGGTTCAAATTTCAAAATGAGACAATAAATGCCTTACCCCCCATATATATATATATATATATATATATATATATATATATATATATATATATATATATATATATATAGATAGATAGATAGATAGATAGATAGATAGATAGATAGATAGATAGATAGATATATATAGATATATATATATAATGTGTGTGTGTGTGTGACCTGTAATAAATGAGAGATTTATCAATTTAATAAATCTACCGACAATAACTGTGCACATATATATTGTCTGACATACACACACCCCACTAAACCTTTCTGAACGTGTTTTAATGTTGTACTCACTCTTGTCCCCGTAGCTCTCTAAGGTTTATTTAGTTAATAATTTGGCTCGAGCGATAGCCATGATCACAAGCATATGTTAATTTTTCCACTCATATTGAAAGCTTCCACTTTGCATTAATACATACAGGTTGCGAAAAGTAACCTACTTCAGTCTTGTGAAAACCACTAAAATTATCAGTTAAACCGGACATATTTTTTTTTTAAGAAAATCTAGATATTAGCCTATCAAATAACAAAAGGATTGTTGCTGGTCCCGATTTCTCACATCAAGGTCAAATCGAAGGCCAAATATTGAAAATCTCTCAATTCAAATTTCGAGCTTGTGCTTCTACTTCCCGCTAAAGCTGTACTCATCACGACTTTTTTTCTCCAAATATCGATTCCGTGATGGGCACGGAAAGTCAACACTTAAAAATTACTTTACTGCTAGGTTGAAGATGAGTTGATTCACTATGGGCTACGTTATTCAAATAAAGTAAAACATTACACTGAAGTTTTTCAGACAACATTAATTGCGTAGACAGCAAACTGTGCAGCGAAAAGATGGAAAAATGAAGGGTTAACTTTAGAAAAACCCGCTCCAGTTGAAATGCTTATACAGACACGGACAATGACACGGAGAACCAGTCGTATTAACAAATGCTGAAACAAATCTTGAATTATTCGCTTATTCACCTAAAAATCACCTTCATTAACATGTCTGCTCACTAGGAGCGTATCTCCCAGCGTGTACGTTAACATATACTTACGAGAGAATACCTATATCTCAGATTTTGAGTACAGTTTCAAAAGTTCATTTCCGTAAACTGTAAAAGCAGTGATTACTATGCTAATTATCACATGCAACTTTTGAGTTGCATACACACAACCTACTAGGGAATGAAGACCATGTGCTAACAAAGAGTACACTGGAAAATGAAATAACATGTTATAACAAAAATTAAAATAAGATGATAATCGATACAAATATAGAGGATGAATATGACATATCCGAACTTCGCCAAGTATGGTAGAAGAAGCTATTTGTTTACTTCTTCTTGGCCAACCGCTAAGAACATTTATAAATCTATATGTGGCTTTGTTATACGCAATTAGTACATTCAAATTCACAAACGATGACGAACTGAAGGGTACGAAGGTACAGTTGCAAGTAACAACCGTAGTCATAATAATATAGTTCTACTAAACAACGTTGAAAATAGTGGGTAATTAGGTGGTAAGTAGAAATGACCAAAACTGAACAGTTTACATCGATCATTTCGAAATACAGCTAGAAGATTAAATTTACAAGAAATAACAAAAATCAGTGAAATTTGGAGTTACACTAAGCATAGTTTGAGGGGGAAGCGAGCATCCCCGGTGGGGATACTTCAGCTGACTTCTTTGGGGGGGGGAACAAAATGTGATTGAGGGGGAAAATCCCCCTCATCCCCCCGGTAATTCGCACCCTGCACATATTGCTTACTAATAGCATTGGCTCCCTTATTACATACCTGAGCCACCGGTCAATAAACACACAAAATATGGAACATTATGATCATGACAATGATATCAACCACTTCAATGACGAAGAAATACATTATAACTTAATCACCTAATTACCTAACTACACTCACACACCCCTGTCATCACACACTCGCATTAAATCATAATAAACATTTAATATCTAGGCCTATATTTTGGCATGCCAACCACAAGAAAACATGAACCTGTGCTGAAATATTTGACTTGTTCACTTTTGGTATGTAAATTGGTTTACTGAACCTATCTACTCTAATTTTGAATTCATAGGCCGAAAGAAATAAAAGTGGCAACGAGGAGACTTACTATATACTAGTGGAGGGCACAAAAACCGATTTTTCGGTTTCCGGTTTTTAGAAAAACCGAAACCGGTTTTAGAAAATTCTCAAAAAACCGGTTTCGTTTTTTGCCGAAACCGGTTTCGGTTTCCTTCAAAACCGGTTGGGCTTTTCACCGAAACCGGTTATCGGTTTTCTCCAAAACCGGTTCGGTTTTTTACCTGGTCCGGTTTCGGTTTTCTTCAAAACCGATTCCGTTTTTTTTCAAAATTTGTTCTATTTCTGACCAGAATGGTGTTTCGTTGTTCTCCGGAAACCGAATCCACTTCCACAGAAATAGTTTTATGTGTTTTCGAAAAGTTTTCACCGAAACTGGTTTTGGTGAAAACCGAACCAGTTTTGGAAAAAAACGAAACCGGTTTCGGTGAAAAGCCGAACCGGTTTTGGAGAAAACCGAAATGTCGGTTTTTCGGGTTTCGGTTTTTATAGAAACCGGTTTTCGGTTTTTATAAAAACCGGTTTTGCCCATCCCTACTATATACTCGCAATGTTGAGAGGCTCTAAAATACATATTACGTTTACGTTACCATTGTGATTCAAGCATAGATCGAAAAGATTGTATAGAAAGAGAATCTAAGTTTACCCCGATCGACGTATAGTAGTGATTTAGCTTTTACTCACAACTTATGTTTAAAAAAATTTCACTTGCCACAAATCGAATCTGCAATAATTAGTTTGGAAATTCAGCACTAGCTGATCCAATCATTTATTATCAGTTACCTGCTCTGGAACACGCCAGTGTACATTGGCAAATACACTTTAAATATTTCAGAGATGATTTCCACTGCAACCTTCTTATCACAACTCTTCGGATATTATATCGAACTATGGTCGTGTAGGTAACACTACGCGATGCTTCCAAGTCATCCAGTAATAGTCCCACATCGACTTTAGTTTTCACTGCAATAATTTCTCATTAAACAACCGAAATCATATTTAATTATTTAATTTAGAATACTATAATACTAATTTTGAATGAAATTAGTTTTAGTCATAACCTCTCATGGTTCAAGAACCGTATGTTGTGTATACTCCAACGCTATTTCAAGTACGGCGCTCTGACTAACGCTATTCCAATTTTACTCACCAGATGTCAATTCGCTTCGCAGCGCTGGAAACTAAAGTAATTTTTATCCGGTTTCCAAAAGATAGCGAAATAATCTAAAATATATATCAAAATTCACATTTATTTTAAACACTTTTCTTGATAATTCTAATTTGTTTAATAAAATCTTCAACGAATTTAGTCTTGAACTTGGTACTAGATTGCTTCCTTACAGATGTAAATATAATCCATCTTCATGAGTTATTGAATATAAACCGATTTTTTCTTTTTGCTTGGTTAAAAAATAAATGCTTCCCCAGCTCGCAAAGCTTTCAAATAATGAGCACAGAATGCCTGCAGCTTCTATTTCAAATTGATCTAGTGTCGTTAATTATTTCTCTGTGGTTTATTTAAATTCGTACTAAATATTACTGCTAGTGTTCACTGTTTACGTGTTTTTACTTATAGTTACTCCATATAACAGATAGTAATCTAATGCTTGAAACAGAAATTTGTAATTAATATAATTGTTATTGTTATGCCTCTCGTAACTGTTCTCCCTCTGTTATTCCGTTATGCCTCTGTTATTGGTATGCCTCATAGCCTCTCTCCTGTCGTGTAAATATATAGTTCTTTGGTAAAATACATAGATTTAGAAATCAGGCCTAATGGTACAGGCATGGTGGAAAGACTACAAGGTGGATGCAATGCAGTGCTATATTCTTGTCGCTCTGGCGCATGACGTCATCTTGGTCGCAGACGTGGAAAACGAGAGACAGATGAGCTTTTAACAAGTGCTTGCTCGCTGGTATCTCACACTCAAACTTCTCTTCAATTTGTAGCGATTTTCAACGAAGTAAAATTTTTAGTACAAACGATAATGATATAAACGTAATGTAATCAATAATTAAGCTAAGTGAATTCAAAGGAAGATATTTACAATAGCAAAAGAAACAGCAATATCAGTTCATATTAAACAACTTTGAAGCTTGAACAAGCCAATATTACTCACTACATTTTCTACTTTTTCTTTCTTTCTCTCTTTTCTTTTCTTTCTTTCTTTTTAATCTGAAGTATACACTCCAGTATGTATAGGCCTGAATAGTCTATAACACAGTGTGTCGTTAATGCATTTCATTATTATATATTTATATATGCTCAAGTATATTTTCGTAACACATTGATCGGTTTCGATTTACTATTATTATTATTTTGCTTGAAAGAGAATTCTTTACTGATGACCCCATATAAATTTTGAGAATATCTCAGGGGCGAATTCATGGTTATCGTAACTCAGGAAGGTTAAAAACTTTATTGAGCAGGGACGCACGTATTTAATATTTTAAACATCGTTTTTATTTTTGATTTATAAAAAAAGCATCTTATTTGAAATCGCTGATGGTTTATTTATAGAATTTGTATTTGAACAAAAGGTTTGGTGAAATTGACAGTTCTCTGAATATTAGTGTCAAAATTTACGCCACAGCAAATTGTACAACAAATTATTAAACATTTGTACGAAATAGAACATTACATCATGTTCTAAGGAATTGCAACTTCAAGCAAAAAACAAAGTACTAGGCGTAGGTGAAGACTATGTAGGGGTTTTACAGCTTTATTAGAAAACATATAAACCATAAAATTACATAATCTTCTTCATTTTCTTGATAAGTTTTCTCTTTTCTGTCCCGTGGACTAAAGAAGACAAACGATAAATGAAAGTGAATGATAATGTGGAATTTGGTGGAATGAAAATGCGGGAAAACCCCGAGAAACTCACGGACACGATGTTGTCCACCACAAACTCACTTGACCGGGAAGTAAACCAGTATCCCTTGCACTAGAGGTGAGCGTTCCGTCACTGAGCCACAGTGCTTCCTTGATTGTTCGAGAATCTGCCATATTTTAAAATTTACCAGTCATTCTTAATTTTATAATTCTGGAGGGACCCCCTAAATATGTATATATATAATTATCCAAAGTTGTGATTAAAATGAACAAAAATTTCAAAATCTGAGTGTAAACATGTCCCGACAATGTTGTCCTGACATGGTAGGTGGATACTTTATTCTCTTGATCTAATACATTGTTATATATATTTGTAACCGTTAATCGTTATTACGAACCTTCCATTCGTTAGTTAATTTGAAGTGCAACGTCCCGTTCCAGCACCGAGGCTACAGGGAATGCAGACCTCCAGAATGAAATGGGATCTGAACTACTTTAACGCGTTCAATGCTCTTCATATGCGTAACTCGAGGGAGGTAAGCCCCTAGATCATCGTGCCTCCCTTCTCAAGTTACATGCCTGCCTCTGTGGGGAAAATTTTATCCCAATATCTTATGTAGAAGGAAATGATGATAGAACTGATCACCTCTGTCGCTCCCCCTCCCTCATGATTTCGAATCAGGGTCTTACCTCGAAGCAAGAAAGCCGATCCTGGGGGGCCCGGCCCCGCCAAAGCTCATGTGGGCTCTCTATTGTATTTATAAATATACAATATTTGGCATAATTTGAATGCAATTTGTCTTAAAATCCTTATATATATATACCTCATATATATCTGAATGCCCCCCCAAAAAAAATTTACAGAAAAATCGGCGCCCTTGCCTCGAAGTTCGTCTTTTTAAAGCGTACTATTGAATTTTTTGTAGCCCTATATACCACTATTCCATACTATTAATAGCCTACTAAAAAGAAACTACTTAATGAAATCGTGTTTATAGAATTTCACTTGACATTGCATTTCTTTATTATTTTTATGTAAAACTTACCATATTTTAGGTTTATTCTGTCCTATCGCCTGCAAGCTAAAATCCATTTCTGGAGACATTCCCCCTCTTCTTGAGGAAATCTAAAGTATTTTATATTAGTTCCTTTAGTTTTTCTGTAATAATTACTACAGCCGTACACTGCACATTTGGGCATTCTCGATATCATTTAACAGAACAAATAACAAAGAATTTTCACTTGTCACTCAATGCCGCGCCTTTTCCCGTTGTCCCTTGCAACCCAGATGACGTCACAGCCACAACAGCGCTCCAGGCGACATGCGCATGCAACCACCTTGTAGTCTTTCCACCATGGGTACAGATATACAGTACACACATCACTATTCTGGTTTGGAAACGGGGCTTCAAACCACGGTTACACACTCTAGTGGAAATATAGTGAACCTCCTTATTAAACACGTGTATTTTGGCGCGCTTCCCCTCCCCGTCCCTAAGAATCCGTTGTTTCGGCGAAACTGATTTTTGCTTTATGTGAGTGGGAGGGCGATAGCAGGTAGCAAGCAAGACGACCCAGAAAGTTACACGTGGTTTGACTGCTTCTAAAGCCAGGTTGCTACTTCACAAGAATCTTTTAGCCGTCATTAAAAACATCTTGCAAGGAATATACAACCTGATCTTTCTATTTATTGTTTACACATTACAACTTTCTGGAAGCAAGAAAGATATCTCCACCCATGCAGCACTGCCTCCTCATTTAAAACGTGTATTTTGGCGCGCTTCCCCTCCCCGTCCAAAAGAATACGTTTTTTCGAAAGCGGCGAAACTGTCTTTTTCTTTGTCAGAGGGAGGGCGATAGCAGATAGCAAGCAAGACGACCCAGACAGTTGCAGATGGTTTGACTCCTTGCAAGATGAAAAAATGTTGTATGTCCAAGACGATATTTACATGCAGAAATATTGTAGGGTTGCAAGATTTTTTTTACGACCTCTACAAGATTCTTGTAAAGTGGCAACCCACCTTAAGATTCTAGATCTTCTCAAAGTAGGGGCTACACAAAGCTCTATTCCCATGGGATCGATGCAGAGGTATAAAAAAGAATCTATTGATTTAAGTGCATGAAATTGTTTGTCTAATGCAACGCATAGCTACAGCGCATTTGAAAACGTAGTTCTTCTTCTTTATCCTTGTCACCAAATGTTTTACCAGTTAATTGCCACTTTCCTTTCACAAGTTAACATTTAACACTTGTTTGATGTATTCGGGTTGAGAATTTAGATTTCTGGTCTTTCCACATCTATGGCAATTTAGCCCGTCACGTATGAGGGAAGACGCCCCTCGGCGAGCACCCTATCCGGGGAAAGGGAAGACAGGGAGCGGCCTGGGAACTACAAGTTAGGTATACCACCCTGGCATTTGCTGGTGTGAATGAGGCAAACTCAGGAAAACCTCATTCAGAATGCTTGACCTGAAAAAGCTATGTACACTTTTTCCAAAGACTGCCTCCACCGGAAATAGAACCCGGGACTGCTCGCACTGAAGGCGACAGCGTTAGCGACTACGCTACACGGGGCCACTTGTATGATGTATTCTTCGTCTAAATAGCAATTAGTAAATTTTGGTATATGAAAATTTGACCATTTATCAAATTTTAAAGATACACAAATCATTAGATAGAATAATCCAATAATAAATATAGTTTAAAAGTTATCATAGTTTTCGTGGACCTCTCTTCACGTGGAAAGATTCTTTCATGAAATCAAGGGGAAAATCAGGGAATACATTTTTTACATAAATTTACAAACTGAGACGAGAATTTTTTTTTTCGAGGCACGAGACTTCTACAAAATTTACGAAACAGAACAACCTTTCTTTTCTCTCTTCTCTTGAGTGCAACACCACTTGTAAAGTTTTTATTTAAATTCTAAGTTGATAGCTCTCTTTAATTGTCTTATTTTCGCCACCTTAAAATTTCAGTGACGCTTTTGACGTCATTACCCACTTGTAGGCATCCTCTTCTGAAAGTTTCTAAATTTCAGTACGTCATGCCTTAAGATTTGCATATACTATTAATTTCGCTATTTTCATTTGTTTAGTACATGTTCGCATTAATTTTACATCTCTGATTATATTGAAAGATTGCGAGCTCTCCCACCGGTCTTGCAGGCGAGACAGTTGTGGGGGAGCAGCATATGAGGATGGCCTGTGCACTCCCGAAAGGCCTCAGCTACAATGAATTCAAGTAGATTGTATCCTTCATAACCTTGGTGTTCCATAAGAACGTAAATTTTAAAAAAATCACTACGTTGGCAAACATAGTCGGAGACACATTCTACATTATTTTTAACACAATGACCATGATTGATAACACTACGTATAACTCTTGTATCTTTACGTATTACTACCTTCTACTTTATACATATTATATATACTTTATACATATTATATATAAGCAAGGTTTTCCAAGTGTCATACTCCGATTTGCTTGAAACTCCTGCAGTGAATAAAGTAAGGAAAAGTAGGATATAAAACAGGATATAAAAGCAGGATTTTATGCGTGTTTCTTTTTTCTTTTTTTTTTTATATCGGTCAACTTTTGTGATGAAGGGGGCAACCTCGCCCCCTTTTTTCACTGCAGAAGTTTCAAGCAAATCTGCATTGTGCATTGCTAGTTATAGCCTTGCTAAAAAGGTGTCATATTGCCCTATGTTCGCAGTTTAGGGGGGTTTGTCCGCTTCATCCCCCACGTTGGTCGATATAAAAAAATACCTATGTTTTACTTTCGATTCTTTTATTCACTGTAAGTACCCGGCTATTTAAGGCGATCGCAAAGCGTATTTATTGCTCATGCATACTCTTGGAATACGCTGACCATGTATTTAAATGTGGATGGCTAATCATAAACGCGAAAGCAATAAAATCGCTGAGAAAACGTCGGCTCGAGCGTATTTGGTGCGGGTCGGAACAATAGACCGCCTGCTGTTTAAAAGATTTCAAAAGGAAGGGAAAAAAGGAAAGACGTGTTGCCAGGCAAAGGGATTGTAGCAAGAAATAGCTGCTTGGAAGATGGTTTGTGCAGAGTATTGGAACTATGCTATTACACACCTGGACCTGGCAAAAAGACCTGGAAACCCTGATTGGCTCACAGTATGATTTACACATCTGGTGAAAGTAAAATTACTGAATAGCCAGTTTGGCCGCGTTCGCTACAGGGGGTAACGCTTTCTTGACTAGCCTAGGACTAAGAGTTTCAAGCAAATCGGAGAGTGACATTTGGAGAGCCTTGCTTGTGAGTGTAACGTTGTGTATTTTTACATTGCTTATCTGCTTCAATTGCTAAACATTAACAGTTAAATCCGTAGCAAAGCGCTCATGAATATTATTCTAAAATTATTCCATATTAATACTTGTAACTAATTTTTATTAAACAATCGTCTAAAAATAACCCTACATGAAAATAAATCAAGGTGAGATAAAAGAAACTCTTTAAACGATTCGTTAGCTACATCCATACTCTTAGCTTTCAAGTAGAAATACAGCGCTTATTATCAAATACAATGTTTATTTTCCGCTAAGAGAACCATCAATCATGATAAAGTATCCTGTTTTCATCTTCGGATAAATTATGTTATAAGTAGATCAGATAAAGCACATTATGATAGTAAATATTATCTTCTCCAAAAGTGGTCTACGTCCCTTTTGGAGCCTTGAAATTATGCGATTATGATGGATTACAGACGTAATAGAGACAGATTGTGTGTGATCCGGTATACATATATATTGTTATTATTCTAAAGAATACATTGTGTTGGGATATATAAATTATCTTTAGAATGATAAGAGATCTGAGTTTGATTCCCGAAGCTGATTATACACAGCTAACTTTATGCTTTAAAAGCACGAAGGTTTATCACCGTTCAAAAACCAGGGGCGGATAGGCTATTGCCTTCCTGAGTTTGATATACTTCAAGGGTGCACAATTTATCTAGAAATGATTTTTATTACTTCTATATTAATAGATTAAAGACGCTAAAATTTTGTTTAATACAAATATCAACAGCAGAAATTATTTCGCAAAGGCATGCTATAATACCATCACATTAACAATTTTGCTAACCTAACATAAACCAATCCACTTGGCTTAACAGCCCTTTTTGTGAGCCTAAGCAGCTCCAACGCCATCTGTTAGCGAGCTGCTGAACTACGCCCAGCCTAGCGATGAACACCTGGTCAGCATATCAGGCATAAAGCTAGTGGCCATCACGTCTTTTATTCACGTAACTCCCCCGTTTGCCTCACGATGCTGGGTAAAATTGGGAAGCTCCGGCCGGGAAATCAACCCGGGACCACGTGGACATGAATCCAACGCTCTAACCACTGGACTACGGTTTCCCCTGCTAAACGTATATAAATTTGTATTATTTTCAAATAGCACTGCGTTAGATTACAAAAAACTTAAAAACTAAACTTCTGCTGCAACAGCTTCTAGGAGGCCAGAGACTACTAGCCGGCTTCGTTGTATTCAGGGCTTTGAGGTGATAAGTGATCAGCATATCGGCTCCTCTCTGCTTTAGTGTTGACTTTCTATACTAGAGTTCGCTACTTCTTTGTTTGAAGTAGCTCCACAATTGTCCTCACGATGCTGAGTGTACACTGTGATACCAGCGTCATCTTGTCAGTACGAACGGTCAACCATCTCTCCTCTGACCACCGACTGATCTAATGACAGGTGGTGTACCAGTGTGGCTACGGCGCTACATAAATATTTAATTTCAGTTGAATTTCCTTATATTTATCGTGATGAGTTATTGCGGCTTTCTAGACCAGAGTTCGCTAGGTCTTTATATCAAGTGGCTCCCCAATTATCCTCACGATGCTAGGTGGATGTCGCAATGCAAACACCATCTGATGAGAACGAACGGCCATCCATGTTTTCTTTGACCAAACCTGACACTACTTGATTTCCTTGATCTCACGAGAAGAGATATTCCAGGGACACTAAACTAAAAATCAATCCCTCTTCTTGGCAATGTATTCTTTGGGATACATAATGTTTTTGAATAATTTTGGTTACTTTGTGACTACTTATTCTTGGCAATGTATCCTATGGGATACATTACCTCAGAGTCTTCTCTAAATAAAACATGTAACTAAATTGTGCAACTATGTCTTATTTTACAATTATTTGACATGGAAAAAGCATGCAGTATTTTTCTAAGCAACTCAAGTCTTCTTGCCAAGAAAAGGGTTAACAGGCACTCCAATCTTATGTTTAAAAAGTATGTTCGCATCTTAGCTTTCGTCTGTCAACATCATCTCGATATTATCACAGTTTCGAAAAGAAGCTATTGTGAACTAATAAAAGCAGAACTCCAAGTGGCTGTGAATTTCAATATGTCCAGCAAGAATTTTTTGAAATTATAAAGAAGGATGTGTGACTCTTAGGAGATACAAAGTCTTCATAAAGGTATATTAAAGGACCAAAAACATTTGTGTAATAAATCTGGTTGATTTAGCCTCCGTTTCACCACCGAGGCTATATGAGACGGAAGTCTTTTAACTTAACGTGGAATCCGAACCATACGATTTCCCACCGGCAACTGTAACATACTTATTTGTGTTTTATGTGTTGCAATTATATTTAATGAAACTAACTCACTTTCCAACTAAAACTATTTTACGGTACAATGTGAAACTATGCGTGTGTTTATGTAATTCTTCATTTTTTTTTCGCGTAAAATCATAAAATCTTCCCTATCGCAGAAATCTGGTAACCCTAGCTAAAGTAGAGGTTCTTATCCTGTATGTTACGCAACCCAACCAAATTATATGTAAAGTGGGTTGTATAAACTCAAGGCATTCATCGGTTTTATTGTTATTAGAGCAACCCACATTATGCTTTATTTTTTGTTTAATTGTGCTTTATTTTTTCCAATTTATACTTTATTATGCTTTATTGTTAATTTTAATCATTGTTTTACATTAATCCTATATAACGTATAATATTTACTATACATTAAATATTCTAAATATCTTGATCTATTTATTAATATTTTATGCAACCAGTTTCTTTCATATTTAATGAACTTTCTACTTAATGCACTGTAAAGAGATATGCTTTACTCGAGTCACTTGTGTGTGCCTTAGAGGTGCATATATACAAAAAGGGAAAGTAGAAAGATGCCACCAAATAGAACAGAAAGTGCCGAAGTTCAAGAGGTACACATAACAATATAATATGGAGTTCTTCTGTACTATTCATTGTTGGCGAAAAGTTTTCTTCTTCTTTCTCTTTTTTCTTTTCTGCACATCAAAGGATTACACCGAAAAGTTTACAGAATAAAAATAAGCTTTTCATTGTTGCATTGTTATGCTCTCAATGATTTTGCAATGTAAATATTGGTTTTAAAAAATATTAATATGGTATGTTAAACTTGCAGTTAAACATAATTTTCTAAGAACTGTGCTATACATTTTAAATTATGCTTTATGCTTTATTTTATAAAATTATGCTTTATTATGCTTTTAAAATTAGTTTCTTCTGGACCCTTAGACAACCACAACCATTTTCAAGGTACCAACCATATGTGTAAATTGCTGTTATGCTTTTAATGCTTTTTATGCTTTTAGGTTGCTCTAATTATTATTATGCTAAAATTGAACGTAACGTTTATGCGGTCACAATTATGTACATCATTATGCCTAAAACTTATCTGGATTGTTTAAAACAATTTTGAGATAATTTCATCAAGTTCAGCCCAATTTCCAGCGTCAATCGCGGACAAAAACGTATATTTTAATGTTTGTACGCACTAGCAAGTGAACAGACGACCTACTATATTTTTGTGAATATCCTATAACAATTAACCGTATTTTTGATTAATATTAAAACAATGTATCTATTCTTATGATTAAAACCCAAACTAATATAGTAGGTAATTAGTCTATTTATGTCTTATCTGAATAAAAATAAGACAATATTACTGCCCCCTCCCCAACTTGTACTTCTACACTACTCTGTGACTGTTCCCCGGCGTGGCGATTTCTTATTGATTAAATTTCGTGGCTTTCCTGTTAAGAAGTATATTGTCGTGATATTTCCCCTGAAAAAAAGTCTTACTTAAGGGCACAAAATCAATCACTAGTGAAAGAAATAAACACATTTCTAATTTTTACTATTAAGAGGTACCGAGAGTTAAAATGAAATGAAATCTTTCAATATAACGTCACACGATTATGCCTTTTAGTCTAAGGAAGACGAATGATTACAGCAAGTGAATGATGATGGAAGAATTGGTAGAGTGATAATGTGGGAGGAAACGGGAGTAACTCCAGTAAACCCACGGACACGAGGTTGTGCACCACAAACTTACTTAGCCAGGGATCGAACCAGGGACACCACGAACCAGAAGTAAGCTCTCTACCACTGAGCCACCGTTGTCTCTGGAAGGTAATAGATTGAAGTTAAAATAATGCAGTAATATAAATAAGTATGTAATTGCGAATATCTTGCATTGGGTCCTCCCACTGCAGAAAATAAATGTAGCCTTCCAGTCGTAGAATTAGGCGTTGTTTACTCTTTTAGTACTAACAACATCGTACTGACCAGGATACTAGGATATATGGTAGAGGACATAGGTGAGATACGTCAACAAAAGGTTGAGCTCCTCCGTGTCTAAGCGATTAACGTACGCGCCTTTGGCGTGGGAGGCCCGGGTTCGATTCCCGGCGGGAGCTCATGTAGTTCGGATTCCACGTTAATCAGTAGGTCCACATCTCATTTAGCCTCGCTGCTGAAAAGGGACGTTAAAATCAACTCAACAAAAGGTTCTTTTGGATTGCCCAAACCAAAAAAAATGTTAACAAATATTTACCTTTAATTAGTCGAACAGTTACACAGGGTATTTAAAGACAACTTTTTACGAATGACCTTCATTTGGTTTATCAGCTTTTAATAATTAACTTCGAATGGCTAGTGAAAGTTGAAATAAAATACTCTTTCTTTGCTAGCCAAATTGGAGCATCTTGCTAGGGTGAGTGATATAATACATATTCACTCACTTCGGTCACAGTTTTGCATGGGTATGAGTGGATTTCTGTTAGATCTGGTTCGGAATATACTCAAATTGCACTCTAATTAACATTATTTAGAATAATAATAATAATAATAATAATAATAATAATAATAATAATAATAATAATAATAATAATAATAATAATAATAATAATAATAATAATAATAATAATAGCACTCATCGTGCATAAAACATACTTTAAAATCATTGAAAGTGAAATGAAATGTCCTGAAAAATCAGTAAAATCCATCATTTAAAAAAAAAAGAAAAAAAATCTGCAACCATGGAAGAAAGAAATACGAACAAAAAAGGAAATTTCGTTCATACTTTGCACAAACTATAACTATATTACCTTTGAAATACTCACTTTTGACAATATTTAAAAATTAGAAACAAATCGAACCTTCATCTTTAAAATGGATTAATTAAGCAAGTCAGAATGCCACACAACCATTAGAGAATACATAACATATTAGCAACAGAAGTGATAAAAATTGCTATTTTTCTCATCTCAAATATAATATTTGAAATTTACAGCTCTACCTAAAACATACTGATGTGCAAAATCTAAGATTGAAAGTAGGTTCGCAATATTGTGTCACTCCCAAGTGGCATAAATTGGTGAAACTTCAATCATACATAGAAAGTAGTGTTACAGTATGATATAAGAAACAACAGAGAAATAACACATAAAAGAACAAAAACTGCACTTTTACACAGAAGCAATAACTTACGCTGAACGCACTGTGACCAACATGACGGCCCTTAACATTCCGTAAAAGGATTCTTGACCACCACGGACAACGATGCAACATCCTCCCACGCTACTTACAAAGTTGGTAGTAAGTTTTTTTGTCGTATGGAGTTCCATTACTTCACCAGCGCTGTTGGCAACTGCTAGATAACCTTGGTGCATCTGGGCGTTATGCAAGAGATCTCTCTGTAGCACACCACCATGTGTTTGATAGGGTTAATGTCAGGGGAACAGGCAAGCCAGTTCAGTTCCAAATGTCTTCTCGTTTCAAGAGCTCCGCCATCTGCGCTGTTCAATGCGATCGGAGACCCAATTGCGATAGGCCCAATTACACCTCTGAATTACATCTCCCTACATTATTATTATTATTATTATTATTATTATTATTATTATTATTATTATTATTATTATTATTATTATTATTATTATTATTATTATTATTATTATTATTATTATTATTATTATTATTATTATTATTATTATTATTATTATTATTAGGCCGTATAGAGTAACTGCAACTTGTTGAAAATAAATAGGCTTAAACTTCCGTTCTTATTCTATTGTAAATCCTATATAACATGATAATCTGTATTTACTGTGAAACAAAACCTCCGGCTATCGAACCTAGTTCTCTTGCACCGAAGACGGCCGCTACATACGTAGTGCTGCAAAAGGATTACTTTGCAATAATTTGGGAATGATTGAGACACAAGGAACTTTATTGTTTATTAAAAGTATCAAAATAGGAAAATATATATTTGAATACTTAATATTTTTGCTGTCAATATTTATTCTGAATTTTCGAAAAGTTGTATAAACCTAATAAATAGGCAATATTCATCTTCTAGGCTGTCTTTATTAGACAATTCACGAACTTATATGTCGAAATCAAGTATACAAGGAGCATGAGGAAGAATTCGTGCGATATGCGATCAAAAAAAAAGTATAACATGTAGAAAAAAAATAAATCTTTAAGTTTTACGTCCCACACTTATGCCGACAAGACTAAAAGAGATTGTGATGAGAAATGGATCAAATAGTGTAATGAAGAAAGTAGGAGGAAACGGGAGAACCCCGAGAAAACCACGGATATCGTGTTTGTCCATCACAAAGTTCACTTGGCGCGAACTGGGATCGAATCAACGACCCCATGCACCAGAGGTGAACGTTGTACCACTGAGCAACGCGGCCCCAGTATAAAATGTAGTTTTAATAATGTTGCAGAAGTCTGTGTGTCACAGGTGTCACACTGGAAACGAAAGGGTAAGTTACTCAGAAACGAATTTATCCAAAGAAAAGGAGGAAAAGAGAAGAAAAATAAAGAGTCTTCCTAATGAATATTAAATTCTAATCTACAGTTTGTGGACTTCGGATACTCTAGTAACCTGGAACAGTCTGAGAGGCGCTCTAAGGGGAACTGAAAGTGTCAGAGGGATTTTGAAGGCACCTTGACTTCGTTGTAGCGCCGTGCTTGCAACAAATATAATCACGCATGCAAAATGACTTTAAAATTTGATTCAAACAGATGTTTGTAATAAAAAAGAATCTCAAACACACAGATAATGTAAAAAATGAAATGAAATCTTTGAGTTTTACGTCCCACGCTTATGCCGGTTAGGCTAAAGGAGACGGTGAAGATGAGAAATAAATGAAATGGTGGAATGAAGAAAGTGGGAGGAAACGGGAAAACCCCGAGAAAACCCACGCACACGGTGTTTGTCCACCACAAAGTTCACTTGGCGGTAGTGATGAGCAAATGCAAGACCAAGACCAAGACCAGGGTGGTCTTGGTCTTGGTCTTGGTCTTGCACATCCAGTCTTGGTCTTGGTCTTGCACTGGAACCCTTGGTCTTGGTCTTGGTCTTGGTCTTGCATACCCAGTCTTGGTCTTGGTCTTGGTCTTGTATGCAAGAGTCTTGCAAGTCTTGCATTTAAGAAATCTTAAGCTTTTCATAGGTAAATTTTACTATGGATATAAGGGGTAATAAACTCTACAATGCGCCAATAGTAACGGAAATACAATGCATGTTTCTAAATGTAATATAGTTTAACTTTGTGTAAGTATCATGACAGTGTACAACATAGGTGATGACCTTTCCTTTTTTAATGGCTGCCCACGCTTCACTACTTGTAAGATATGCCTAAATCACAACGTTTCGTAATCTGTTTATATTTTTTAACAGATCCAACACTCCACTGGTTCGCAAAATTATTTTTACACTCTAAAGGCGTCAGATTTTTCTTTTCAACCACGATTAGCTAATTCTTGTACTGGTGTTAATCAAACTTCCAATTAAATATTGAGATTTTGTTTTACAGTTTCCAATATGTACTCTATGGGGCAGAAACATTGACATTACGCAAAAGTGATGAAAAATTGCAGGCTTTCGGTACATGGGCATGGAGAAAAAAGCAGAGAATTAGCTGTGTTGAACGGACAGCGAATGAGAAGGTATTTAAAAAAATTAGCAGTAGGAAAAAATTTAGATATTGTTAAGAGGAGGAAGAGGAACTGGTTAGGATATTCACTGAGGAGGAACTATATTATAAGCGACGTGCTGGAGGGTATTGTGGAAGGAAAGAGAGGGAGGAAGCGAAAGAGACTAGTTGAAGTAAGGTATTAAAGCAGAAAATTGCTACTTCAAGACGAAGAGACCAGCTGAGGACCACCGAACGTCGAAGCTTCTCAGTTGCAGCAAGTAACCTGCCAATAATGGTAGAATAGTTATGATGATGATGATGACATGTTTAGCAACATTGACCAAAAAAAAGAGAGAGAGAAAATTAAAATAATAATAATTATAATCAAAGCTCTTAATATTTTAGAATAATTTGAGTGAAAACTGAAAAAGTTTCAACTGTCTATGTCTTTTGTGTAAATTCAATCTATATAAATACTTCTGACCTGTATTGGAAATACAAAATTACGGCATAAAACTCTAAGTTATTTGAAGTCTCACTTGTGAATATGGATTACTAGCATCAATTACCCACTTCGTTGGGTTAAACTTAAAATAATAAAAATAATATATTTCGTTAGTCAGTCACTTTTTAATATTGGTAAAGCACTCTCTGATTATTGGTCATTTTCGATTATTTTTATATTTCTTTCTTCTCCTCCTCCCCAAGCTGCGGGGCTGAATTTGAATTTAAACGGCATCAGAAGTGTCACTGTTCGTCTCAAAGACCCCAAAAACTAAAGATTCGGCACTAATATCGGTCATTTTCAATAAACTTATATATCTCCTCCTCCCCCATGTTGCGAGGTACGGCATCGGAAGTGTCATTGTTCATCTCAATGATCTCGAAAACCATGAGTTCGACATTGATAATGGTAATTTTTGATAATTTTATATATCTTGTTCCTCCTCCAAGTTGCGGTGCTGAATTTGCATTTAAACGGGATCGGAAGTATCACTGTTCACCTTAACGACGCCGAAAACTATGGATTCGACACTAATATTTGGTCATTTTTGATCATTATTATGTATCTCTCCCTCCCCAAGTTACGAGGCTGAATTTGGTCGTAAACAGTATCGAAAGTGTTAGTATTCAACTTAGCGAACTGGAAAACTATGGATTCGACAATAATATTTGTCATTTTCGATCGTTTTTATATATATATCTTCTCTTCCCTCCACCAAGATACGGGGCTGAACTTGGATTTAAATAGCATCGGAAATGTCACTGTGCATCTCAGCGACCCCTAAAACTATAGACTCCATTTTAATATCGGTCATTTTCGATCATTTTTAAATATCTTTCATTCCCTACCCTCTAAACTGCACCGTCAAAGTGATATGACAGAAACCACCTCAGGTCCGAACCTCATCTCCTCCTCCCCTAGGTTCTACCATGAAAATGAAACAAACTCTAAAAAACTTTCCGGTACCGAACCTCATAATGTTAAAAATTTGATTGAGATCGGTTCAAGAGTTATTAAGTCAAAAACTTAAAGAAATGAAATGAAGCATCGAGTTTAACGTCCCACGTTTATGCACCAAGGCTAAGGGAAACAGTGATTATGAGAAATGACTGAAATGGTGGAATGAAGAAAGTAGGAGGAAACGAAAAAATACCAAGAAAACTCGCGCACACGGTGTTTGTCCACCAAAAAACTCACATAGTGCGAGGTGACACCTGTGTGGCTGAAAACGAGTTATATCTACAGAAAACGCGGACAACCAATTCAGGAAACGACATACTGTTGCTATAAGCTACAGGGGCAGATCGACTCACACGGATTGCATAAACTACTGGGAACACATTCACTCCAGCAGCATTTTTACTGAAGCCAAAGAACCCATCTCCTTCTTTTTTACATTATATAAAAAAAAAAATCAAGTAGTGCCGGTACTTGTGCAAGACTCTTGCGCAAGAGTCTTGGTCTTGGTCTTGGTCTTGCAGGTATGGTCTTGGTCTTGGTCTTGGTCTTGCACCCCTTGGTCTTGGTCTTGGTCTTGCATCGGGATTCCTGGTCTTGGTCTTGGTCTTGGTCTTGGTCTTGCATGCAAGACTCTTGCAAAAACTGCAAGACCAAGACTCTTGCGCTCATCACTACTTGGCGGAACAGATAATGTAAGTTAAATAAAAATGTTAAAATAATTAAGTCGTCACTTACCTATGTCACAACAGTATATTAAACTTAGGCCTTTTACCAAGACGAACATTTATAAATCGATGTAGGAAGATTTCAAAATTTCAAATGATTCAAAGAATAATAATACAGTGAAACCTGTCTTTAGCGGAATCGAGCGGGACTTGCAAAAATTTCCGTTAAAGTCAGGTTTCCGCTTAGTGGAGGTAGACCTTTTCTTTCTTTAAAAAAATACATGCTTATAAAGGGGCATACTGGGAAAATATATTGCTGTACGTACATTGTTCGATTACAGTACTTCTTTCTTCTACGAATAAATACACACACACACACAAAAAAAAAATTAAAATGAATACAAAATATGCTATGCACACGTTTTCTTTATTTTTCTAATAGCCAAGCAGGGTTTTCTGTGTACATTGCTGCTTGGCTGCTTGACTTTCCGCATTCACTTTAGCTTGACAAATAAAACTAAATGAATCAGAATCATTTTTTCGTATGGCAAATTTTTGCAGTTCCTTTAAACTTCTGAATCTTGATATGTATTTATTCTACACTCTTCTTAACACTCGGTATCGTATTTCTCTTCTTCCTCTATCTCGTTTTCTTCTTTCCGACATTCCGTATGATTCTTGATTAAGTTGCGGGGATTAAGGACAATTTATGGAGGGTCAATATGAGTAGTGGTTGGGGAAGGTCAACACTGTCCAAAAATATTTAACATAAGAACGAACATTTTATCGCAGACAGTGTAATGTATATGTCTCACAGAATGTCTAAACATCTTTTAAACGCTGTAGTCCGGAACTCAGAACTTTCCGTTAAATGTTTTATTTTTCTTTCTGTTGTCCGCGTAACACAGTTTCCGCTTAATGAAGGGAGATTTACACGTTTTGTTCTCCAAAATTCATGGGACCGTGAAATATTTCCGTTTAAGACAGTTTTCCGTTTAATAAAGGGTCCGTTGAAGACAGGTTTTACTGTAATACCATGAGCTCTTTGGACGTCTAGAACTTGTACGTCACTCTGTCGAAAAAGCGTAAAATCTTTTTTGGTCTGTCATCCTGAAGTGAGATTTTCCCTGGGTTTTCCTCATTCATCCACCAGGCACAATAAAGGTCCCAGGCCGCTTCCTTCTCCACGTCCTCGAGTAGTGTGAACGCCGAGGGACGTCAACTCTCATACGTATGACGGACTTAGGCCATAGATGCTGGTTTAGATATAACAATAGATGTACCTAAAAATATAACAATTCCTAACTTCTACTCCAAAGTGTTATTAATTTTTAAATGTTATGATGCACAAGGGAAGAAACTGCAAGAAAAATGAAGATCAAAACAAAAAGAGATGCAGAAACTCTATTCCTTAGGGAATAAAATAACACGAGTTAGTAGTGAAAAAAATATGTAAAATCCAGAATAGTTCAGGAGAAGAAGGCATTTGAAGAAAAGCGAAAGTTTCTAAAATTGAAGGCATCAACAGTAGAAAGGAAGAAACGATTGATGGAAGGAGGGTTTCAAACGAGACTAATCGAGCAAGAATTTTCGAGACGAGACAGTACTCTCCCAATACAAACTGGTCAACATTACAAGATGGGATATAATTTTCAAGACACCCTTTTCGAGACAAGGTATGCTTAATTCTTGTCTCGTAAGGAACCCTAGGTGAAAGCATATGTATGGAATTCGATGTTGTGTGGGTGTAAGACATGGACTTTAGGAGAGAAAGAAAATCGGGGAATGAAGATCAGGTGCTATAGAGAATGCAGAGATAGCGTGTGTCAATTAAGACTTGACCCACTCTGACTCACCACCTACCATGAACCACTCTAACCCACCATCCGCCAAAACCCATCGTCATCAACTCTGACTCATAATCCAGGCCCTCCTCTCCACTGACTCAAGAGTTTACATTTATTATAAAACGACGCTAAGAAATAATCACTAATTGGAGTTTGAATTTTTACTGTCAATAGCTCAACTACCGCTCTATGGATCTGTCCTTTACGATACAAAATGATGAAATGCTTGTCATGGGCCATATTAAGATGAATATCAATTTAATTATCATATATAATTATTTCCTTGTTGAATTACAGATACATTTCAGTGAAAAACACAAAGAAATTTGAAAGTCTCAAATCAAGGTAAAGTAAGTAGGCCAACGTAAAGAAAGAAGAACAGCGTAAAATTCGAGTGTGTCTCGAAAGCCGAGTAGTGAGTCCTATTACTATTATTACAATTACAAATATCAATATCCAAAAATGTCTTAAGTTCATTTCTCACTTAGATGTACTTATCTCAGGTAAGTAAATAGAAACAAATGAAAAAGTAAGAAAAATGGAGGCTTTGAAAGTAAAACGTAGACAAACTCACCAGTGTTGAAAATGTCCTGTCATGGTCAGATTAGGTCTCGGTGGGTCGCAATGGGTCACGTCCTGTTGACCCACGACCTACTGATGCACTCACAGATCTTTTTCCACCTGGCCCACCGGAAGTTAACACGTCACTGTTTTCGCTATGAACTTAGGTTTTTTAGAGTATGTTGTTTAGAAAATAAAACTGCGATCACCATGGCAACGAGACGGATGTGACGTCACACTATTTCAGTCTATAACCCTCCTACAATAGCAGAATTCAATGCTGGCTAGCACCTATGAGTGCTGGAATTTATTTCAGGAAGCTGGACGGGTCCAAAGTTTTTGGACGGGTCCAAATTCAGTATGAGATTAAATTGTATTAAAATTTGTAAAATCAGGGCCCAAAAATTGGGATAAATTTACAAAGTAGGGATTTCAGGTGGATGCGGACCCACAGCACCCGCTAGTGAAAATAATATGAAATGGTATGTCTATATGTAACCATAGTTAAACATGTAATAAGACAAAAAGAAACAGAGAGAGAAAGAGAGATCTAATGTGGTGTTGGAGGAAAATGGAGAAGATAAAATGGACAGAGAAAGTTAAAAAAAAAAAAACGATGTTTTAAAACGGGCAGAAAAGAAGAAGACCCTTTTAGCCAGCATCCTTCCTAGAAAGTCGAATTAGTTTGGATACATCTTACAAGGAAATTGTCTTCATAACGCCATAGAAGAGCAGATAGAAGGAAAACGAGGAATAGGAAGAAGAAGAACACAACTGATCGATGATTTGAAAAATAGAAGAAAAATATTGGGAGTTAAAAGAGAAATTTGTAGATCGAGAAACGTAGATGTTACAGATTCAAACCTTTAAAAAAAAGAGAGAAAGAATCAGTCGTAGCACCTGCCAAAATTCAGAATACTTAATAATAATAATAATAATAATAATAATAATAATAATAATAATAATAATAATAATAATAATAATAATAATAATAATAATAATAATTTTACACCAATATCTTATTTCTATAGGATATTCAAGACCAGCAAAACATTGCGCAGAAGGTAAATATTACGCATGTTTATTCAAATTCTTCTAATTGTTGAACAATTAGGGTAACTATTCACAATTATATTACCAATAAAACATGTTGGTCAGCTCCCTCATGGCTAAGCTGTTAGTGTATGAGCCTTTGGGGTGGGAAACCCGAGTTCCATTCCCAGCGAGAGCTCATGTATTTCGAATCATACGTCCATGTCTCATACAGCCACTCTGCTGATGGGTACGTAACACTAATTTCAAAATCAAATCAAATCAAATCCGTTGGAAAGTAATGGCGTTCCGATCAGTAGAGGATCTAGAGGGTAAATACTAGGGGAGGCAGCCAAAGCCCTGTCTATGATAAGTATATCATGAGTTTACTATACACTTTCAAAAATATATAAATAATTCCTTCAATTATTTTTATCACTCTAAAATCTAGGACCTATGCTCCACGGCCTCGGACTAGATTAGCCACTGGTTCGAACCCCATGTAACAGACAGGCCTGCTTCTGAAAGACTTTCCAAAACAATTAAATAATAATAATAATAATAATAATAATAATAATAATAATAATAATAATAATAATAATAATAATAATAATAATAATAATAATAATAATAATAATAAGCTGTTTAAGTTAGTGGTGAGTTTTTCCGATTCATTATCGGGAGGTCCTGAGTTCAAATATTGTGGCCGACCATCGTAGTATAAAAGATAAGTGAGTTAACTCTTACAGCTGAAAATGTGCCAAGTGAATTTAATCTACATATTCTTGAGTGGTTTAACGATACGGCCGTGGACATAAAAACAATGTTTGGATTTTTAATTCAATGTATGTAAAGCAATGTGTAAGCAACGAAAATATAGTTAATTTATCAATTGACAATTTGAAGAAATACCTTGTTATATTATAAAATCTAAATTATTAACTATCCTTTGTTGCGGAATGTCAAAATGTGCTCATTTGAAAGTATACTGTAAAACTTTGGACAGTTGTATGTTATTTTCTTATAAATAATTTATTTGTTAGATATAACTTACAGCACATGGGAGGAATTTCATACTTCATTCTTTGAAAGATGCCCGCTACAAATAAGAAAAAGAATGTTTCTAGATTATTTCAACAGTATTCGTGACTCAATTTCAGTATTTGTATGTCATTGAAAATGTGTCTTTATTATTTTTAGTTGGATTTACTGCCTATTTTTAATTTTGGCCTAAGTGCCTATTTGCCTAATCATTTTTCATATTTGCAGTGCCTAAAGATCCGGTCTCTAGTCAAAACTATTGGACTCTGCACCACATGAAAACAAATCTGGAGTTATCTTTATAACATTTTACAAATATTAAATAGGCCTACTTCCCAAAATTATCAGATATGTATAGATATATTCTTTACTCTAGTGGTTAGAGCGTTAGACTCTTGTCTGTGTGGTCCCGGGTTCGATTTCTGCTCGTTGCTAACCCGATTTTCAGCGTCCGCACAGCATCGTGAGGCAAACTGGAGAATCACGCGAATAAAAAAGGTGACAGCCATTAGATCTAAGAAGCTCCTGCTAAGCCTGTTAGAGGGCGACGTGCCTAGGCTAAACATAGTTCATCCGGTTGCTAACAGATGACGTTGGAGCGCCTAAGGCCCACAAAAACGGTTTTCATGTCAAGAGGTTTGGGGTTTATACTCTTACAAGCAACTTACAAGCAACTTACACCATCTCTTCGATCGCGAAAATCTTACTTCGTCGAAGGGATTTTTATATTAGCCTTACATTGAGCGAAAAACAGAATTTCAAAAATTGTAAGCTTGCACAAATACAATAATAATAATAATAATAATAATAATAATAATAATAATAATAATAATAATAATAATAATAAACAAACATATCAGTTTTTGCATTATGCTAATATATGTCACTATCTGTGCTGTCATTTGCCTGTCTGACGCTAATAGCTAGAAATTGTTATTTGCGCTATCGAGTGTCAAACTGTGTAAGCAATTTTCTGACTTAAAACTACAGTTACTGTTTTTTATTACAACTTAAGATCAATTACTTCCATTTGTTTATTTAAAAAAAAATGTAACAAGTTTAGGACTTTTAATTAGCACGGTTTTAACCTACAATGTGCGAGGGAACAACTAGTGTTAAATAATAATAATTTATATAAGCATTTCTCAAGTTACGGATGCGTCAAGATATGGAATAATAATACTTTCGACAAAGTAGATAGTTTCAAATATCTAGGATCAATATTAACAAACAAAAAATATATCCACGAAGAAATTAAATGTCGATTGAATTGGTGTTATTATTCAGTTTGAAATCTTTTGTCGTCGCGAATTCTGTCGACGAATTTGAAGCTTAAAATATATAAAACGATAATCATGAGTTTTGTGCTGTATGGTTGCGAATCATGGTCACTTACTCAGA
The DNA here is from genome assembly GCF_964235325.1 of Thermobia domestica. Lineage (NCBI taxonomy): Eukaryota > Metazoa > Arthropoda > Insecta > Zygentoma > Lepismatidae > Thermobia > Thermobia domestica. The sequence goes on along the minus strand of NC_137464.1, from coordinate 1,017,219 downwards.
CTGATAGTATTTGAGAATAAAGTCCTGAAAGAATAAATAATAATAATAATAATAATAATAATAATAATAATAATAATAATAATAATAATAATAATAATAATAATAATAATAATAATAATAATAATAATAATAATAATAATAATAGCCGATCAGACATAAGTTAGTGGGTAGCGTTTTTGCTTCGTAATTGGGAGGCTCTGGGTTTGAATCTAGTTTGCAGTCACCCTGATTGAAATTGCTACTAGATTTTTTCCCTATTCTATCAAACAAATGCCGGTATCATGAAATATTTTTACTCCATAACACTTTTTTTTTTTTTTTTTGTACCGGTGATAAAATATTTTACGAACCACTGAAATATGTTTTACCTTGCATCCGTTTTACCTATATGCGCCGTTAAGTAATAAATGATAAAATTTATACTTTTGCATACCAAGACCTCATCTTTTTATAATCGATAGGCAATAAATATATTTCACAAATTACTCACTCATCTCTCTCCACCTCTATCTATTGTGAAGAATTGACCACTTAAGTATATAAAAGAACTAACTTTACGATGAATTAATTACATTAGCAGCTTTTGGTGCTCACCTGACGCTTAAAATAGGAAAAATATATGAGCTAAAAATATTACAGTAGTTCACGAGATATTTTTACCCCCGGTAACAGTTACGGAAATATAATGGTGTAAAAATATTTCATTACACGGTACAATTTCCTCTTAATATTGGTCTTACCCTTTTTTCTTTCTTTCTTTTTAGAAAAAATAAAATTTTCATTTTAGGATATTTTATTTATTTGCACGAGCATAGTCTCGCAATAATAATAATAATAATAATAATAATAATAATAATAATAATAATAATAATAATAATAATAATAATAATAATAATAATAATAATAATAATAATAATACTTTTTCTGATGGTCTAATGACTAACGCGCATAGCTTTGATGCATAAAGTCCTTGGTTTGATTGCCGGTAGAAAAGCTTTTAAATTTGGACACATTATGGTGGTTTGGATTCCAACTTAAAATGTAGGTAAACGTCTCCTGTAGCCTCAGTGCTGAAAAGAACGCTGAACTTCAATCCAACCAATCAATAGTAATAATAATAATAATAATAATAATAATAATAATAATAATAATAATGTAATGTTTGTAGGGTACTGGGTAGCGCTTTCGCTTTGCAATTGGGAGGCCCTGGTTCAAATCAGATTTGCAGCTATCCTAGTTGAAATTACTTCTAAGACTTTTTTCTCTTCCGCAAGATGAATGCTGGTATGATTACTTTTAAATATGAGTTATAATTTTTTTATCTTTTTAAAAAGGAAGTATATTTTCATTATACATATATATATTCTTAGCGTTTTGTTTCTAAAAATAAAAGTGCCGGTACACTGGACCTCAGGTTCATAATGGTTTAAAAAAGTTGTATACCTTTCAGGGTAATAATAATAATAATAATAATAATAATAATAATAATAATAATAATAATAATAATAATAATAATAATAATAATAATAATAATAATAATAATAATAATGTCCTGTAGTATATCACTGCAGTCTTGTAACTAAAAACTCATACGTAGGGTCTACATATATATGTATAAAGATGATTTAAAAATTTCTGATTCTTATATCTTAATTTTATAATACAATCAACGTAATGATAATCAATACTTTCTTGCTTTGTGATTTGTTTCTTGATTTTTTCTCCTTCTGTAAACGGGCGAAAGTAAGCTGCTATTGTTTCTTTTCAAAAGGCATCAAGTGTTCCACAAATACTAAATTTCAATAACAACACACATACAGTACATTGTTCACATAATGTTCTTGAGAATACTAATCATGCTACAAAAATGTTATACTAACCTCTACTAAATTAATAGATAAGCTTTGCGGAAAAAAAAGCTAAGATATTTTCAGTTAATCCTCTCCCTAATAATGAATAAAAAACAATTAACTGGATATATTAAAATGGGAACTAAAAAAAAAAAAAAAAAAAGCTTTTCTGCGGAGAAAGTACAGTGGAGTCCCCAACAGAATTTTTGTACTAGCTTTCAGTTTAGTTCAGTTCTATTTAGAAGAGGAAATTCTCCCTTCTCATTAAAAACGTACAGGTACTTCGTATCGTTGCGTACCGCCAAATATATATGGTTAATTGAATGGATGAATCATGAACACAAGATAGGAACATAGATGTTCCTGTGATAGCATGATTTGAGAAAAAGAAAATAAATTTGCCACTTACTGGAACTATCCATGAGTTTTGTTTAAAAGAGTAAAAAAAAAAAGGCGAAAAACCATAAAATTTCAACTTACAAATCATTGTCTGTAAACTTAAATATTTCGTAGCAAGTCTAGACAAACTGCAAAAGATTTTAATTTTTTTTCCCCTTACTTATCCGGAGCTGTTAGTTCATTTGTCAAAACGTACAATCGATCAGCTGTAGGTAAAGTGAAATAACCATTTTTTTAAAGTTTGGATTGAAACAAGAAAGAAAGAAAGAAAAAAAAGCGCGCAAAAATAAATATATCGCAACAGGACAGCGAGATATCAATCAGTGTTTGATGTGGTATCGATCGATCGAAGAAGTGAGAGCAACGAAAAGAAAAAAAAAATACGTCATCAGCTGTTCCTTTAGAACCCCGTTTGTAGTTGGCATGATGGGTTATAAAACTCAAGATAATCGAGTACTTTTTAAGGTTGTAGAACTTTTTTAAACAGGGACAAGGGGGAAAAATAAGGTTTTAAAAGAAATTTTATTACACTGAATTTTCTCCCTGTGTGTACGGTATTTTGCGTCCATGATGCCTTTTGATCAGCTGTTGAGCGCACAAGGAAACTGATTTCCATGCATATTCAGAGCGACGTTACTCCGACAGATATGGCTGTAAAGAAAAAAAGATGGTTGGTCGTAGTGGAGTGGGGAAAATATCGTGTGTAGAGTAGGTGTTTCCGCACTTCTCCGCCAACTTGATAATGGCGCTGTATGTCGTAACGGACCAGTCGAGAGTCACGCTGCTCAGCATGTCTGTTTACAACGAAGCGAAAGGGGGCCGGGTTTCACGTTGTTGTAATATGCGCAGTAGCTGACATTTGTGAGTGCGCGGCGCAACCCACCGTGTCTCGTGACAGCCCATACATATTCCCGGCCGTGCCTTCCCTCTGCCGTGATTGACAGTTGGCATCCGTGTGCTCGCGCAAGAGGTGGCCTACGAGCGACTACAGCGCAACGTTTTTCAGATGTGTGACGCGCGGACCTTAGCGAGAAGGCGAAAGAATCCCTGATGATCAGGGGTGGGGGAATCACACTGCATCCCCTTGTTATATGAGCCACCGTCGCGTAGTTCGTCAAAGTGTGCGCTTTTAATATAACTTGGTGTTGTGTATTTTGAGAATAAGAAGTTTTATATATATTTATATATATAAAAGTTCGTATCCGAGTTATTGGGGGGTTTATAATAGAGAAATCCGAGCGAGGCTTTGTACAAGTTTCAATTACAATAAAAAATTGTTGTTTGGGGGTTATTCCGTGATCTCGTGGTGATATACTTAGCAGGAAATAACGTGTTCATTTATGTATCGACAGTACAGTGCAAGTGTGTCCATAACAAACAAGAAAAGGCCTTTTTGTAACATCTTCGGCAACAATAACATCTTCAGTGGTGCATCTACAACAATTGCTGATCATCAACAATCAGAAAGAGTGGTGTTTTTTACTGTTGTGCTATTTAGTGTGTGTGGTTTAACCGGTGTGGAGTGAAGGTGGCCGAACACGGTGATTTTACTTGCAGCGGGAGGGCGTTCATGGCTCAGCCGAGGGTAAGTGGGGCCCACAAGCCGTTCCTTGTAAAAGATCAACAAAGCCATTTTTTTCAAAATTAAAGATCTAGGCCCTAGAAATTAAATTGCAAAATCTTCTTTCTCAGATTTTTGTCATAATCATTTAGGCCTAATTTTTAAAATTATTTCAATAATTTTCCATTAAAGATAGCATTTTTGAAAAAAATATATAATTAGTAATATATGTAGTTAAATGAAAATTAAATTTTATCCCGTCAACTATCTTTTCTCTTTTCTTCTTTTTTATATTCTGAATTCTGTAGTATGATGATGGACTACCCCACTACGGCACTATGGAGGTCCCTAGTTCGATGTATGACCCACACGCCCCTCATCGACCTCTTCAGCCCCTTACGCATCATTCGCCACATATGAACCACACGCATGGAATGCATCAATACCATGGCAACCATGTGACACCAGTTTCTAACCATGTTATGGGATCCGTTCCGGATGTCCATAAAAGAGATAAGGACGCAATTTATGGGTAAGTAAACATTTAGTTGCATATGTGTTTGTAGTTCTGTTTTTCTATCCTGTTGATGGTGTATTAAAATACTTAGAAAGCTCTGTTCTTCTTGGCCAGTAAGCATTAGTTCTTGAGCGACCCCAATAGTCCGCGCGCTGACCGGCAACTTGCTCGGGCAAACCCCAAAGCGGTTCCCCAAGGCGTGTTAGGCCTAACACTCGGTGCAGTTCGCGCGCGCCATGCGTCCGAAAATTTGTGACTTTTTTATTTCCCCCCCTATTTCAAGGACGATCGTTGTCTCGTACTTCCGAGAAATAAATTTTCCCGAATACTTCCCTTCGTACAGAATGTGGTCATTAATTTTCTGGCGCTGTTGGGGGGAGTTTAGGGGGCAAAAGGGGGGAAGGAAGAGGTCATGAACTTTGATTAATGAATCATGTCTGTCAGCTCTTATGTCTCTTCGCTGTGGTGGATGATCAAAATGGCTGCCTGCAGCCGGGGTTAGCTCTTTGCAGTCTCCAAAACCAGGTGCTTCAGTCATTTAGCTTCTTTAATGCAACCAAGTAAATTGTCGACATGCAACTCGAGTAATGTTTGCCTGAAGTGATGATGGATAAAACGTCCTTGCTTTTTTGAAGTTGTAAAATGGACAAATGAGTGGAATTTCTGTTTTAGTACTAAAAAAGTTTAGTTGTCAAGTAAAGAAGAAAGAAATTCTTCCCGTGCCAAGTTTTGCTAGCTCCTTCTGGACAAAGTACCATTGCTGGTGTTATTTCGCGGGTGTTAGTTGATTTCGAAATCTGGCTTTGTTAGTAAAGAAACTTCTTGCTGTGAACCCCTGAAGCGACTTAGACCTACGAATATCTAAGACAATATTTATAAATAACACTTAACATATTTTGAATTGTCATTTGTGAAAAGAATACCTTCGTTGTTAAATACTTGTTGATGACTCACCCACAGTGGTTGGTAGTTCTTTTGTCTTCGGAGACAAGAAGTCGAGGAAATCGCTATCTCGCACACCTCTTTATTGTTGAGTGATCTGGTTTTATTGTTTGCAAGTCCAAATGTATTCAGTGTAGTGGAACGGAATCAATACTTTTTAATGGTTTTCTGCGAAGTATCTTAATGTGCCTCCGAGGACCTCGCATTGCTTTCCCCCTGCAGATGCACAGCGTTTGGCGTTGCATTGACGGCTACCACGCTGGGAGTCACCGGGAATTGTGGTAGGCCTCGAGCACCTCGGGGTAGTATTATGATTCGTATTCCCATTCCGTGCCTTTGTATTAGGTCTGAGAGACAAATATATATTCTTACACATGCAGATGGATAAAAATAAATATACAAGCTGAACCATAATTTAATATTTTTCACTGTAATACATTGAAATGTTAGCACTCAAAATGCGGAAGAACACTGTTAGCCCTATCAGTGTTTGTCCTCTGCAAAATAAATGTCTGCATTCTAACATAATTTACACAGTGATTGTATTAAATTATTAATTATGATTCTCAGTATTGCTTTTACGTTCATTTAAGCTAGATTTTCGTAATTTATTTTTTCGAAATAAGTACGCATGGAAATAGCTGAGAGAATAACTAAACAGAAACGGCTGTAGGACTTGGTTTGCCAAATTAATGTTTTAAATACGTGTGTATTCGTGCTTTGAATTTGTTTCAAATTTGCGAGGCTCCAATTTCCGTCTACTTCCGATTTATTACATTGGAGATTGTGTTATTTAGTACTCATTTTACAAGTGGTGAGTGGGAGATAAAAGAATTCTTTTTAAAATAAATAAATAAATAAAAATTTCCACCATATTTTGCTAACGTTTTGCGGATCCTTATAATTGCTTTCGTAATAAAATGAACAGCCTTCGTTGAAAAAAAAATCGCATCTACTTGGTAATAATACTTGCCGTTTGGTGTAACATTTCAAACAGAGAACACGACTTGTTTATTGTCCTGCTTTCAATTGGACTAGGCGCTGCGTAAAAATTAAATGCACACAACGTACACACACACACACAGGGAGTATATAATCACGTACGGCGGCTGTAAACACACACACTTTGAATAGGTGTTCATAAGTAACCTTAACATCAACACAGCTATTATAAAAGTTGTTACAGGACATTAATGCAATTAGGCCTAGTTCAACAATTTAAAAAAAAAATATATTGCACGAAGATTGAGTCACTGTTTATAAGAGATATTATTGTGTGAGACGCATGTTACCTGTAATTTAATATATCAAAAAGTGCTGAATCTATGTACGGTATAAAGTCTGCTGGAATTATATTCAGAACAGATTAATATGTCGAAACAACGTCCGACCTCGACCCTACATATATGAAAGCGGCACATGTAGGAAATAGTTGTATTTTAAATACCTTTTTTTTTTATTTTATATTTTATTATGAATTATTTATTTATAATATATAAGGCAATTATTTTTTAGTTTCACATTCCATGCAATATATATATCAGTAATGCACTTTACGGTTAAGGAAGGATAAATATCTTATAATATTTTTATAAGCACCTGGCAAGAACTTAGAGGACTTGGCTTGGAAATTCTGGTATAGTATTGAGAAATGATAATAATAATAATAATAAAAATTAAAAGAAATACGTGTCGATGATATTAATCTGTTCGCTTTGGATAACAGATTATATTTGCTTTTGTACATGGGAAGCACTTCCGTCTAAGATAGCTACGAACTCCATATTTATCTAGATAATAATAATATTCGCATAGTTTCGCAGGAGAAGTTCACACGATTCCAAACCAGATTTGTTACCACGATAATTTTGATTTTATTAAAGCTTTAATGTAAATTAAGTTTTGAGACATTCTTTATAACTCGGCATTCTTTATTCTTCTTAACCAATTTGGTCCGAGATAAATTTCGCGATGTAACGTGTATTACATATCTCAAGAGTGAATGTGCTTTCTTGTTGCAGTCCAAAATTATCGGCAGCGTGTTAAAATTTTCTTTTGTCTTTTCTGTTGAAGAAACCGATTGCTCATTGCGATTCACAAAACCTTGAATTTTCGGTTTTTGAACAGTCATCCGGTTTGTGGCCTTATAAGCTTATTGAAACATTTGTCGTGATCCCAGTGTATATAGTATAATATTAAATATTCAATATAGAATTACATTTTGAATTTGAAACATGCTTAATCACATGTCACTTTCCGAGAGACATGTAAGGCGTCAATAGTCCCTTAGATTTTAACAGACTAACATTCCAGAGCACAGTGATTAACCTGAATTTATTTGACATCCTAATTACAATTAAAATAATCATCCTTGCTAATAAGTTTAGTACTAAAAATTTAAGAAATACAGAAATTAAATGAATCTGTGAAAACAATGCTCTTATTGTAACTATACCTGCCGTCGGTATGCGTAGACCTGGATTCGATTTTTGGTGTTGACCCGGCATCGTAAGGCAGCTGGGAGTATATATATTAGATGTAAGAGGAAGCAAACTCCGGTACAGAAAAATCAGCCGAACTAGTGTTCTGATCATGCTTACCCGAATAAAAGCCGTATGGCCAGCCATATCCCCCTTTACAAGCAATAAAGCCCGGGAATTAATTTAGTTGGTTGTGTCACTTCTTGAAGTATCTTTTGTTTATTATAATCTTTAATTGTAGATTAATGTTTTACCTTATACTAAGTAAAAGAAAAATATAATCTAAAATTCCAATAATTTTCTGTATTAGGGCGAGAGAGCAAAATAATAATAATAATACATCGTGAAACTTTTTAAACTAATATCAGTAGTATTTTATTTATTGTCCAACACCTAAATTTAGCATTTTTCAATAACATTTCCATTTTCTCAAAAAATCCATATATAGGAAACAGTAGGCTAATTTTTAAAAATATAATTATTTTATATATTCACCATGATATTTTGAAAATTATGCTTCAAAAGCATTTAAATAATAATAATAATAATAATAATAATAATAATAATATAATTTTGCCATGAATAATTAAGTCTTAATCCCAAACAGTTCAATGGGTAAGCATGCTTGCTTTTGTTGTGAATGATACCGGGTTGGATTCCCAGTAAAAGCCATATCTTTAGGGCTCAACGGGCACACATATTAGCGTAAATATACCAGTAAATAAATTAACTGCATGAAATGAAATATAGAGTGAATCATATGTCATCTTGAATTTTCAATAATTTCAACTTGTGAGTATTTCTGTAAATATTACATTTTGATTACTATAGCGTTAATTCTAAAGTTCATTAAACCAATATCCGTGGCCAGAAAGACATTTCCTTTTAATGTAAGTACATTTTAATTCTGTGTGTTTCTCGTGTACCCAAGAAATTGTAAATTTGAATTTATATGCTTCAAAGACTTTTGTTGTACACATATCACATATTTGATTTTATTAACACAAACTTTTTACGAGTGTAGTGCCAGAATTTAAAATAGACATACATACCTGTAGTTTATAGATCATATTTTTTTATTAGTTCGTACTCTGTGATCGGTATTTCAAAATAAAATGCCCTCTTTGAAAATAGAGCACTTATTCTCTTTCCTGAAACGTATTATTATTATTATTATTATTATTATTATTATTATTAAGACGAATACCTGTATTATGTGTGGATCCGGTATGGATTTTTCTTTTGGATCACAAAATTTTCGGTATTCACCCCGTATCATAAGTTGATTGGCCAAATATTTGATTTGTAAATATCGGAGGTTACGGGCTTCAAAAATCAGAAATAATAACGATTTGGAAGTAAAGTTTTTCATTTGGTTAATCAGTGCATTTTGTAATTTTAGTTAGATACATTTCACTGTTCTAAGTTTTTATTAGTTGAGTTTGAACTAAAAGATCCATTTTTTTTTTAACGGCAAAATGGATCAAACAACGCATATTGGTGCTTCAAAATTTTAGCCTATCTGTAAGAAAGGCACTTATGTCCCTAAAAGAAAGTATTCACCTCGTTCATATAAATTTTCCGGAAAGTATAAAGACTTATCTTTCCCAAACTAGTACTAAAGAAAGTTGAAATAGTATGCTTAATCAATGCCTGTTATACTGATAAGCAACTGTAGGTAATTTCATTGCAGTAATACTTTTTGTTCCAAAAAGATTTTTTTTTTTAACGGTATAAGAATAAATTCGTAATTTCTCAATATTTTGTCACAATATAAAATGTATTTGCTGATAAAGTTCTCGGGTGAAATTGGTTGTAGAAAATGTTACGGAGACGATTAAAAGTTAGGGTCTGTACCTGAACTGTGCGTATTTATCAAGTGTATCTTTTCGGAACTACGAACATTCTCCCTTCTTCATAGCAATGACAAAGAATTGTCCTAAATAAAAATTAAAAGAAAAAAAAAGAGAGGGGAACGAAACTGCGATATCCTGGGAAGAATGGGGTTGCCGTTCATAATACTATAGTAGCAATCGTCCGCGCCAACGACCCAGCAGAGCGACTCTTGCAGGCTGATAAAACAGAAGACAATCGGTAACGCCACAACCATCACGAGTGTACAGCGGGGACTCTCGAGTGCGTCCCCTTGCCTCACTATCAACGATCAGCACCATTCAACTTGCAGCTCCCTCCCGGGCGACAACGCACTCGATTTCGATTCTTTCGTCGAGTGTTTGGTTTTCTTTCCCCTTTTTACGAAAAAGCAAAATATTTTTATTTGTTTGTTTATTTTTTGTTTTGTGCATTATAATTGTCGGGTCATGGATGAGATTCGTGCCCAGGAAAACACTTCAATGCAACAACGAGCATGGCTCAGGTCACGCAAGACGTGCCTTCTCATCAACACACTTTCAAAGACTTTTCCGACAAATCTTTTTTGTTTTGCTTTCATCGATACAGCAATGCTCTATATACATTTACGCAGTACAAAAATTCCAAATGTATTTTCCTATAGTTTGTATAGAGAATTACTTTTTATTAGTTCCTACTCGAAAGTTGGCGTTTTTTAAAAATGAAATTCATTTTTGGAAAGGCTATTCTGTTTACGCAAACTTGATCTCGTATTTAGAATATTTTGTTTTTATATGTAAATTATTATTATTTTATAGCGCGTGGCCCTGATTTTGTTCCCCATTGGGGACAGCGATTCAGTATTAGAATAAGTCAAGTGACAAACTATCGGGTAATATGAGTGCCGAAAGTAAAAAATTACCGCGGTTTGTAATCAGTACTCTGACCATCCACCACTTTGTCGAAGTGTGTAATCTAACCTTCAATAAGTTCTTTAGGAACTGAAAAGGCCTGAACGAGGTTTACTAGATATACACCCAACTATTTTTTTAAAAAAAGTAAGATACTTAAAGTTCAAGAATACGTAAGTTCAAGAGTTCGTGGTAATTTTAGATTATTATATCTTTTTAGCTATATGTGTACTTTACTGTTGCTAATGGCATAATGATAGGGCTCATGAGGAGGGCGAGGGAAGGAATATTTTACTACCAGTTTCACCATAATATATAGCGTATTTTTGAAGCAGTTGGTCACAAACAGCGTATATTTTTAGGGCCACAAAATTCCTTTTTGCCGATTCTCTCGAACACTACGCATGAGGAGTCAACTTCACGCATGTCATATAATTACGGTAATAATATTTATTTATTTATTGCTATCGGCTATAGAAAATTCAACTAGGAAAACTTTACATCATATTATTATTATTATTATTATTATTATTATTATTATTATTATTATTATTATTATTATTATTATTATTATTATTATTATTATTGATGTTTGTTATTACTAAATTATATTACGGATGATGTCTATGTAGTTAATTTGCGTATTGCAAACTTCATTCCGGGTTGTTTTAAGATTTGGGATACCTAAAAACTGAAAATGTCTTGCAGGACAATAATAACGTCGACGAAGTTATGAATTGTTTATGTAAACTTTAGAGGTAAAAAAAAAAAAAAGTATAGAAAATATTTGGAAATTCAGTACTCAAGATTGTATTGGCATCTTCTACCTAGGTAGAAGCTACATTAGTTAGAAGAGAGCAAACTTATCTTTAAACAAGAATTTTTGGAATGATCGTTAAAAAAGAAAAAAAGAAAAGAAAAGAAAAAAGAAAAGCATCAAAAGATTGAGATCTTGGCTAATAATTAGTTTTTGGATCAGGGACCACAACATTTTTGAATGGCCCCTAAAATCGAGTTGTATGTTTTTACGGAATATGCACATCATACCTAAAGTGATAGTTTGGGTTTGGCTACCCTATATGTTGTTCTGCAGATGTAAGAGCTATAAGAAAATTTTTAACTCAAATATAATGGATCTTTTGATCCAAAAAAGAAAAGTGATAGAATACGGCGCTGTACTGACCACACATCACCCATATAAATATAAAAAAAATTCACTAGCTATATAGTTCTTGAGTTGCCAAGGTGCTCCGGGCTTTTCTAGATAACTCACATTGCAATACCAAAACTAATTACAAAAAGACTAATGTGTGCTTAGATATATGAAATTCCTAATTTCCATAAACATAATTAGAACTTCGCCAAATACTTTAATATCTGTATCGGACTATTAAGAAAATTAATTACTTAGGAGTAATTGAAACATTGTAGGTGAAATATCCGCCCATAAAAGCATTACACCAAGTTATTCTTATCCTGTGTTAACAATAAAATGAAATAAACAAGCACCTCTATTGCTCCCTAGCTCACATGGCTAGAGAGACAAATCGACGAAACGTTCTGTGAATGTTATTGTTAGAACGCACGTGAAGTTTTAATGGAATAGCAATTTTAAATGTTATTTACAGCTGCAGAGAACAGGGGCGGGAAACAATCCTATGACCCAATGGCATTTCGTTGTTGTCACATTTTAGCATACTTTGTAAGTATGTATGTACGTTAAAAAAAAAAAAAAAAAAAAAAAGTGTTTCGTCCACCGCATGAAGGGAACACACCATATCCATCCATCGAAAGAATGCGTGTTTGCCCTGCTGACCAGCCACGGAAGGCCAAGCGACAATATCCTCTCTGTATATATATATACTCGAGAATTGTCACTAATTTTTCTGGTGGCTAATTAAATTTAATTGGATTCGTCCGTAACTTTTGTATTCACTGATTTGTTTTATGCATTGATAATAATTAGACGCCTATAGGTCTATTGACAACCTTTTCATTCAATGTTAAAAAAAAAAAAAACACACATATTCATTAAGCACTTAATTTAGAATTTAATTACGACGCGTCTCCTCTCCACAGTCAGTTGACATCAATTCTTGTTGATCGTAACGTGTAACAGTACTGTTTTTCTTTTTTTTTTTTTAATCTGTCATTACATGCACGCAGAATAAATTTTTGTTCGACACATTAATCTGTGTATAGTAAATATTTATGCGGGTTAATATTTCATAAGACACATTACATTGTATCAAAATATCCATGACAATTAAAAAGTATCGAATGTCACTTTTTTCATATACTTTAATGTGTACTATTTCACGTATCAGAAGTACCGGTACTTTGTTTGATGGATTCTCCCATTTACGTTAGACACACACATCGATGTGTTATCGGTGGGTCTTGCGATCTAAAAACTGTTCCATCTTGCTAAAAGTAGTACAACGTTTTAGCCATTAAAATTAGGGTGGCACATACTATTCCCCACAAGACGTGAAATAAGGTTCTCTCATGTTATCTCGTTAATTTTGTCTCAAAAGATTTTTTTCTCATTTCGTCTCGATTTTCATAAGATTTTCTTGTCTCGTCTAGAAATTTTCTCGAGTCGTTATTTGTAAATTTATATACTTAAATTTTTGCCCTCATGTTTGTTAAATTTTATCTATTAGTTATCAGAATACTTCCAATCACGAGAGGTCACGAAGGGTGTGATATAACAACATTCAAGCCTTATTTATTACTGGAGTATATTGTGTAATGACTGGCATGTTTAAACGCTGATAATGCTCTTCAATGCCCATACAATCATTTTATCGATTTGTATCTTTTTTTTTAATGTATACAGTGAATCATGTAATACAAAAACAGTGATCTAGTGTTGCCCGTGAGATTTGAGAAATGTCTCGAAAGCGAGACAGGAATTCATATGTTTCATGTCTCGAATTTTAAAAGGTACTTCTAGTTTTGTTTTCGAGACAAGAAAACATTTTCGGGACGGCGTTCCAGATGACGTAGAGCTCTCACAATATAAATTTTTTGAGGCGAGATAAAACATTCGTGACGGGGTTTCAGATGATATAGAGCACTCACAAACTTTTTCAAGACGAGCCATAACTTTTTACGAGACATTTTCGAGACGAGGCATCCTCAACTCTTGGCTCATGTGTATCTGTAATTAAGATGTATTATGTGACACACATAAGTGTTCCAAATTACTCTTCTCTTTCTCGAACAGAATCCATCATTCCTGTTATAATAAAATAGTATAAACTTAGTGATATTTTAGAGCTGGAGATGTTAGTTGAATGAAATTCTCGCCATTTTACATTTGTTTCAAAATAACTAAAGGAAAACATAGAATTAAAATTTGGAGAACGTAGCTGTCATATAAGATAGAAAATGCTTTGAAATATAACGGAAGTCGATTATTTGTCGATTATTTTATTTTACATATATTTTCTTTAAAGTAAAAAGTAATGCTAAGTCTATTTATAATTACTTTCAAGACATGGAGGAAAGATGGGAAACATGGTTGACTACATTTGAAATTTATAGAAAAAAAGTAGTCAACATATTTATCTAGTAGATAAGAATGTTCAACGAATAGTTAGCAATCAAATTATTACCACATACTGTACTTTTCCCAGATTTTCAGTTAACATTTACATGTAAGTAATGTACGGAAAATAAATGTTTAACTTGAGAACATTGTACATTTTCAAAATAATCTTATTGTGTTCCATGCGGGAGTGTAAATATTTGAACTTACACCATGATACGAATCTTTTGTATCTCCACGGTTGTCTCCCATTTCTAGTTTTGAAATAGAACTTTTCTGACTCTTTGGGCTCTTGAAACTACACACGGAGCTTCAAAGGCC